>NW_028227265.1:106127692-106170192 GCF_978045245.1 Mus caroli | reverse complement strand
CTGTCCTTGGTTCCTGTGACTTACAATTTCCCCTCTGCTTCAGATTGGTATAAGTGCTTGAAAACTTCTAGGCTTTTAGGACTGAGACTATAAATCTCTCTACAACCTTCACAACTGTATCTGTACTGTTTTCTTTCCTTGGGTCAAGCCGACTTCGGCTTTTCTCTGAGGGAGTGATTTAGAGATATTTTAGATGCTTTGCAAATCTTCTTGTGATTTATCTCCAATTTAATTGAATTGTCGTCAAAACTCCCTCCACAAACATAATTTAAGTTTACAGGTTGACAGGAGCCCAGCACATACTGCACATGGGTGTGTCTCAGTGAACACTTGCAGAGGTAGAGTTCCAGATATAAATTAGTTCGTACAAGATGGATGATACTTTTGCTCCGGTTCTCTAGGCGCTGTTTATTTTTATCCTGTTTTTCTATCTACCAACAGAGAGATGTGAACATCCCCTATCATTGTGGTCTTGACTCTTTCTTCCTTTGGTTTTTGATCAGATTTTATATTAAGCTCTTATTAGCTCTCTGACATTCCAAGTTCTGTTCATGTCTGGGAAATGCCTTGCTATGAAGTCCGTTCAGACATGAGCAGAAGCATCTACACTCTCTTAACTTCCTATTCTAATGATTCAGTTCCGACTCTTTTAATTCTCCACTTACTGTTCTAATGAATCAATTCTGGCCTCTTTAGCTCTCATCACTAAACACACAATGTCTGCCTTTGAATGTAGTGTATGTTTGATATATTTGGGTCTTGGTTTTTATCCACTCTGACGATTTCAGCATTTTGAGATTTTTTTAAACGTATTTATATTTAATGTAATTATTAATACGATTACTTTTATCACTTTGTTTCCAATGTGTTCCATCTGTTTTCTATTTTTATTTTTCCACCTACATGTGTATAAGGGAGGGGTGGTGTGTGCGTTTAGGGGGTACATGTGTGGTTATGAATGGCTGTGTGTGTGTATGTGTGGTATATATGTTTGTGGTATATATGTAGTGCCGCAGTCTCCAACCCACAGATACAAGAATGACATGAACACCAAGTCGGGTTCATGCAGCAGCTTCTTCTTTTACTTGCAGCTTTTTCTCTTACAGCTCTCTCCACTTAGGGCAAGGGCAATTCTCCTATACTCGCGGCAACCGACCTCATCTCGCTCCACGCCACCTCATCCAATCAGAATCACACACGCTCCAAGCACGAGCTCAGGTCGGTCACAGATAGGCTGACAGATCCGGATCACGAGGAATAGTCTAGCTTGGCAGGCAGCTTACACATGCAGTTTCACTGCACATGTTTGGGCAAGGCAGTAAACATGTGGGGTTCATGGGGCCTGGGCGCCATCTTGGCCCATGTGGCCACACCCGATTCCCTCAATGTAGCATGTGGTATACATGTGTAGAGCATGTGCTGCATGTGTGGGTGTACACAGACTGCCACTTTCCCACAGTTCCATGTTTTCTGTTTTCTATTCCTTCATTACATTTCTTTGTGGGCTAATAGAAATGTTTACCACTTTGCATTATTTTCTCTGCCCTTAGCTCTTTACATTTTAGTAATTAGTGTAAAAGTGCATTTGGGACTATCATTGCTTTAGATTTAAAATTGCACTATTTCATATAAAATAAGATCATTCTTCAGTAATGGTCTTCTGTTCCCCGTCATCCTTTGCTTGAATTCCATGCATGTTATGAACACTAAGATATAATATCTACTTTAGTGGTGCCATGTGTATGAATGTGTATATGTGAGTGTGTGTGTTTGTGTGTGTATATGAGTGTGCACATATTATTGTGTGTGTGTGTGTATGTGAGCATGCATGCACATCATAGTGCACATGTGAAGTCAGAGGACGTTCACGACATGCGTCTCTTCTTTCCACATCGGAGACCTGAGCCACAGATGGTGGCCGTCAAGCCTGGTATCATTTGGCTAGTGCCGTATTTATCTATTCTGATGTTCATGTCACTGTGTTTTGCTATGGATCTCAAACTTAGTTCAGTATAGGGTTTAATTTGACTTGCTTTTGTTTTTCCTCACCTTGAAAACTTTATGCAGCAATTCAAATGTGCAGGCATACTGTGTGGCTAGGCTTTGTTTATGGGCATATATTTGGTCTTCCTTGGGTTTCAAATGGTATCCAGGTGGATGCTAAATCCTTTCTTGGCAAGGCTGTTTGGCTTTTTAATTCATCTTTTCACTTTCCTTTTGTTTGATCACTTTTCACTATGAGCCACTTCCTCCTCTGCCCTCCATGTGCTGTCTCCTCTCCCTGGGTCACTCCTTACTCAGCATCCCTTTGCAAGCAGATTAGCATCCTGTTCTTATCAGACTCCTCATGGAACCCACTGATTCCAATTAGGGATCCCCACATGGGCAGGAGTGTGAGCCCATACCTTGGACCAAGGCCAACCTATCAAAGACCATATAAAATAGATTTTCCCTTCCCCAGAAGACAATAACTTCCAATAATTCCTCATCCAGGGGTGGATCCTTGAGAACCCTTGCTCCCTATCCATGCTAGATACTGTTCAGGTCTTATTCAAATAGCCACAGGTGCCTTGAGTCCAGAAAACACTGTTTCAAGAAAGTCCTCCCCAGCCTCTGACACTCACATTCTTCCTCTGCCTCCTCTTCCATGATGTTCCCTCAGCCTTGGAGGTCACTGGGTCATATTTAGGGTGGAGCATGACACCATCACTGGTCTCAGTGCTTGGACCACTTGTGAGTCTCTGTTGACTACTGTTCAGTGCAAAAGTAGCTTCCCTAATGTGGCCTTAGGAGAGCCCTCTCTGTGCCAAGAACTCAAGGGGCATCAATACATTGTTTGTCTTTCTCCCCAACTAGCTCCATAAGGAAACAAACAGTGTCTTATTATTTCCAATGCTCTCAGCATTCAGCAAAATCCCTGGCACCATAAGACGGGCTCGGAGGTGCTTCTCTAATGTGCAGTGATTGTAGCAGAAGCAGTGTAGACTCCAGTTTTACTGGTCTTGAAAAGACACATTGAGGAGACACATTCTGCTGACCTCTCAAGACCCATCTGTTATAAACACCGTGCTGGGAACTATAAATACAGCCTGATGTGTCTTCAAGAAGCTCCTCCAAGTCAGATACTGTCTGTCTTGTTCCCACTCCACTCCAGGGCTTCGGGATGCTGTTAATGTGCTATTATGCTGAAATGGATTCAGTGAGGAGGTTGACATTTTTGATTTAATAATTAGATTCAGTAGTTCCTGGAGGGAAAAGAGCCATATAATTCCAAAGTAGTTAGGATTTCAACTAAGTATTAATAAAGCCCACAGTTCCCACCGAGAATGCCATGTCTTGTGTGGGGGAGGTTCCCTCGACCCCTCTGGTTTTGTTCTTGTTTATGCCCACTTCTTACCCCTGTAGTTTGTTCTGCAAGAAAGTACCTGATATTCCCTGCCCATGCCCTGGTTTGGCTGCAGAGCACAAGAAATCTTGTGGAAAGTAGCAGGTCAGAATATTTTTTTTTCAGATTTGTTGATGTTCTTAAAAGTTCCCAGTTTTAAACATAAATATTTATACCTATTGCCAAACTGAGTCTCCATTTTTTTTTACAAGGAACCCTTTGATTAGTGTGCACTCTAAGGAGGACTCACACGCGGCAGTTACTGTTTATTATGAAAAGATTGATGGAGACCTCTGGAGGGAGTTACTGCCTGAAGCCGGATTTCATATTTTGATTCTATGCATAAAAGAGCAGAATGGATCAGGCCTGGATAAGCGTCCTGACAACTTCTATACTGGCTGTGATAACTTATAGCCTCTGGGTTTGGGGAAGAGGATAATCTTTCGGAAGTCGGGAGGCAGTGCAAGCTCAGCTCTTTTTAATGGAGCAGCTTGGTTTTCATTCCTCAGATCCACCATTCCTGTGACTAAGTCAAGTTTTAAAGAAGAGACAAAACAGAGAACTGGGGGTGGGGTGGGGGGAGGGTTGTTGTGGTGTGGTTTGGTTTGGTTTGGTTTTAGACTGTTTGTTTTTAAAGAATGGAGTTCTGGTTTGAAACATCTCCTAGCCCTGTGCTTAGATTTATTCAACAGAACCTATAGAACAATGTTTCTCAACATGTTGAGACTGCTTTGGGGGGTCAAATGACCCTTTCATAGGGTTTCATAGCAGACATCCTGCATATCAGATGTTTGTGTTATGACTCATTACAGTAGCAAAGTTACAGTTATGAAGTAGCATGTGGTTGTGGGTCACCACCACATGAGGAACTGTAACATTAAAGGGCCGCAGCAACGGGAGCTTGAGAATCATGGCTGTAGAAGCTTTTCATGGGCAGGTGTTTGAGGTTGAGCCCCTACTCTGCTCTTTGCTTGGATCTTGGCTCTGACCTCACATCCTACATGTAAGGGCAGGTCTGACTGATGATTCTACTATTTTTAATCATCTGATGTCAGACTCTGGAAGCAGCTCTCCTCTCCTTATACATCTCCTTCCCATTGCCTCTGTGGGGGTCGTTCTCCCAGGGTCTGAATTTTCAATTTCAAGAAGTCCTTTGCTCCTCCACAGACATGGAAAATCCCCACTAACGTTTCCAGGGCAAAGCAGATATGCCTACTGCTTGCTTATCTTGAAGAAGTGTGTGCTAGAGTTCTTTGTTTTCCCTCCTGGGGCTTTGTGGTCGTCCCCTGGGACTTTTTTCTTTCTTTTCCCCCCACTATGTTCTCCCTGATTCCTTCAAGGCTGAGAATGCAGTGTGGAAGCTGTGGAAGCAATAGCGAATGACAAGCTACTTCACAGAGACCATACAAGTTAGCACAGACTCGCCTGTCTTTACAAGGGTCTCAAACTGAGTAGTGTGGGCTCCTGGCTTATAGGATTCGGTATTAGCTTTCCCTTCCTCCCCATCCTCTCTTGGGGATACAGCAGGAGGAGGAATGTGGACCACTGTGCACCTCCGCTGTACCAGAGGTTTAATGTGACCTAGATAATGCTGTCCAACAATACCAACTTACCTTTGGATAAATCAGTGCTCATAAATACTCAAGATTTTGCTCAACACCTTAAAAGCAAAGCTTTCCTTTTCTATTTTGGAATTCCTAGTGCCTAACCCAATGCTGATGCTTTGTTAATGAGGCAAGGAAGTAAACAGAAGACTCATAGATATTCTTAACTCTGATGGGCAGTCAGACTAACCAAGAATTGATTGCTTTTTTCTTTCCTATTGGTTACTTGATTTTATAAAACAGTCCTAATATTGAGCATAAGTTAGTAATATCTAGTGTTACACTTCAGTTCTGTTTAGGAATGGAGATGGCAAAGGAGTGCGACAGTTTATTGTTTTTGTTGTTTTGTTTTGTTTTGTTTTTTGTTTTTTGAGGTAGGGTTTCTCTGTGTAGCCCTGGCTGTCCTGGAACTCACTTTGTAGACCAGGCTGGCCTCGAACTCAGAAATCCGCCTGCCTCTCCTCCCAAGTGCTGGGATTAAAGGCGTGCGCCACCAAGCCCGGCAGTTTTTTTTTGTTTGTTTGTTTATAATGTTACTGTAGAGATTAAAACTATATCTATGAGACTTGTGCGCAGGGCTGCGGGGGAATTTATCTTGAGGAGTTTAGAGTTGCTTCAGCCATCTATAAATAGGACAATCTGAGTCCAAATCCCTGCACATTCCCACTTCTGTTGAGTCTGGTGGCTGGGCTCTGGGAAGGAGGGGCAGGAGTGGCCTTGTAGCAGGGAACCCAGGAGTCTTCTCTGATACTCAGAGCTTGCCTCTGTGGAAATTCGACAATTCATTCATCATCAGGACTGATGGTAAGATGCAGCTAACCAAGCCTGTCTGTCACTTACAGGTCTGAGACGTACTTACAGATGTACCACGTGCAGTGTGTCGCTCAACTCCATAGAACAATATCATGCACATCTGCAAGGATCAAAGCATCAGACCAAGTAGGTACTCTGTTCCCACCCCATCCCTGTTCCCACTCCATCCCTGTTCCCACTCCTTCCCTGTTCCCACTCCTTCCCTGTTCCCACTCCTTCCCTGTTCACACTCCTTCCCTGTTCCCACTCCTTCCCTGTTCATACTCCTTCCCTGTTCAAACTCCTTCCCTGTTCATACTCCTTCCCTGTTCACACTCCTTCCCTGTTCACACTCCTGTCCTGTTTCTGTCCCTTCTCTGTTTGTTTCCACTATTTCTGTTCCCACTCTTTCTCTGTTCCGACTCTTGGGTCCTTCCTGTGGACTTGTTTTTGCAAGATCATTAAAGCCAGACCTGTTATTTATCTCCAAAAAGGCAGACTGATGTATATTTTATCTTATCTCCAAAGTCTCCTTGACATTTATGCATCTTGAACCTTCCAAATGTGCCTAGCATTACTGAAAGAACAGCTGCTTCTCCCACTTCAGCACAAGTAATGGAATTTTTTTTTTCAAAAATAATTCAGCATGCTTTATGACCTTGAGGAAACTTTTTAGAACTGTATTTTGTTTTTGAGGAACTGACATGATCCTTGGTAGGCTTTACTAAGAGCTTCTGTGTCATGCAATTAAACTCTGTGAATATGTCCTATCATGTCCCCATTCTGGGTTTATGTTGTCTATTATTATAAAATGTAACGTACCCCCTGGTATATTTAATTCGGATATAAGTCATGTATGTGTATGTGTGTGTGTGACACATATATGTGTGTATGTTTGTGTGTGTATATGTATATAATACATATGTGTATATACCTATATGCATATAATATATGTCATATGTGCATATTTAAATATAAAATCTTGGATATATATGTATATATGCACACACATGCACACAAGCACATGCTCTCTCTCTCTCTCTCTCTCTCTCTCTATCTCTCTCTCTCTCCATCCCTCCCTCCTCTCTCTCTCTCCCTCTCTCCCTTCCTCCCTCTCTCCCTCTCTTTCTCTCTCTCTCTCTCTCTCTCTCTCTCTCTCTCTCTCTCTCTCACACACACACACACACACACACACACCCTCACTCACAAACAGGGATTGCCAATTAAGTAAAAGCTTGTTCTGACTTATTTTCTGCCAAAGATTCTCAGATTTTTAAACTGGTGTAGGCTGCAGGCATGATTTCACCAAATTACTGTACAATTTCAGAATCACCAGCACTGTGGCCAGCAGTCCAAAGGCAGCTGCTGAGGCCGTTAACAGAATGCTTAGAAAGTAAGATATAGGGCATAAGGTACAGAGAATGTCTCAAAAGGATGGAATCTAACTAGGTGCAATTGTTTTCATTTCTAAAAAATTCATGAAGAGAATCATTTAACAGATCTGACTGTATTAAAGTCCTGTGAATAATTAATGTCATCCAGCAAACTTTTATTGAGTTCCACTGTCATCTCTGTACCCAGGAGTGAGGGTGGGGGCTGTGAGTAGATGCAGACCTTTCTCTTACGGAATCCCAACTAGCTGGGGAAACGTTCTCTAGCAATGTGCACTGTACCAACCAGAGCCATGAGAATAGGGGAGGGCACAAGTGAAGCCAGTTTTTCTGGGACATTGGGACAGATCACACACACACACACACACACACACGAGTTCATTGATGGTGTTCAGTGTGAATCTCCGTACATGTCCAGAGGTGGCTGTCCTTGTCAGTTTTTTAACTCGACACAAACTGGAGTTATCTGAGTCAAGGGAACCACAATTGAGAGCATGCCTCCATAAGATAAGCTTTTAGGTAGGTGTGTGGGGCACGTTTTCTTAATTAATGATTGATGTGGGAGAACCCAGCTCACTATGGATGGTTTCAGCCCCAGGGCAGGTGGTCCTGGATGGTATAAGAAAGCAAGTTGTGCAAACCATGAGAAGCAAGCCGGTAACTAGCGTCTCTCCATGGCCTCTGCTTCAGTTCCTGCGCCCAGGTTCCTGCCCTGCTTAGATTGCTGCCTTGACATCTCTCAGTGATAGGCTATCAGCAGGAAGTGTGAGTGAGGTAAACCCTTTCTTACAGGTTGCTTTTTGTGATGGTGTTTCAGAAACGCTAACTGAGACAGGAAGGAGGCTTTGGTGGAGTAAGTATGTAATGTTAAAAGATTAGTAATAATTTTCCAGGTTATATTGTGAGTAGGAACATTCTAGACACTAGACGTGTGAGTAATAGGAGGTCAGCCTCAGGGGAGGAAGTTTAGACCTAGAATCAGCTGGAATCTGTTTCCTCGTCCTTCTACCATCTCGAGAATCCAGGCTTACTTTGCTGCAGTCTACCCCAGAAAGGGTCTACTTCACAAGAAACCTTCAAAAGTTAACAGAGAAAATTCCTCAGCTCTTTGTGGAATACCCTGCAGCGTCTGCATTGATTAATAGCATTGACTATTTTGTATGGTCCCCAAGTAATCTCTTTTCCTCGTCTCCCTAATTAATAATGGATAAGAGGCACTCTATATAGTTTAGTTAATCAGTGTCCAGTGTGCAGGATGACACGAAAGTATCTGCACAAATTTATAATCTCTTAAGAGCATTTATTAATTCTTCTTAATAAGTAAAAAAAGAACAATAGTGACTTTCCGTGGCATGTGTTCCACAAACAGCAATTCGACAGCATCTAAAGCTCCAGGAATATGTCTGTCCATCTCTCCATCTGTGTCCATAAGACGCTGTGATATTTTTGCATTGATTATGACATTTCATTCCCACAAGTATTATTATCTTCCAGGGAAAATGGAGCTTGAAGAGGTTAAGTTGCCCGGCCCTAGCAGAACAAGGACTGACCCCACCAGTGGCCATCTTTACCTTTTAATGACTGCTCAACACTCATTTTCACAAACATTCACCTTCAACAGAGATGTGCTGGTAAAGAGAACTGTGGTGTACTTTGAAAACGGAAGTGCCACTTTGCACAAACGATTTAGTAGATACACATGACATCAGACCCTTCTACTCGCTCATACAAATCTGTCTTCTGTAGCACAAGCAGAACTCTGCTCCTTTCCTGAGTGAAATGAGGGGAAATGAACAAAGGAATTTTAGTGATCCTGTTCTTGATGTCTGTTCTCTTTCCCCTTACACTTAATCCTTTGTATGCATGCATGCGTGTGTGCGTGTGTGTGTGTGTGTGTGTGTGTGTGTGTGTGTGTGTGTACCTGTGCATATCCTTTGTATACATGCTTCTGTGATGTATGTGTCTGTGTCTCTGTGTGGGCATCTTTTGTATGCATGGTTTTGTAGGGGGGGGCATCCTTTGCATGCATATTTCTCTGTGTGTGTCTGTCTGCATCCTTTGTATATATGCCTCTCTCTCTCTCTCTCTCTCTCTCTCTCTCTCTCTCTCTCTCTCTCTCTGTAAATGCATGACACAAGTATAAAGGTACCCACAGAAGTCAGATGAGAATGTCAGATCCCTGGAGCTATAGTTACAGGCAGTTATGAGCCCCCAGATGTAGGTGCTGGGACTGAACTTAGGTCCTGTGGAAGAGCAGCAAATCTTCTTAACTGCTTAGTCATGTCTCCAAACCCATGTTCCATTTTAATATCCTCATCTGCTTCCTGTTTCTCCTTTCCTTCCTTTCTTGTCCTGGATATCAAACCCAGGATCTCACACATACAGAAAAGCACTTCAGCCAATCTACATCCCTGCACCCTTGTTTTCTTCACAAGCTAAAGAACTTTCTAATTTTAATAAAGTCCAGCTCATGAGTCCTTTATACTTTGAGTTATTTGAGTATGGTTTGAGATTTGTCTGCTCATCCCAAGGTTATCAAGATAAATTGCCATGTTACTTTGTTCGTGTTACATTCTCTGTCATTAAGAATGTAGGCGTTATTTTTTTTCATAGTCTGATTGAAGGGTCAATCTTCAAATGTTTCCTATATGAATCCAGTGTCATTCATTTAAAAGAGAATCTAAATTACTCTGTTTGTAAACCATGTGGTTTGTGGGCATGCCTGTGTTCCTGCCTGAATTCTGGACTCCCCACCCTAGCGCATGTCTTTCCTTACGCTATTGCAGTGTCTCCTATAGCTTTATGATAAGTCTTGGTGTCTAAGAGTGTAAATTGTCTGCCTTTGCATTTTATTTCAAAACCATTTTCATTATCCTTGATCCTTTGTGTTTTTACATACACTTTTAGAATCAAATTTTCAATTTTCTTGAAAACATTTAACATCTGCTCCCATCCATGTCCTTTGGCAGAGCCTCTGATTCTTTCTGTAAGGTTTCAGAGGTCTGTCTGTGGAAATCTCACACATATCTGTTGAAGTTTCTTCCTAAGGATTTGTTGGGAAGAATCAAAACAAACAAACAAACAAAATAAAACAAAACAAAAACGGGGCAAATGATTTATGCCATTTTAAGAGACCAGAATATAAACAAGATCAATTTTTAAGTAAATGAAAAACTCAGTTATAAACAGTAATGTTCCTAAGCCTGTATCCAATTGCTTTGTTAAATTTACTTAACAGTCCAATTCCATCAGCAAATAATTGGGGATTTTCTGTGCGAGAACCATCAGCAGCAAACATAGGGAGTTCATCTGCTCTTCTCATCTTTGGCTACCTGCCTGGTCCATCTCTGCAATGCAGGTTCAGGTGGCTCCATGGTTACTCACATCTCTCAGACCTTCAGGTAACTATGGAAGTCCAAATGAGACACTTGCTTGTCTCTCACAATCTGCTAACATTCTTCTTACAATTAGACGACGAGTTTCATCAAATGCTTTTACTTTACCGGTTTGATCATTATATCTCCACTTTCAATGATAAACTATTGAACTGTAGCCAATGATATTTTCAAGTATCAACCCAACATTTCACCAAAATCTCATTTTTTTGGATTATTTTATTTCTATGTATTCATGGAATGAATGTCTGAAAACATTTTAATATTTCCCCCCCACACCTCTCTCTCTCTCTCTCTCTCTCTCTCTCTCTCTCTCTCTCTCTCTCTCTCTCTCTGTGTGTGTGTGTGTGTGTGTGTGTGTGTGTATGTGGTGTGTGTATCTTTATGTGTCTTTTTAATGACATAGTTTTGGACCTTAATTTTTCTTGTAATGGTCTTAGTTTCATGATAAGGTATGTTCAACATTTTTCCTTCTACTTTCCATCCTTGAATATGTGAGTGGTAAGCTAGTCTTATTTAGGAGTGATTCATTAGTGAAATCACCTGGGTCTGGAGCTTCATACTTTTGAGAGTTTCATTTTTCAAAGCGTTTATTCATCTCACCTGTTTTACAGAAATACACTGCTGTAAAGTGGCCTAGGAGAGTCTCTAACTTTATCCTTCCTGCTCTCACATATTTTTTACTTGTTTTTAAATGTCTTTATTCGCACACATTAATTATATGTGATAGTAGGTGCATACTCTGTATAAGAAATGCCCCCAGTAATCCTACACATTTGAATAAGTGGTACCCAGTTAGTGGCACTGTTTGGGGAGGTTAGGTGATGCAGCCTTGCTGGAGAAGAATGTGCCTGGAGATGGGCTTCGAGAGTAAAGGCACTGACTACTTGCAGTTTGCCCTCTGCTCTGCGTTTTTGCTGAAGGCCTGAGCTCTCAGCCTTCTGCTTTGGCTGCTGCTCAAGACCACTACATGCTGTCACAACCAGTATGGACTGTAACCCAGTGTAACCAGAACCCAAACCAAACTCTCTCTTCCAAAAGTCGCCCTGGTCATGGTCTTTATTATAGATGTGGAAAAGCACCTGCTGCAATAGGTTCCATTATATAATTTTCAGGCATGCCTTTGAAACCCTGGAGTTGAATTTTGCATATGGTAAGAGATAAATATCAATATTCTTCTACATGTTGCCGCCCAGTGTTTTTCAGCTTCCTTTGTTGAAGATGCTGTTTTTGTGGATGATGGAGAGACATGGTCCCCATCGCTTTTGACGGTTGGTGACTACTAGGGAAGGAAGAGTGAGTTTTCTTTGGGAGCTTGCTCCAGATTGCTTTGACTATCTAGGGGCTTTGTTTCCATGACAATTTTAGCATTTTCTTCTATATTTCTATGAAGTATGGTATTGGACTTTGATTAGAGAAGGCACAGAATCTATAGAGTGATTTTGGCACAATGGCCATTTTCCCAATATTAAGCTTCCAGTTCGTGAGCCTCAGAGGTCTCTCCATATCCTTGTGTCTTCCTCATGGTCCTTGCCAGTGTTTTCAATGTTTCATGGTAGAGATCTTTCACATGTTTGGTTATATTTATTCCAATTTTTATTTGTTTGTGTTTTGTTGTTGCTGTTGTTGCTGAGTCATCTGTTAATGAAATTGTTTATCAGGTCCATGAGTTTCTTGGTGGAGTATTTAGGGTCTCTTTGGAAAGATGCACATCGTATGCTTCTGATTTGGATATGTTTTATTTTCTAGTCTTGTCTTATTGCTTTAGCTAAGGTGTCAAACATTATATACCAAATAGGACTAGAGAGAAAATACTCTCTTGTCTTCTTGCTCATAGAGAAAATGCTTTAGAAATTTTTTTTTCATTTTTTATAATGTTGCTTTGATTCATCATATATGTGTGTGTGTGTGTGTATGTGTGTATACACTCTATTGTATTGAGATATATTTTCTTCAATACTAGTCTTTTCAAAGTTTTAATCATGAAGAGATGTTGAACTTTTGTCAAAGGCTCCTTCCTTCTGCATGTATGAAATGATTGAGTAATTTCTGTTCTCAAGCCCATTTATGAGATATACTAGTTATTGATTCACTTATATTGAACCATCCCTGCATTTCTGCAAGGAAGCTAGAATCAGCACGATGAATGAACTTTTCTTATTCTTTAATTCCATTTCTATTTATTATATTGATAATTCTTATGTAGATGCTTATAGAGATTTGTCTGTAGTTTTCTATTTTTGTTCTTTCTTTCTGGTTTGAGTAGCAGAGTAATAATGTCTTTCAAATGAACTTGAAAAGTATTCTTTCCTTTTCCATTTTATTCTATTTCCAGAATAGTTTGAGAAAGATTCAAGTTATTTCTTCTTTGTGGCCGGATTCAATGACTCCTTGGAATAAGACATTTTTATTGTTTATCTCATTTGTTTTATCTTTGGTGGGTCATTTGGGTCTAGAAAAATCACTAAATAATTTTTATATTTTCAGATTTAATGGAACATACATTTTTTAAAAGTATGCCTTCATGGCTTTCTGAATTTAATTTATATCTGTTGTAAATGCTCATTTTTCATCTCTGGTGTTACTAATCCATGTCTTTTCTCTTCCTTTTGATTGATCCTGCTGAGATTACTGATCTTGTTTATCTTTAACTCCTGTGATTTTATAAATTTCATAATTTCTGCCTAACATTAAGCATCTTCTTAGCTTTATAGCTTTGACGTTTGGTTTGTTCTTATTTTGCCAAGAGACTAAGGTACATCACTTAATTACTTGAGACCTTTTGGTGTTTAATGTAGGCATTTGTAGCTATGAACTGAGAGTTTCTTTTATTGTATTAGTATATTTTATCTTCATTTTTAAAATTTGTTCCCGTTGTTTGTTTTGGTTTTTGAGATTAGTATAATTCCAAAATCCCCCCTTCCCTTCCCTTTCTCCAAACCCTCCCATACACCCCTCCTTATTCTCTTTGGAGTTTATGGCCTCTGTTTTCATTAATTATTGTTACATACGTTTGGGTATGTGTATTCATAAACATACATGTTCCGAAGTACATAAACGTAATCTGCTCAGTCCTTATAGTGTTATTTCTTTGTATGTTTTCAGGGCTGACTAATTGGTATTGGATAACCAAGTGGCATGCTGTTCCCTGGGGGAAAGTAGCTCTCTTGCTCTAAGCATTCCTTAGTTGCCTGAACTTCTTTGATAAGGTTGAGTTTGTGTGGGCTTTGGGCATGTCTATCGGTGCCATGCTGCTTCAGCTCATGTCAGGTAATCAAACTCGTATGGATTTATGGGTGTAGCTTCTGACATCACTAGGAGGCATGACCTCATAGCAAACTTTCCTACCTCCTGTCTCTTACAATCGTTCCACCCACCTCTTATGAAATGTTCCCTGAGCCTTAGGTGTACGAGTTGAATTGTGTGTATTAATTTTTAATCAGTTCGAGAAGGTTTTGTTTGTTTTCTTGTTTGCTTTTTAATTCAGTTCTTCGGTGGTACATCCGTTATTTGGTAATGTGTTGTTTAATCTCCATGGGTCTGAAAATTTCCTGTTCTTTCTCTTGCTGATGATTTCTAGCTTTATTCCATGATAAAGACAGAATATGAGCAATTATTTGAATTTTCCTCTGTTTATTGAGACTTGCTTTGTGTGTTAATATGCCATTTATTTTAGAGGAAGTTCCATGGGCTGTTGAGCAGAATGTGTATTCTGTGGTATTTGAATAGAATGCTTTGTAGATGCCTGTTAAGTCATTTTCATTTATGAAGTAATTTAGCTCCTATTACTCTGGTTTTTTTAATGCTTTGTTAGTATGATTGTTTCATTGGTGAAAGTAAGGTATTAATATCAGCTGTTATTACCAGGTAATAGTTAATCTAAATTTTTGTATCTAGTAACCTTAGGTTTACAAATTGGGTGTATTGCCAACATGTTCATAATTATAATAGCCTTATAATGAATTGATGCTTTAAATAGTATGCTATGTCCCAGATTTGACATATATTTTGTCCGATATTAAAGTAATGATACCTGTATATTACGTAGTTTGATTTGCATGAGATAACCTTAGGATGTTGTGTTGCCTCCTGACACTGTGATTCCAGGCAGATGTCCACTCCAAGTGTTCTCTTGGAGAGTGTCTTAGTTATATTCTTATCTCCGTGATAAGATACCAAGACAATTTATAGAAGGAAGAGTTTATTTGAGCTTACAGTTTCCTAGGGTGATTCCATGACCATCACAGTGAGGACCATAGTAGCAGACAGGGAGACATGGTGCTCTTGCAGAAGCTGAAAACTTACTTCTGATCCACAAATAGGAGACACAGAGGAAAAAGAGAACTGGAAACAGTGTGAACTTCAGAAACATCAAAGTCCACTCCCAATAATGTACCTCCTCCACCAAGGCTCCTATTCCTTCCCAAGCAGTTCCACCAACTGGGAACTAATTAGTCAGATATATGAACATATGGGGGCCATTTTTATTCAAACTACCACAGTGAGAGTCCATTTTTCCTGCTGTAAGCCACCCAGCTTCTGATAATGTTTAATGGTGGATTTCAAATTAGTAGATTACAGGGTCCACGAGCTTTGTTATACATGTAACCCTCAGGTTGCCTTTTGTTAGATAAGCACCTGCTTGGCTTGAGCTGTCAAGGACAATGATGAGGGTGGTGCCATGACTAATAACTGGACAGAACTTGAGTGTAGAGTAGAATGTTTTAAAGGCATTGCACATGGGAAGCACTCTGTCCTGTTGCCACCCAGATGGCCTCATCTCTATTTCATAGATTAGGAAGCTGAATCTCCACTAGGTTAGGTGACATATTCAGGGCCTTAAAATAATTACTTGGAATAGACAAGGAGCAGAAGTCAGGGTTTTCTGCCTGTCATTTCAATGAACATATTTCTTAGTGAAACTGCTGCCTGCATTCAGCAGTGTTCATGACTTAGAAATAGTCATTTCCATTTTTTGAAAAATATCACAAATAGCCTAATAGTAGTCAATTTTCTCTCCATTGTTAAAGAGCCAGAGAAATATCAGCCATATAATGAGACTAAAGACTCAGAAATGCAAATGCCTACACTGAGTCGATTCTTCAGTGCTTCCAGGGGAGCTAGTCTGTCAATTAGTCCAAATGAGTAAAATGAAACTTAGAAGCCTTGAGTATATACCATGCACTAATGAATAATTCCCCCTTAATGTACTTAAATTTGAGCTCAGGGATCACTCTTGGCCTCCTAACATTACATTACCCAAAAGTAAAGGACATAAAAGTTGTCGTTACTTACTTTGTACTTAAGCTGATTAAAAAAATGAGATACAAAAAAAAAAAAAAATGAGATACAAGTATCAACCCAGTCAGAAAGGAGAAGTCATGTCCAAGTCCATTTGTTCTTTGAAGAAAGTGTTGCTATCCATTGTTCTTTCTGGAGTTTCCCCTCAGTGGTAGGAATTCTCAATGCAAAGGTTCACGTTACTTGTTTCTGTTCTACCTATCCATTTGTGAAGAGCTTGAATGACTGTTCAAACTAATTTTCAGGCACAGGATGTATTTGCTTTAAGCATTTTATAATGCAGAATAGCAGTGAGTTGTTGAAATAGTACACAACAGTAAATAAAAGTATTTTTTGAAAGTAATGCCAGCCATAAAGATTTTTTTATACTTAATATAAACTAAAAGCAGCCTAGAAGCCCTTGAATTGGTATTCTCTGGGGGAAAAAGCAAACAACCAACAAGCATCTTTGAACACTAAAAATATAAATATTTTCCATGGACTTTTTGATGTAGTTTACCATTACTAACCAAGAATCCCACTGTTTAAAGAGCTCTGGACTTTAAGAAGTTCATTGATACACAGTAAATTTTGGCAGCTGTTTTGCTGTTTCATTGACATGATTTTTACTATATATTCCTTACCTAAGGACACTTTATAACCACTATGTTATATATGAAGCTTAGGTCTTCTGTAAGCTTGAAAATGAAAACATATGAGGCACATGTTCATATGTGTGGGGGTGTGTGTGTGTATGTGTCTGTGTATTCTAGAATTACCAAAGACTCCTTCCTGCTTCCTTCTCTGTAGGACTTATAATCATTATTTTGTGTTCCTTGAAATCAGTGTGAATTGTGACTGCCTTCTTCTGGTGATACTAAGCTGATGACTTAATGTCTTAAAATCACTTCTGGACTCCACCAAATCTCATGTTCTTTGTGATACAGTATTGTGTGGGCATTCAGAATCAGTTACAATGGGTAAAGGGCCACTCACTACCTGACTCGGTTCAGAGATGTGTCAGATCTTCCTCTCACTCCTTATGAAGCCTTGAACAAGTTTAAATACTATTATTAAGCAAGCCTATTGAGATACAAGTTAGTGGAAATAAAACGAGTATGTTTTATGTGCACAGTTTGATGGGTTTGATATGCCTGGATACCATGGGACCACCAATTCAGTTAACAGCCAAAACCACGTTCAGAACTACCAGTAGCTTTTCCCCATCAATACCCTTATCTAAGCCTAGCCACCATTGCTTAGCTTGCTTGTTGTCTGGAAGTAAATGGAATAGTATGTGTTCTTTTCTGCTTAGCTTATTTTGCTCAACACAATGCTCTTGAGCATCATTCACATGGTTGCATGCATTGACAGCTCCTTCTTTGCCTGTGGTTTTTGAACAAAGCATGCCTCTGTTAAGCATCTCCATCCCTACTGGAAATGTGAAGGGCTGTAACAAGTATGGCGACCCTCCCATCGGCTCCAGTGTTCTTCACTTGTATGAGTATGAGTTGAAGATTTCATTATTTAACGTTTATTGTTTTTCATCAAGAAAATGGTTATAACATATTTCTTTTCAGCATTTTTTTCTCTACTCCTGGGTAGTCCAACAGCTAACCAAACCCCTAAATGAATCAAGTTGACCATCAGAATATAAGGCAGGGCATTTCCCTTGGCTTTAACCAAAGACAGAGGGTAGAGTTTGTTGTTTAGGTAGAAAGTTAAGGACAAAACTCATTATAACTTCATTCTATGTCATGATACAGAAATCAGGCTCCAATGGCTACTCAAGAAAATGGTTTGAGTAAGATCAACTCAGGAAGACTCTCAAGGAGACTATTTTTGCTTGAATACTAAACTACTGGACTCTCACGTATTCTGTGCCTTCTGAAAAAAAATCATATCCCATTCTGACCTATTTTCTGCAAATGCATATATAATTATTATATTACTCAATTTTTTAATGTTTAAAGACACTGAAGTTTT
Source organism: Mus caroli (assembly GCF_978045245.1). Lineage (NCBI taxonomy): Eukaryota > Metazoa > Chordata > Mammalia > Rodentia > Muridae > Mus > Mus caroli. The sequence continues at coordinate 106,152,359 of NW_028227265.1, read as the reverse complement.
AACTACCCACAATGAGACCATTACATAGATATTAAAATATCTCTTAATCTCCATATATCCATGTAGTTAAAATAAACAGCCATTTTGAAAAGAAATAGTATGTGTGTTTATAGATGATTAGCTGCAATTGACATTTATAAAACTTTTTTTAGGGAATTCAGTTTGGCCAGCATTTGTCTATTCTCTTAAAATTTATCATGATCCATCATGATCTGTAAATTTAATTAAATCAATGAGAGATGTTGGCTTACCATTCAGACTCTATTGGAAATACAGGCGAGGAGGTGAACAGGGTGGGTCATGTCCCTGTTGAAGGGATGGAACGCATTCTCTTCCTCTGCCTTTGGAGAATGGCAGACACAGCATTTTGTCCTTTTGGGCTGATGTTTTCATGATGTATATAGGGTGAGCGTGTGAGTGATTAGATGGACCAGCCTTTACTTCAATTGTGGCTAATGACCAAAATCTACTGAGCACTGACCATGTGACTCAGACAATAGATCAGGTACTAAGAGAAGCACACAGCCATGAAGATAACAATGCCTCACCCCTTATCTATCATACAAGAATCCGAATACCAGCATAAGTGGGCATAATGTCACACAAGCACATGAGATGCACAGTGCTGATGGGATCTGGATGAAGGAGTGGCTGCTTGGATTGGAGCTTTTAGCTACGGTTGTAGTGGAGTGACTCAGCAAAGAGATGTGGGAATAAGGCCAGCAAGGGCATCTATGACTCTGCCATGCAACAATTGTGTGCCTCTTGGCATGTAACTGAGCATCTCCCTCGGGATTAGTTCCCACATCTGTGAAAAGCGACAGATTATAGAAATGTTGATGGATACAGAAAAGAGGAAGCTGGAGGGAAAATCAGGAGCTCAAAGTCATTAGCCTCTGCTACATAGTGAATTGGAGTAGTGCCTAAGATACGTGAGACCCTGCCTTAAAAAAACACCACATACCATAGACACACATAGATTCACACATACACCACACAAACACACACCACACAAACACACACACACAAACACACCAGACACACCACACAAACATACACACACACCACAAACACACCAGACACACACAAACACACACACACCACAAACACACCAGACACACACACACAGACAGAGACAGGCAGAGACAGAGAGAAAAGGATAAATACATTTCAGTTTATTGATTTCCTTAAAAATCCTATTTAGTCAGTCATCCACAATTAGCAAGTTACCCTACAGAGACTATGGATATAGCCTTAGAACTAGAGAAGATGGAGCTGAGCCTGTTCTTTGATGAAGAGCATTCTCTCGTTACTCTGGGAGATTCTCGATGGAGCTTCTTTATCTTTCTGATTCCAAGCAGCTCCCTTTCCTCATTTTCAATTTTTATTCCACCATTAAAACCGTATCCTCTCTCTACTTGACGATTTTAAAGGCAAGATTGCTGTTAGATTTTGGGTCATATTGACTGGTTAAATCTAACCGCATACATTTGGAACTGCTGTGTGTTTCAGGATTAGAAGAGGTTTGATTTTTTTGTTGTTGTTGTTTAAGAACAAAAGGAAAAATAAATCCTAGATGAGAGCAATGCTGCTGATGTTAACTCTTGTTATTCATTATAGTTTAGAAATTGCCACTGTGAAGGATTTTTTTCTTCTTTGAGCTAATACCTAGCACATTATACATCATGATAAGGAAAGTCAGGGGTAGTTAGAATCTAGCCCTTAGTCAGTATCAACTTACAAAAGCTCCTTACTTATATATACCTGTCTCACCCTCAACTGTCTTTAATAGGAAGGAGAAAACGTGCATTTTTTTTTGAAAGCTTTTTGAGTTACAGAAAAATCTCTGTCGACTTCATGCTGAGTAGTCAAATCAAAATCAAAATCTATAATGTTAGCTTTCAGAAATGGTGGTGAATTTTCAAGCCCCAGGACACAATTAATTCAGCGTTGTATCCACAGCCTCGGGTGCTATTGTATTCTCCTGAGAGCTTCTGTCTTTTCCCTTCCTTATGTAATCATCCTTTCTTTAAAAGCTGCCCAGCGTGTGACTTTATTCCTTTATTTGCAAAAACCATCACCACTGAACTTATTTCTGTCCTAACAGGAAGATCTTAAGAATGCCTTAAATAGGTAACTTAAAAACTCCGATTTTATTTCCTTGATAGTGGATGAAGTTCAAATAGTAAATCTAATGTTCTGATTTTTTTTTTCTGGGGTAAAAGAAAAAAAATATGCCTAGGAAAAAGCTCAGATTTTTATAAGCAGCTGGCTTATTAGGATCCAGTTGTCCTTGAGTGTCTATGCGCACTTTATGTCTCTGTGGAGATGGGTTCTCATTTAAAAATCTAGTTTTTGGTCAGCACAGCTTGTGTTCCAGGAAGCTGAGTATGGGTCTTTCAGATTTTCCAGGAGCTTCCATAAATGGTTTCAAAAGCAACCATACAGCTTTCTCTTAGTCTTAGAACTAGGTATCCTACACTTGGTATCCCATGCCATATAGGAATCCAGGGAGCAGAGATGTGCTCCCCTTGGAATGGAGACTAGAGAGCATGATCCGAGATAGAAAACCACCTCAGGCACTGGAGTCCCCTCCAAGGTGAGGGAGGAAGCAAGCATATTCATCTACCAGCCATTGGAAAACATCAACACGGGTTTCTCAAGGTTTGCTCCCAATTTGTATGTACATATGGGGGCAACAGCTTGAAAGAAAACCTAATTCAGTCTTGAGGACCTTGCTGGTCACCCTAGGGGCACAAAGTACTATGGTGAATTTAGAGACTCGTTTCTGTGGCTAAGTGATCTTGAGATTTTCAGTGAGATAGCACTATGTAAACAACTTCAGGACTTCCATTGGCTGCTACTCTGTCCACTAAATGACCTTCCTACTACAGACTGAATACTAAGTCGCATCAAAGAATCAAGGGTCCACACTCTGTGTTCCCTGTCCTCAGGTTATGTGTTCAGGCTATTGTTTAAGTTTCCAAGCACTAAAGTGTTAACAGTGTCAAAAGGAAGTCTCGAGAACACTAGAACTGCTGCAGAGCACGCTGCTGGCCTCACGGGAGAGCAATTGGTTGCTGAGCTGTCTGAGCTGTTGCTATGGAAGAGTCACTGAACTGACTGAGAGTCATTATGTACCTACTGTGTACAAAAATATGACATTATCCCTACAAAGATGGGTTCTAGATGAGGGAGCTCCTGGAGTCTGGGATCAGAAACAAGAAGCAGGGGAGGGGGAAGCAGGTTCAGGGTAGAAAGTGGTATTAGCTGTGGACCAGATATTGGCACCGAGACAGCGCTGTAATTTTTGTTCCTAGAAAAATCACTGAAGTCTGACTTCAAAGCCTTCTCCAAAAACCATTACTTCCTTCACTCGTAAATTCCTATTTTCTGGGATAGCCTTTGAAAACCTCTCATTGTTTATGCATGAGGACTTAAATGGTAACACCTGATAGGATACTTCACTGTTAAGAAACTTGCCCAACCAATTCTATTAAGGATAGGTGACATTTGTGATCAAAGAATGACAATTAGAGACATTGATCTGTCCGTTTCCTGTTGAAAAATCGCTTTAATTATTCGTTCCCCTTTATGCTATTAACACTTTCTCTAGATTCATTTAAAGGACAGGTAGATGTTCATGTAAGATAGTTTACAGATGAAGGAGTAGAACTGGCCAGCATTCGACATTCTAACTAGAGCTGTTTCATGCCTCTAAAGTGGGGCCTTTGCTCTCCATGTGGGCATTTTTTCCCCTTGAAGAACATTTATTCTTGATCTTTTCATTAAAATATCTCATCCTGCGCCCACCATGAATGTTCTATAATTATCAGTCTTTCTCTCCTTAACTGTTTAATTAGGGTAGAGGCCAGCAGTCTATTTGATTATTACAGTCATGGATAGCATTCCTGAATGGTCTTGTGATTTTTTTGACATCATTATTGGAGGATTTAACTCACAGTAGCCCCGAGTTTGCCTCTAACACAATTTGAGCGGATTACTTTCTTCTCTCGAAGTGATAGCCTTGTCCCCATATATACCTGCTGGGTAATTGTCAAAATTATATCCACAGAGGGGAAAATGTGCCTTTGTCTACTTCCCCCCAGCAATCCCAGCCAAGGACAAGTTGTACTGTGACTTGTGCAAATGACCAAAACTGGAAGATGGTGAGAGGCAAAGATGGAAGAGGTCGAAGATGGAGACATAAGTCTGTCAGTAGATGTGGTAGAAGTGCTGGAAAGAAGAGGCTGAGCTCTAAGCACATTTTCTAGACCTTCACCATCTTAGGGGTATGTGTTAGATGTTTTCAAGTTGGATGTCCATGAAAATGTCAAGGCATCAGTGGATGAACTGAACTCATGGACCACCCCTGTGTCAGTTTCAGAGAGGAGAAAGAGAAGACATGTGTGCTAGCTAGTGTGTTATGACAACTTTGATACATGCTAGGCTCATCTGGGCAGAGAAACATCACCAGAGAAAGCACAAGCCAGTGGGGCATTTTCTTGGTGAATGCTTGACTTGCAAGGGCCTGGTTTACAATGGGTTGTGCCATACCTTGACAGTCACCTTGGGTTGTACAAGAAAGTGGACTGAGCAAGCCATGTGAAGCAAGTTATTAATGAGCACTCCTCCGTGGGTTCTGTATCAGCTCCTACGGCCAGGTTTCGGCCCCATCTGGGTTCCGGCCCTGACATTGCTCAGTGATGGACTAAGATGTAAGCGGACTTAAATCCTTTCCTCCCAAATTATTTTTGGTCATTTTTTTAAACACAGCAATAGACACCTAAGACAAAGTAGTTTTGTTATGGTATCTGTGTAGACATTGGCATTGGCCTCTGAGTTTGAGTGCACCTGAGATAACCAGTGGAGAGGACCACTGAGCATCCACTGACTGTTAGGATGAAGGTCGATAGCTGCCCACTTGGGCATTTGAATATCAAAGGTGGAGCAAAATCTGGGAGGTAGCAGAAACCCTTCTTTCCAGAATCCTTCACACTCCAACACCCTGAATTCTAGACTACTTCTCAACTTCACAGAACAGCTTCCTATAAGGAAAAAACCCAACACGGTACAATAAATCATGTCCTTATTCTCTGCCCTCAAATGGGCTGCTCGAAAAAGCGAGCTGGAGGTAGACAGAAATAAATTACCTCATGCAGAATCATGCACAAGGGATAGAATCCTGAGGCACAGTGCCAACTCTAAAGCCTAATTTAGACTATTTGCTTTATGTTTGATGTTGTTTTCATTATTTTTATTTTTGGGGATTATAATATAATTATATCATCCCCCCCTTCTATTCCTTCTCTTAAAACCTTTTTCTATAGTGGTCCTTGATTGCTATCAAACTTGAGGTTTTATTTTTCATTGTTGTTGCATATATATGTATATATGTACAATATATTACATGTGTGTGTATATGTGAGATGTATATATACATATACATGTATATATATATGAATATATATATATATATATATATATATATATATATTCAAGTAGGAAGATCATTGTCCATTAAGGGTGTCCATTTGGCCAGAAGAAACTGACATTTGAGAGCATATGAGTCATGTTGCAATGGTCACAACAGCTGAACAGGTGGGGTGGATATATATATATATATATATATATATATATATGCAACAACAATGAAAGAATATAAATATATATGTGCACATATATGCATATATATATATATACACACAATCTGCCCAGTCTATATAATGTTATTCATAGTTATATCTTCACCATTATATATTGGATAATCAACTGGCATTCTCTTTCCTGAGGAAGACTCTCATGCTCTTAGTTTTCCTCAGTTGCCTATAGTTCTTTGTGTAGGGTTGAGACCTCTTGGTCTTTCCCTGTCCACATTAACAAGTCTCTCATTGTTGTCCTTGTTCACTTCATGGTTAGGTAATTGTGTAAGTGAAAGTTTATGGCTACTGCTTTTGAAACTCCTAGAAGACAGTCTCATAGCAAACTCCCCAATCTTCTGACTCTTAGAGTCTTTTAGCTCCACATATTCAATGCTCTCTTAGCTTCCTTTTATAGATGTATCAGTTGGGAGTGGGATCCACATCTATGCATTTTCTTATAAGTAGTACTAAACAGTGAATTGCCACCATTGCCTTTAAATTTAGACAGCGGGTATAGCTGGGTTTCCAAGCATGTCCTTCCTCTGTCACTTAATGCTTGAGAATGAATCAACTCAAGCATGCTCATATACTATAGGTCCATATAATTATAGATTTTTATAAGAATATAGCAAAATTAAAGAGTGATTCTGCTTTCAGGAAGAGAGGTCTTATAGATAACTGAGGAGAACAAATTAATAGTATAATAATTTAAGAACATTTAAATGTTGATACACAAAAGTTGTTTATATAAGAATTAAGGAACTGTGGGGAGGGAGAAAGTATAGCTGGGGACCTGAGAAAAGATGCTGAGATGAGATTAACCTAAGCTAGGCACCAAGTAGGAACTGGATTTGGGAAACATGCACTTAAGAAGTCTAGGAGTAGACAGCAAAGATGCTGGTCCAGGTAGGATTCTGGGTCTGGACTTCAGAGGAAATGGGAGGCAGAGATACAGACTTGGGAGTCACCATGTCCTAGAAGCTGTTGAGATGGATGAGCAGGGAGCAGATGGTACAACTCAGGGAGAGAATAGCTTGTGCATCTGTGAGGGATATATGTGTTCACCCATGACCAACATGTATGCACCTGAAGGACAGGCAGATGTTGTTTAACGGCACATGTATGTGACAAAGGAAAAGAAGTGTAGTGACCTATTTTGAAATTCTCTTCTCAGTAAGAAAACGTATTAAGGCTTTAGAAATAAGGGCTAAGGACCATTAAGGGAAGGTGCAAAATCTAGAAATAAAATCTTGAAAAGGCCAAGTTGGAAGGTCATTGTCTTTTAAGGATGGTCATGCATTTTGGCCGGGGAGGCACTGTGACACTTGAGACCACCTGGGTCATGTTGTGGTGGTCACAAGAGCTGGGATGGACAAGAAGGCAAGGTGATGCTTAGCAGTGATACCCTGTGTGCCCCACAGATGTTGCCTATGAGATAAATGACATGGCATTGGTGATGTGCTGGATGCCATGTAGACTGTGTGTGAGCATACTTTAAAACAGCAGCACGTAGAATTCATAAAAATAGAACTTTTTCTTGTGGAAGTGAGCATTCTGTGCAAACTGCCACCCATGGCTCTCCCCTGACCTGTGTCAATGTTTCCATTGTGAGGAACCATACTGGGAATCATAATGCTGAAGGTGACCCAAAGGAGGCTCACAGGGTTTGCATACCTAGCCTGAGATGTGGGAGGAACAGTGATGGTGATTGCAGTTATAGGAGTCAGTTAAACAATAAACTGAATTTAGACATTTTACCTCAGAATTATGATGTTTTATCCAAGTGGAATATTCTATAGTAGTTGGAGAAGAAACCTAGCATGTGGATATGACTAGAGCTTAAAGAGGGCATGTTGGCATCTTCTGTTAGGGGAAACAGTTGGTGTATTCTATGCAGTAGAGAAGGAAGCAAAAGGATATGAAAGAAAAGGGAGGGGAGCGAAGGGGAGGGAGGGAGAGGAAACAAGAAACAGACAGAAAGAAGGGAATAGCTTATCTTTGAGGGTCCAATTACAGGAAAGGTCAAGCAGGAGGCACCTGTAGTAAGGTTTCTCCCTCTCCCCCTCCCTCTCCCCCTCCCCCCTCCCTCCCCTCCCCCTCCCCCTCCCCCTCCCTCCCCTCCCCCTCCCCCCTCCCCCCGCCTCCCCCTCTCCCTTCCCCTTCCCCTTTCCCCTCCCCTTCCCCCTCCCCCTCTCCCCCTTCCCCTTTTCCCTTTCCCTCTCCTCCCTCCCTCTTCCCCTCCCCCTTCCCCTCCCCTTCCCCTCCCCCCACCCCCTTCCCCTCTCCCCCTCCCCCTTTCTTTCCCCCCTCTCCCCCTCCCCCCTTCCCCACCTCTTATGGACACTAGAAATTTGACCTTATGTAATTATGGGAGCTGATTGAAGTGTGTCTTTTATTAAAGTTTAGAGTCAGGAGTAAGGACAAGCCAGAGCCCCCAAGTAGAAGCTGCACCTAACACCAGTTCTTACCACCTTCAGCCTCAGTGATGTGGCTTCAGTAGAGTCTGGTGTTTATGTGTATAAATCACACGTGCTGGCCAGAGGACAGACAGATCCATAGGAAGAGAATTCTAGAAACGAGGTGCAGCCTAGAGGCATGAGTAGAGCAACAATGCCAGGCAGCGAGCTAAGTGGCTACATGTCAAAGTAAAGATCAATGCATAGAAGCACCTTGCCCATTCCATGAAACAGTGAAGCCTGAGCATGCGTACAGCCCCAGCTACTTGCTTTAATACACGCAAAGGCTATTAGAAGATAAGCTAACCCGAGCCATGTGCCTTCAGTGAGCATATCTGAGTACTACATGTGCAGCTTATTGATGTGCGCCTAGAACAAATTGTACCCAGGATACTAAGCAATTCATATATGACCTGAAGAAATAGGGGTTGTGTCCTCATACGTGAAATGATTGGTAAAGAAAAGAAAAGAACCTTGTCCCTATTTTCACTGTGGTGCAGGGAAGCATGCCAGGGCTCTCATGGGAGGCTGACCATCTATGATTGGAAGGAGTATTATTTATATAAATTGTTCATGATAAGCAGCTGTGATAAAATATCCCTTTTCTCTCTATGAGATTGTCTCTTTTACTCTCAATGTATATATTTAAAGTTTGACGGGATTATGGAAGACCATTCAAAAGAAGGAATAAGAAAAAATAAGAGAAAGAAAAACTTCTTAGCCACTTGTGAATGTGTGGAACTGAAGACTGCCGGGAAGGGGTGGCTTGTTGGCAGTGTCCGTCCGGGAGCTCCCTGGTATAGCTGGGAGGAGGACTGGGGAATGTGGCAGATTTCAGGGGATGCGAAGTATAAAGTAAGGACTGAATTGACTCTGCCTAGCTCCAGTGTCTCATCTGCCATTACTGACAGCAGAAGTAAATAGCCATAAAGGGATCAAAGAGCTCATTCCTAGGTTGCCTGTTCCTTTTCTCTGTTTTATACTTAAATTAAAAAAAAATTTAATCAAGCCCTCCCCTGTGTGTGTGTGTGTGTGTGTGTGTGCGTGTGCGCATGCATTCGCATGCATGCTCGTGCCTAATATACATACACCTGAAAATCTTTATGTCAAACAAGCCATCAGTGTAGTTACTCCACAGGCTTTCCCACATGGTACTTGAGATTCCCCAACCCCTGGAACTGATGCTTCTGCCTCCAGTCTCCTGTATCTCGACCCAGCACTACCACTAGCCAGAAGCTCAACACAAAAAAGTCTGGTCATTAGCCTTGCTTCCTCTCTTGCATTTATACAATTTCCTAAGAAAAAGTCTTGCGATGCCTGCCACAAGCTCTGGCTGTGCCCTGCTTTCTCTACTCCTGGCTCCACAGTCCCAGCCTGTAGTCACTCTTCCTGCTACTCCTCATGACAGCTTCCTGGCTTGCTTCCATGCCCCATTTTCTATTTTATGGCTGTTTCCCCATCTAGCAACTGGGGCGAGCATTTAAAACATGACCCAGGTCAGAGTCTACCCCACATAAATCTTCTGAAGTTTCTTACCCTACTTGGAGGTGTACTTACTGGTGAGTCCGAGAGCTCTATGCAATCCAATATGGCCCTGTCTGTTTTCTGTCTCTAGCATGTCTCCTTCTGGATATACAGTAAATTTACATGGGTGCAAAGATTCTATGGGTTTTGTTCACTGCTGTCTCCCTAGCACTTAGAAGAGGCTGGCATCCAGAAGATATACACTGTGAACCAGTGTTAGAGTCAGAAATGGGGAATGCTAAAACCAGGCAGATAATGTCAAACTGGAGAAGCACTAAAGCATACCATGAGGGACCCTGCCTGCTCTGTAGGAAGCTTTGCTTAAAGAGAAGATGCTATTGGAGGTTTTGAAGCTCTGTTCTATTGATTGAAACTGACTTATATTTTTAAAAAGGGAACTCTGAAAGATACCATTAAGTAGCGACAAATATTTCAAACAATCTAGAAAATGTCTTGGGATTCAGACAAAAGAGATATGAGCCAGGGGTGGGAGCTAGTGATCTCGCCTGTAGTGTCACGCCTGTCTACAGAGGTGATGGGATAACACAGAAGAAAGTTAGTCTTGAGAAGGAAAAGTCAAGCCCAGAGTTGGACCTAAATGTTATTCTACTTACCTAGTGTGCTCAAGATCCTACAACACCCCTTCCCCCTGCCCATATATACACATTTTTACAGAACAAGAAACAAGAAAGTACTGCAAAGTCCAGGCAGGTATCCTGCTTCTGAATTGGTGGGTCGTAGAACTGGAAGGACTGTTATTTAAGACACTGACAACACCGTGAGGAGAAGCAAGAAAGGAGTGAGTCATGAGACAACTGCAGACTTCTAGGGTGGTGGTATTGCTTAAGGAAAGAAGGAAGCTAGGTCAAAAGAGAGAGAGAGAAGTCATAAGGTCACTTTTGTTCATAAGAAAGTTGAGGAGTCTGTAGATCATAAGAGAAGGTTTTTGTGGGGTTTTTTGTTTGTTTGGTTGGTTTTTTTGCTTGTTTTTTTTTTTTTTTTCAATGAAAGCACAAGAACTGAAAGGGAGTATTGATGAAAGTGGGAATATGGATTTTGAGAGCCCATATGCAGCATATGGATTTTGAGAGCTCATATGCAGCAGTAGTTAATAATAGCACAGGTGATAGTGAATCATAAAGATACATTGTGAGAAGAGAAGCAAACAAGAATGTCATCCCAGAAAAATCACAAAATTCAGGTGTGGGATGAAAAGATGAAATGGCAATATTAAGAGGGTAATATTGTCTGTATTGTCAAAATTCTGGACAGACTGAAAGGAAGGAAGTATCAAAAAGAAATCCAATGAGATGAAGTCTAAGTAGCATTTTCGAAATATGGATGTGGGCTCCACTGATCAGCAAATGCAGTTTGTGGAGAAGCCAGAACAGGAAGATGGGGTAGGTAGGGAGAAATGAATAGGAGATAGTAAGGGGAGGCAGGGCAGGAGAGCCAGGCTTATAGGAATCCCACTGAGGTGAGGGAGGGAGGCAGAGGGTGTGCACATAGATTATGTTGTAGGTGAAGAAATGAGGAAAGCCTGCAGAAAAGGCAGCATAGCTTTCTTGATGGAAGACATGGATGTTGATGTTGTACCATGTCCCAACATCACCTCCATGGCTATGTGCTTTGGAAAAGCAGCTTAGCCCCTCTTAGTATCTTTATCTGTGAAGTGAGGGTTTCAGTACCTGTTGAATGGTATAAGAAGTTTCCTAACAATATGAAGACAGGACTCACTACAGAAAGTGCATGACAGATACCTGATACTGTTTCTGCTATGGATGGTAAAGATGGTGGGGGAGATCTGATTTGATTAAGAAGCATCTTAAAGGAGGCAGGTGAGGTGGAAAACAAGCAGAATGCACAGAAGAGGAACCATGGTATAGTTTAGAAGGCACTAATAGGTCACTACTAAAACAGAGGCAGAAGTCCGTGGTGACATTGAAGTTGATGATCCGGTTGAAAGTAGAGGCCTTCTCCACCTTCTCCTGCCTTTTTTGCATGTCTTGTAGTAAAAGAGATAACGTTTTTTCTTCATTGTATTAGCTAAGATGTTAGATTTGGCTATAACAAAGTATCTGACAAATACAACTTAGGGGAGGAGGGTTTATTTTGGCTTGCAGTTCAAAGGTCCACAGTCCATTCTTGGCTCCCAGTTCCAGGGAGCCATGATGTTCATCATGATGGAGTTCATCATGATGGAGAAGCAAGAGCTTGCAGCAGTTTGCCACATTGTTTCTGCAGTCAGGAAACAGAATGATGAATACCGGTGGTTAACTTGCCCTCTCCTTTTTAATTCAGTCTGGGATTCTAGCTCATGTGGAATGGTTCAACCCATAAAGTGGGTCTTTCCACCTCGGGTAACTTACTCTAGATAACCCCTTAAAGGCATTCACAGGGGGCTTTTCTTGATGATTGTAGATCCTGTCAAGTTAACAGACCGATCATCCCTTCACTCCTTCTCAACTTCACATGCAAAGCACATCAATTTTATGCCACAATCTTTCTCCTTTTCTGCCTGTTGGATCAAGAGTAGAATGTCATAGGAATGGCCAGTATTACATGTTTCTCTTGACCGACTGGTCATTGAAGATCCCACCAGAATGGAACATTAAACTCTGTTTATACCTGGCACATCAAAACTTACAAATAATACATTTCTGGTTTCTGTGGTAAGACACCCAGCAAAAGCAATTAAGAAAGAACGGGTTGATTTTGGCTCACAGTCTGAGGATACAATCCATCATAGTCAGCAAGCGATGGCAGTGTGAAGCTGAGACAGCTGGCCACATTGCAAGAAAAACATCAACGAAAGCCAGTACACAGCTTGCTCTTTCCTTTCTATTTACTTCAGGACTCCAGCCTGTGGAATGGAGCCAACCATAATTAAGATGGATCTATTTACCTCAGTTAATCTAATCTAGATCATCTAGGTAACAGAAGCTTGTCTTCTAGGTGATTCTCAATCCTGTCAAGTTGGTCATTTTTACTGTCACAGAAGGGATTCATGTATAGACAACAACATAGAGGGATCATGCAGGTCATGAAGTTCAGAAGCCACAGATTGCCCTGACATCCACATCTCTCATTATCTATAAAACATTCACTGGCAATGGTTCACTTAATATGGCTGTGACACAGACAGTGGTGATTTCCCTACATCTCCAGTGGAGCTACTATGAGGATGATGTAACCTCAGGCATGGGCTCCCACATGAATGTACTCACCTTTACTTGGGTGCTCAGAGACACTGAAGCCAGCACAAATACCTTATTGACTGAGGTGAGTCAGACATGGCTTCTAGTTTTCTTTTTCAAATCACTTTCAAGTCCCAAAGCTGTCAGCTCAAGAGTCCCAGAGGCTTAAAGCACAAGATATTGCTTTTTATGTTTAATAAACTTCAAAACACTGGCATACTCAAGCATGTTCTTTATTAACTATCTAGTGCCATGTAACAAATTACCCCAAATAGGATCAACTCAAAGCAAGAGATAATGTGTTACTGGATCAGGAAGAATATCATGATGTGATCTAGGGTAATAGTCAAAGCCTATTTGGTCTGGTGCCTTGGGGACTCAAGCAGCTACCAGCAGAATCTCTGCATATAACAGCCTGTTTCTTCCAGAGTATAAAGCACTCTAAGACGAACAAAGGGTCAGATACAATTCCTTTTGTGACCAAATCTGCAATATCACACACCACCACTTCCACTTTCTTCTACTGGTCAGAAATACATTAAATCTTGCAGATATGAAGCAATAGAGATCCTCCTTGTAGTGTTTTAAATGAAAATGGTGCCCATAGTCTTATAGGGAGTGGCACTATTAGGAGATGTGGGCTTATTGGAGTAGGTGTGGCTTTGTTGGAGGAAGTGTGTCACTGAGGGTATATTTTGAGGTCTCAGATGCTCAAGCCAGGCCCAGTATCTCACTCTCTTCCTGCTGTCTATTGATCCACATGGAGATGCAGCTCTTTATCTATCACTGTGTTCTCTCATGTGCTGCCCTGCTTCCTGCCATGATGACAGTGGACTAAAGCTCTGAACTGTAAGTCAAAATGCTTTACGTTATAAGACATGTGGTCATGATGTCTTTTAACAGCACCCTCTTGGAGAGAGGAATATGAGGGGAAAAAAGGTACAGGCATGTTATCCACATCACCACACTTCTCTCATGGGTCAGGGAGGTGTTATCTGCATTTCCCCCTGAACATCAGTAGATTGAGTCTGCCAATGTTGTAAGCACAACTAGCATAGGAAGATTTATCTAATTTGCAGGGATCCAGGGAGCACTGGGCCACTTCCTGTAAAGTGGCCACAGGAGATTGACCACTGGCAGGATTACCAGAGCGTGGGAAGTGCATTGGGGAAGCTTCTCAGACCCTGTTGTACCAGAGTTGAAGAAATAGTGAGATAGGCCAACTGCAATAAGAGGGTTATTGTGAGAATCTCTGCAGGTAGTTACTTCCTCTCAGACATCTGAGATGTCTCACCAACTTCCTTAGCCAGTGGTGAATGAACCTTGCTCATGTGACAGGTGCCATTTGTATAATATCTATGTTTCTTAGTTAGGGTCTCTATTGCTGGGAAGAGACACCATGACCAAGGCACTGCTTATAAAGGACAACATTTAATTGGGGCTGGTTTACAGGTTCAGAGGTTCAGTCCGTTGTTGTCATGGCAGGAAAGCATAGTGGCAAATAGGCAGATTTGCTGAAAGTTCTGCATCTTGATCCACAGGCAGCAGGAGACTGTACATAGGAGACCTCAAAACCTGCCTCTGACAGTGGTAGTGGCACACTTCCTCCGACAAGACCACATATACTCCAACAAGGTTACACCTCCTAATAGAGGCACTTCCTATATAGGCCAAGCATCCAAACATGTGAATCAGGGATGAACCTATTCAAACCATCACACAATGTATGCCTTACTGAGTACTCAAAAATACTGAAAGAAGGTTCAAATTCTCCTTTTGGGGTAGAAAATGAATGCTCTAGAAGATCCCAATCATTTCAAAGTCACACATCTAGAAGAAAACACAAGATTTGAATTCCAGTTTGTAAATATTGACATCACAGCCTCTGCTTTGAACATAGAATAATTGCAATTACAGATACATTGTAGTTCTTAAAATGTAGCATGTACCTAACAAGATCCATTCATGGTAAGCTATAAGATTACATCATTTCGTGGAAATCTCCTTCCTCTTGACAACCTGGTATTTACTGACCTGACATTTAAACTGGGGGTGGTGGTTTTGTTTTGTTTTTGTTTTTGTTTTTGTTTTGCTTGTTTGTTTGAGACTCTTCTGCAAATTCCAATCTGCCCAATCTTACAAGTACAGTTGTAAGTTCCTTGCCACAAGTCACACAGCTTTCTTCTCATGCCTAAAATCACATAATCATACAACTGGTGCAATAGACAACAAAGTTACCAAACTTTAAATGCTTGGTGAGAACTATACTTTCAATGCAAATCGCAACAGACACATTTGGAATCTTTCTTAGCTATTCCTTCCCGATTAGTATTTTCTGTTTTTCTTTTTTCTCTTCCCCTTCAATGTTTGTTATAGCCTTTGATTTCTACCCCCGCCCTCAAGTTTCTGTAAGTCATCCACATATGTATTAATTTAGTCAATCCAGAAACATTTGTTTATTGATCTCAACATGATTTATCAAGAACTTACTATGTAGTAAGCAGTTTTTTAGTTGGTAGCAAACTACTGATATGGACCTAGAGATATATAAGACATCATCATTATAATAAAGACATGAGGTCATTGTATTAGACTATGACTGGCTTCTTTGAGAAGCAAAGGAGAAGATTAGATATGCAAGAGTTTTATTAGAGAAAATGCATGTGAAAGCAAATGGGAACAGGGAGAGCTGCCAGACCTCAAGGCTAACACAGAGCAAGGGAGAGGGAGAGAGCAGGTATACTGTTGCTACCTTAGACTGATGTACATAGAAAGCAGGACTCCTTGATAAAGAGTCACAGTTTCTCCAGCACAACTCTTGTCTTCCAGGAAAGGACCTATCATCTCTGTTCAACCGGGTTATGATCTGGAAACAAGTTGGGCAGAGCAGGCAGGTTCAACACTGGGGGCCCGTCACATACTATTCTCACTTGAGCTGCAGGTCTACACTCTCAGGGGCCTCCTCTGACCCAGGAAGCCACAGGATTTCTGGCTGAGCAGGAGAATTGACAAAGGGTGGCCCTGAAGTCTTTTCCATTGGAGGAGAGCTGTGAGCTCACTGTGGCTGGAATATTTGGCAGGAGGAATGAGATGTTCAGTAGCCAATTGAAGTAGCGTGTAAGTCAGAGCCTTTAAAGCAGGGCGAGGAGATTGAAATGCTCCAAGTAGGGAAAAGACCCAGTGAGAACTGTTCTCCTCCTAACCAATCAAAGGTTGGTTTGAGGATGTGGTAAGAAACAAGGATAGGTTTAGGTGATGCGCAGGTGAGTGTCCTTCCGGAGGATAGCATTAAGGGTGAATGTGCAGAGGCTGGGAGAGGGCTTGAAATGCCAGAATGGAGTTACTAGACCACCAGTGTGATTATTAAGAGTCTCTAGTTCCCAGATTCCTAGCTCAGATCCTTTAAAGGAGCCATTCTCAAAGGGAAGCATTATATAGAGAAACAGACTTGGTGAAAGTTCACATGAACAAAATGGTACTTTTTGTTACCTCTCCAGCCTAGTTTTGTACAACCATCAACAGACAGCACAAATGTTGAAGTTATGAGCTTGTCTTTCTTCCTCCAGAGTTGTTCTAATTACCTCCCCCACCCCATCCCATCCCCGAAGTCAATCAACAACCTTATATAGGAATGGGCTTTCTCATCCAGCATCTGTGTTTGTCACGACGTTTATCGACTTGGGAGAAACCAGAAATCCAAACTGACAAACAAACAAGCACAGTTCGACAGTCTAGAATGGCTATAAACAAGCTTGTTATCAAGTGGTCAAGGACCCAGCCAACCTCATCCTGCCTTAAGACTTCCTCTGTGGCTTCTGGGAGAGATCTCTTTTATATTCTCTTAAAGCTATGTAGGATATACTACACTTGGCACTACTAGTATACTAGCATACTGATATAGACTAGTCAAGAGCATCCTCATGCTGGGACCTATGCCTTACCTGTAGCCCTTGAACAGCCATGCAGGAGCCACACACCAAAAAACCCATAACACAGCAGCATGAATTCATTATGAACTTGATTTCTTCTGCCTTAGATATTCAATCAATACAAAATCTTCCCATCAGAATTTTACATGTCAATCACACAGTCTTGAGAGAAAGAAAGTGATGACTGTGCAAAGATTTGGAAAGGGCATATTATAAACTTTCTTTCTCAGGAAGGCACACCTAAGTGCTGTGTAGCATTCTTCCTCCTCACCCCCAACTCCCAGCCCAGCCCAGCCCAGCCCAGCATCCTTTTAATCTCCTTCTTTTAATTCACTAGAGATTGAGCTACCACTTGGATGCCCACCCACTGGGCCAGTTTTCCATTCTGTTTGCATAAAAATCTGGACATGCAGGAAAGCCTACAGGGCTACAGGCACCTGACTCCTCTCAGGCATGTCTTTGTCCCCTTGTCAGCTTCTCCCCTCTTTTCCTCAGCTCCAGCTGCACAGATTCTTTTGTTCCCTCTGAAGAGCTCATTAGTAAGGTCTGGTCCCCTTGCCTTAGCTCTTGCAGGACCTGCTTGATGCTTTCCTTGGCAATCACAACATCCAAGTTATTGAGGGGTAAGTGGCTGGGCCTGTCCTTCCCATGGCCTCTGTTCTTGGTAGACTTCTGACTTTCATTGTCTTTACCTGTGTCTGGAGTGATGTATCTTTCACTTATTCCAATGATCACCGTTGTGCGTACAAGCTATAAGATACTAGTTTCTGCCACTTTGAGTTCCTGTTACGTCTCCATTCACATGAAAACAGTTCATAGCTCTAAGTTTACAGAAAGGGCAAATATTGGGATGGCTGCATTTGATATTTGAGAGGACAGGGCTGAAAAAAAGCAAAGACTGCTTTCCCCAGTCATGTGATTGGGAGATGGTAAAACTCCATTCCCAGTTCTAATCTAGGCCCATGTCTTTTCCAACAGTCTATGATTTCCTTTATTTCCAATAGCCAGTAAAAAGCTTTCATGGTGCCAGCATGGAGCTGCAGATTAATGGTCTCTGAATTTTAGGTCAGGGAGCCAGGCTGTGAGAGACTGAGAGGAGCTGGGGAAAAAGGGAAGAAACATCAACAAAGGCACAAGGGGAGGGGGTGTGGGGGGTGTACCCCCTGTGGTTTATGAGATCACCAAGGCTGGATGGCACACACAGATGGGGAGACAGGGACATGCATGAACCAGTCAAGTGTTCCATTTAGATGTCACACACAGATGTCTAATTGGTTCATGCTGTTTATAAACAGAGGCTGCTTTGCCATCTAGAAGTGAGAGTTCATCCACACAGGGCAAAGGATGCACCTGAAGAAATGTCCCTGACTCCTCCTCACCAGACCACAGCAGCAGCCTATCTTCTTCCCTGCATCCCGTTGTATGCGTTGGATGCTTGAAAGCAGAGTCCTCTGTCAGAACAGCCACTGCAGGCAGAATGTGTCTATTCAGAGGCTCTGTGGAAGTGGCGGGGAGCTATATTCCTGGCCATTCCTGTGTGCTATAGATAACCTACATTCCTGTAGCACCTAGTTAGGTGCAGACCATTGCCTGACATCTGCAATCCTCACAGAGCCTCACTCAGCCAGTCACCAGCAAAGAAAGGTCATGGGCTAGAAGCAGATAATTACGCTGTCTCAGGAATTGAGGGTTTCCCCTGAGGACCTCAGGAGTGCAATTCATTTCTTCAGTGTTTCTTCCTCAGTATTATCAAAGTCAACAACAACAACAGCAAAGATTTTTCTTCCCCATCAGGACCCACCAGTGCCGGATGCAGTGTCAGTATGAATTTTAATCAGGGTATCTTGTTTTTCAGCCCCGAGTTTTTCCCTAATCAATTTCTTTTTGTCTATTACCAAAAGCACATAGTTATAGAGTATGAGAACCAATCAATGCAAACACCTAGAATTCCATTGCTCACACTTCGAGCTAAACTCCAGTGAATGTTTCTACAGAAGCCAATTTTATGCAAAAGGCATAGCCCAAGAGGATTCTTTTTCCTTGTGAAAGTGACTCACTCTCAGGCCTCTTGAAAAGGGTGAGCTGGCACAGTGGGTGTGTTTCCACCAAACACACTCCATTCTCCTTTTCCTTTATTTTACAGAGACAGATCTGCAGTGAGGGTGAGGTCCCTGTCGTCCCTCCTTCCACTGCCTTTTCATTTTCCCCGTGCCCAGCAGTTTTACTTCTCTGCAAGTTTTCCTGCAAGGGCCTTGCCCCTCGTTCGGGCCACCGGGAGGTGTGAGGCAGAGGCTTCCATACAAGGTGGAGTTGCACTGGGGTTAATCAGCGCAGTGCTCTATAGCTAGAGCAGGCCATAGAGATGGAGAGTGAAGATGGACAGACTCATTAACTATTTCCACTGGCTTTAGTGAGGAAACAGCAGTGTCTCGGGGAACTCCTGAATCCACGTACAGTATTTCTCAACCTCATCTTCAGCACTAGGCTCTCTGTCAGCACATCTTACTCTTGACCTTAATGACTGTGGCCATCCCAGGGACATTTAGCCACAGAAATGTGCTACTGAAGTACTCAGGAGACCAGAGAGTCACCAGGTGTCAGTGGACAGTGTACCACTGACATGCGCATGAAAAAGCCTGTTCTGGGAGCCTTTTTCCAGCTTTTGGTTCATAGAGGTAGAATCCAAATCTTGAAGTGACTCTCTCTCTCTCTTTTCTGTCTCTTTTCCTATCTGTACAACTCAAATGTTTTCAAAGTAATCAAGGCTTAATTCCTAGATTAGCTATTTTGGCATCTGTGTGACTAAATACCTTAGAGAAATGTCTAAGTAGAGGAATGATTTCTTCTGCCTCAGGGTTTCAGGGTATTCAGTCGACCACAGGAAAGCAAGGTGGGGCAATCTCTCCAGGGCAACAGATACAGAGAATGGAGCCTCTGTTCACAGCAAAACAGACCAAGCAGCAGTGAACATCCAAAACTGTTGCTATGCACTGACCTTCAAAGGCCCGTGCTTCAAGACCCACTTCTATCAGGCAGCCAATTCCTGTAGGTTCCACATCTCCAACTTAGCACACGCCTGAGAACAAGGCTCCCAAGAGCATGTGTCGGTAGGTTTCAGACTTCATATATAGCTTTCATTTAACAGTGTGTCCCTTTCATAACCTACTAGGAACATGGAAGTCAGATGGCACATTCCAGACTTGGCTTGGTTCAAGCCTTTAATGCTAGCCCTCAGGAGGCGGCAGAAGCAGGCAGATCTCTGAGGTTGAGGCCAGGCTGGTGTACAAAGTGAGTTCCAGGACAGCCAAGGCTCAGAGAATATCAATCAGACAAACAAATTTAAAATAAAATGAATAAGTCATGCCATTTGTCAGGACAGTCTTGAGACAGGAGACATCAGGGCTCCTTCATTTGGTGCCTCCCGCTTTTCCATGTTTCATGCCACATCTCTGGCTCCATTGCCCTTTGCATTCCAGACTGTCTCCTCATAAGGCTCTGGCACTGCTGTGTGGATGAGAATCTTGCTTTCTGTACCTGAGCTGGGACTCCTTCAATGTTTGAAAGTCTGTTGTGACAGAATGATCATGTAAGGAAACATGACTGATGATACGTTACTTAGCTAGCAAATGTGTGGGTCCCATTATCCACTCTTAATTAAATGTGGAAGAACATCTTAGTGGGTGAATGGCATGATTGTCTGATAATATGAAGTTCGAAGCATAACAATTTCCATGTCAGTAGCTGTTTTCACTGTGAATCAACTACTTGTAAAGGTCGCTCATTGTTTTGCTTATTCATCATTAATGTCTTACGCACATGTCGTATACCCATTTTAGAGATTGTGGAACTACAACTCAGAGAGCTGGAATAATTTGCTATTGCCATCAGATATAGAAAGTGAGGTGATATTCTATGCCCTACATATCTTCCTGAGACAGTAGGAAGGATAGGATCATCCTTTGAAAGGCTAAGTTCCCCTACCAGAGACACTGTAGATCTTGTCCTCTGTAAGCTGCACGTTCTTTTGTTTTGGTCCAGATCCGGGTGACCTAGAGCATGTCACAGCAGACCACAGGCTCTCAGACGTGCTCTGTGAACTCACTGACTTCCTCTGGCCTCTCTGTACATGGATAAGAGAGAGTTTGGCTCTTTTTATCAAATGTGCTGGCGGCTTTGGGTGTTGGATATAAGGACATACATGTCAGTGAAGGTTGCTGTGTTGTAGCTGGGTGCTGGTTGGCGTGTACGCAGTGATGCTGGAGGGAGAGAAAGTCGGTGCAGAATTCACCCTGTGGATTTGCCATTTTGGTGTACGTGGTCATTGTTGACAAGACTTGCTGAGAATCATTGAACTTGGAAGCAAATAGCAGACAGGGTTGGGTTTCTCTCTACTGTACTGCCCTTGTGAAAGCCACAGGACGTCAGTACATGGAGAGAAAGGGGGCCTCTAGAATGGTTCATCTTCCTACCCACTGAGCAGATGATGAGACTGAGGCACAGGGAGATGCAATGGCACTGTGAAGCCGCCATTTTGTGGTACATTCTTGCATGGTCAGCCTTCCTCTCTCTGTGTTGCAGAAAGAAAACCCATATCAGGTTTGAAGGGTGAGATCTAATTATTGCCCAAATGTGTTGTAACAATCTACGTTATCATGCCTCTGCTGTTGCTAGCACCAGCCAGGCTACTGGGATACTAGAGTCGACCCCAGGGTCTCCTACAAGAGTCAAAATTCTCAGTGCTTTCACCTTCCTGATGCCTCCCTCTCTCTGCATCCCAGCTTGGCAATGTCTCTGCCATCAGGATGGCACAGGTCCTGTTCTCTCAGGTATAACTCACCCACACTTCCTTCTAAAGGGCAGTTACCACTGTCCTTCCATCTAACTTCATCCAAACTCACTCCTACCAGCTCTGTCCTGGGCTTCTGCTGCTCCATCTCTGCAGCCTTAATCCATTCTGTCCCAGACCAGTGTTGGGCATAGCCTTCCTCAGTCTGCGGCAGACCATCTCTGCCCTGAACACTGCAGGAGTCAGTTGATATTGCCAGGCTCCCAGATTTCCAGAAGCCATGCTTTACAGGAGGTTTGACAGTGAGCTGAACAGGGGCACACACTATTTCAGAAGGAGTGTCAACTTCTCTTTGTCTACTGAAGACGAAAGCACTTGAGCGAGTTTGAGGCCAGGTGGGCAGATTCATCTATTTAAAAATCACCCACTGTTTCTTCATTTCATATTTCTATGTGTGAGAAAAAAATGAATGTTTCATAGTGTTGTGTTTTATTAAAAAAAAAAAAAAGAAAAAAAAAAGAAAGAAAGAAAAAGAAGGCCAGGGATGTGTTTGGTGGAGGCATGGTATAGTGTGGGGGAAGAGGGTGCCTCTGCGGGATCATGCTGAGGCATCCCTTCCCCCTGAGGTACCAGCCACTGGAAGGTATAGTATAGAATAGAGTTTATTCAGGTCATGGGGAGGGGAGTTGAGGGGGTAGTAGAGACAGAGAGAGGGAGAGGTGGGAAGAGGGTGGGAAGAGGGAGAGAGAGAAAGAGAGAGCAGTCATGAACACATGGAGGGGAGAGGGGAATGGGGTAAGAAAAGACAGAGAGAAGAGAGAAAAAGAGCAAGAGAGAGAGGAGCGGGCAGGCAGCCCTTTTTATAGTGAGTCAGGCACACCTGGCTGCTGACAGGTAACTGTGGAGTGGAGCCTAGAAGAAACTCACTAATGCCCATAGCTTTAAAAACTAAGAAAGACAGCACTGTGGTTTAAGTTGCAAAGCAGATCTAATTGAAGAGACATTTGGTGGCCCCAGCCTGCTCTGTCCTTAGAAACTTCTGTGGTAATGTGAAAGTTTTGTGTCTACGCTACAGCACGGTACCAGAGCTGTGTACAGTTGTGGACACTAACAATGCAGCTGGTGTGGGGGCTGACTACCATTTGATAGCATTTAACTTACATTGTTTTATACTTCAATAGCCACATGCCGCCACGGATACCGTACTGGGGGCGAAGCCTTCTTTAGCAGGAGTACTATGGTGTATCCATCAAACAGTTGGCATCCTTCCCATCTGCCATCTTCCTGCCACTTTCATTACACCCCATAGGGCAGACGGAACTACACCTGTCCTTGGTCTCAAGAAGTTATCTCTGCTTCAAGCTCCTGCGCCTACACCTGCCAGTCACCTCAGACTCACAGTCAACTCAGCCTAAAACCGAGGCTCACATACACGATGAATAAAAAGAATAGTGGTTTCTCGGGCACCAGCCACATAGCCCTTTCGTTTAGTAGCTCAGTCTTCACAGCATCTTGGTGAAGTCTATGCATCGCTATAGTATACCCATTTTATGGGCAGGAAACTGAGGCAAGGCCACAGAGGTGGCTTGTGCTGAGGTTTTGGGTTTAGACATTTGAAAATGAAGCCTTCGGTGTGACAGCTACCAAAGTGTCTCTGTCAATGATACCCTGCAGAGAAGTTCCCGATCTAGCTAGCACCTTGAACCTTTTCAATGTGTGTGCTACATGATGGGCTCTGGAGTAAAAATAAAAATAAATAATCATAATTATATAATAATAATAATAATAATAATAATAATAATAATAATAATAATTCCAAGAATGACCTAAGCTTGTGCCAGCCAATTCTAACACTGCCCAAGGTTGGTGCACGCTTTACAGTGTTCAGCAGACCTGCATATCAAACACCAGCTGTAAGCCCTGGGGCCCCTACCCGCACCGGTACTTCTCATTAGCAACGCATCTATGAGTTCCCACTGTTGCCTCTAGTGCAATGATCCTGGAAGGACTCTCAGCATCCAGGAAAAGTTAGGCTTTTGATTAGTTCTATGTGGATACAAGCGGGAACCAGTCAAATGAGAAGGTGTTGAAGACAAGGTCTGGGGTTATCCTTCCCTGAGCTTCTGCGACCCGCCCTTGTGAAACGCAGACACATATTGAGGCCCTTGCTCAGGAAGGCCAGCTGAGCCCTGGGGTTCAGAAGACAGGACAGGGGCTGCATTGTGTGGTGGCTGTGACTGTGCTCTGGTTCCAACACTCTACACTCCCAAGGCTGGGCAGGCCTGCTCTAGGCTCTGCCCTCTAATTGAGCAGTTCCTCTTTTCAAGCGAAACTAACTTCTGTCCTGTAACTACATCATCACTTTACCATCACAAGCTATCATGTCCCATCACCAATAAGGCAGGTTCCTCGATGTGGTAAAGATCTCCACCCCAAGAACCTGGAGAAAAAGCCAAACACTTTGGCAAGAATCTTCTTAAATTGACCTATGTTAAATAAGTAAAACTATGGCACCATGATGATGTCACACATGCATATAAAGAAACTCTGCACTCGTTCTTTGCAGATTACAGCACACACACAGACGCGCGCGCGCACACACACACACAGATGCACACACCAGCAGGTTTTCTGCTGACTAAGGGTAAGGGCAGGGGTGCAAACATCTCAGCATTTTTAGTCAGTCCTGGGCACCGTGCATTTTCTCATTTCCTCTTCATGAAGCTCCTGTAGAGAAAGATGCTACTGGTGTCTTTGTTTTAGAGATTAATGAGAATAAAAAAGTTAGCAATGCAATCCACAAACATCCACTGATAGCTACTGGCGTGCGGTTGGCTTTTTCTTTGCTTTTAAGTTCGAGACAGGGACAGAGAGAGAGAGAGAGACAGACAGACAGACAGACAGACAGACAGAGGAAGAGACAGAGAGAGAGAGAGACAGAGAGAGAGACAGACAGACAGAGACAGAGTTTGACCTTGGAAGCCAGAAGAAGATATTAGCTCCTCAGAGCTGGAGTTACAGGTGACTGTGAACCACCTGACATAGGTTCTGGAACCAAACTCAAGTCCTCTGGAACAGTAGTACTCACTCTCAGGTACAGATTCACCTCTCTGATCTCTGCTATGAGGTTTGA
>NW_028227265.1:105857692-106122692 GCF_978045245.1 Mus caroli | reverse complement strand
AGGAGGAAACTCATGCCTGGTATTGCAAAGTTGGTCAAGAAACCAAGATTGGTGAGATCACAGGTCCTAGTAAAACCTACAAGTGTTGTTTTCTAAATGATGATTGTATCAAACTACGTTCTAAATGCATGGTGTAATATGGTTCTTCTATCTTATCAGAGACATTTCTCTGTGCAGTAGATGCTGGTCAGTGCAGAAGCTCACAACTGGCCAAAGCATAAGGAATAAATGATGGTGGAGTGCCCAGCCAGTGATTGATAGGACCTTTATAGTCATACCTCCTCCCCAAAGCTCAAGGACCGTCATGGGAAAATGGAGCAGAAAGATTATAAGAACTAAAGGGTAGGAAAGACCAGAGCCAAATAGCTGGTATCGATTGCACGTAACTTCTTAGAAGGGTTGGGATCCCATGTCTATTTCCACCTTTCAATGCTGGGACTTCATCTGGCTTGAACCTGTGTAGACCTTGTACATGCTACTATGTGCTTGTGCATGTCTCTGGGAATTCATATGTGTTGTGATCATAAAAAGAAAAAGAGCTATAAGAATATGTTCTGGCAGGGTATGGGGGAAGAGGGTGCCCTGGTGTGCCCATGCTAGGGCATCCCTTACCCCTGAGGGACCAGACACATACCTGTATAGTATAGAATAGAGTTTATTTAGGGCATGAGGAGGGGAGTTAAGAGGGTAGTAACGGCAGAGAAAGACAGAGAGAAGGAGAGAGCAGATACGTGGAGGGTAGCCATGACAATGTGAAGAGAGTGGGGGATGGGAATGGAGAGGGGGGCACAAGGGGGCAAGAGCTTAAGAGAGGGAGGAGGGGGGAAACACCCCTTTTATAGTGGGCCAAGCCTACCTGGCTGTTGCCAGGCAACTGTGGAGAGGAGCATACCTGGCTGCTGCCAGGAACTGTTGGGATAGAGTTTAGACAGAATATCAACAATATGTGTATCAATCCTAGTATGTCTGGAAGGCAGTTTCCTTGGAGTCATCCATTACCCTTGGTCCCTCTTCCACATAGATCCCCGAGTCTTGAGGGGAGAGGCTTGCTAATATATCCCATTCAGGATTAAGTGCCTCAAAAAGGCCCTCACACTGCCTATTATCCTGGTGTGGGTCTCTGTTAATTCTCACTCACTGTAAGGATAGGCTGAGCAAGGTGCTCATCTCTGTGCACATAGCAGTATGCTACTGGGAGTCCTCTTACTGCTATGTTCCTTTAGCAGAATAAAAATATTAGGTTTTCCAGTAAGCCCATGGTCTAGGTCATTTTCAGTTCTTGGATACTTTATCAGTGTTAGGTTATGGGTTACATCTTATGGAGTGGACCTTAGATATCTACAATAGAAGAGACAGTTCCCCTGACCAGACATCCTACCAAGCTACAATTTGAATGTCAGGTATAACTCACATCTTGTTGAGTGTTTGGACAAAGGGGTCCCATAGAATCCCCTAAGCATTACTGACTATTGCCAGAGCTGTTAGTGGCTCTCTGCAACCCGATAGTGAGTCACTATTGCTGAAGGCAACACTTAGTTATTAAAAGGAACACGGTGAAGTCAAGCTGTTGTCTTACTGGGAGGTTTACCCCTACTAATGTTCGTGGTGCTACAAGGCCCTCTTCAAGCTACCAAAGGAGAAGCATAATTAATACTGCTACAAACACTTTGACCTACAACAGTGACCTGCCTGCAAGATAGACTGGTGTAATAGTGGCACAAAAGTTATGGGGCAAACCAATCATCTTTTGGTATCTGTTGTTTTTAATCTCAAGATCATTTGAAAAGGAGCTAGTGTCTGAATTCAGAGTGGAGAAGTGCAGATTTTTCACAATATGGAAATGGCATTGATAATTCGGTCATCATATAAGGCAGATTATTTAATCTCCTAAAAGAATCACCGTGGAGGATCTGAAGAGATGGCTAAGAGGGTAAAGAGTTTGGTGTACAAGGCCATGAACCTGATAATCCCCAACACCCACATAAATGCCAGGCGTGGCTATGTATGTTTGCAGCCCTAGCACTGGGAGGATGGAGACAGGTAAATCCCAGAACCTCCCGCCCAGTCAATCCAGCCAAAATGGTGAGTTCCATGTTGAGTGAAGGTACCGGTTCAGAAATACAAAGTGGGAAGAGATCTCTGGCCTGCATACAGACACTCACAGGTGACCAATCACGTCTTCCACACATACACACTTCTCTCTCTCTTTCTCTCTCTCTCTCTCTCTCTCTCTCTCTCTCTCTCTCTCTCTCTCACACACACACACACACACACACACACACAAATGACTCACTATCTAAACTCAGCTTTATTTAAATTTGGAGGGGTTGGGGATGGAGGGTAGGAGAGAGAAGAGGGGAGTGCCAACATGTATAATTATGGAAGAAGGTACTACTGTCTTCCTTCTTGTCTTACAGCCTGAAGAATAAGTAGTGACAGCATCTATCAAGAGCTAAGAAGAGACTCCCGAATTTCTCTGTGGTAGAGAACTGCTCACCAACCAAAAGAGGATCCTTTCTCGAGCAATGAACATTTCTTACAAGGATTCACAGATTAACACGTGACCAGTATTGATTTTTGAAAGTAAATAAGATTTCCTTTTCTTCTTCTCATTTAGTGGCAAATTATCCTTGGATTTAGAAGAATCCTTTTCTGATAACATGTTTAGCACAAGTTCTAAACTGCAATCACACACACAGCAGCTAGTCAGAGCATTATTCAAACTTACAACGAGTGGAAAATTTAATTTCCAATTCATTCTAGATTTCCGTAGAGTTACAATGATTCTGTGAGACCCTTCATGATTATCATGTAAGCCTCCTAGATCCATTAACAAATATACTTTTGTCATCATGGGGAACATAGTTGGTGACGACAACCACAAGAACAGAATAAATTGTGGTCTGTAGAAGTTATATAACAAATAGAATACCAGTCCTTCCTGCTTCACACCTATGAGCCAGCCTTGCCTCTAAATGCCAGAAGCATGAAAGCAGGTGGGAACACAGAGGAAGGACCTTCACTCTGGATCACCTTGATGGAAAGCTTCACAAGACGAAGCCAAGTTATCCTTGCAAGCTGCCAGATCATAGCTTAGGAAAAGAACTAGTTTGATTGCATGATGATCCTATTAAGTAAAAATGTCTTCACAGCGGTTGACCTTGATGGAGTGCTTTTCTAAAGGTATCCAGAGGAGAATTGTAAACCCCGGAGTGAGATGGAAGTAATTCTTAGCAAGTTGGCCTGGATTGTGGGCTTTAATTTGGGGCAGTAATGATTTGGTGCGTGTCGAGGGAGGGAAGAGAATGATTAAATCCTGAAGAAGTTTCCTTCTTCTGTTTCTCTTCCAACGTGTTGCCGAGATGGGGATTGAGTGACTTTGAACAGAACTCCTCTGGGAAGAGGATGGACCAGAGAACTGATGGTCTTTAAAGGGATCAAGTCTGAGTGCAGCTGTGAAATTCCCTCTCCAGGGAATCACTGCTCTGCATTGTGTTGGGAAGTGGTGTCTTGCAGACACTGCAAGGTAGACACAGAACTTCCTTTCCTGGGCTCTCAGCTGGCTGGAGCAGCCCTTGACACCTTGTGACCACCAAGCTACCGAGTAACGTCAGACTTTTCCAGACATCAGCGCTTTCCACAGAGATCTGAGGTCGTGGACAGCCAGTGAGCAATAAACGAAACGACACGGAAACGCACAGTGTTGTTCTTAAGGTGCCTGTTTTGTTGTGTGAGGAGGTCACGGTCCTTAGGGACCAGACCCGTGGCTACAAAGAGGAAGGTCACACACATCGTGTACAGTCATGCTGCAGGTGGGAAGCACGAGGGGTGTGGTGACAACAATTTTATTTTGCTATTTTAGAAAGAAGCACACAACAGAGCTACAGCCCTCCCGTGATGGCTTTTCTTCGAATATGTGGAATAAAGCTTTATTTGTCAATTCTGCTGTAAAATAAGCATAGTCTGAGGTTTTAGTTTTTGTTTTTAAAATCTTTCTCTGTTTCTGTTTAGTGCCTGAGCTCTCTCCCTGAAGTGTTGTGTTTATTTTTGTTTTTAATGGCCTAAGATAGAAAAGCCTATGAACATAGATCTCCTTTGCGTTACAGTGACGCTTTGCCAAGTCCTTTATGGCTAAGCCTCCAGCTACAATAATCAGATTATTTCAGAGTGCCTCATCGAAATACCATTGCTCTTTGGCAAGCTGCCACAGACACCCACCAGACATTTTCTTGGTTTGATTGTTCTCAAGTGTATTCATGCCCATGCAGATAAGGGGAATGTCATCCCAGCATGCTGTGAGGATCACTTGGCCAGACTACTATGTGCAAGAAGGCTCAACATGCCACTGTGTTCTGGGGACTATCAAACAGACACACCTTTCCTCCAGAAACTGGGCTGTTCACTTTTGCTTTAGTGTGGCTGTATGTTCAATTAAGTCTTATGCTACTTTCCAGTTTTATTATGACTGGATGGGAGTTGGGTGTAGGGCAAATGTTTTTCAGGGGCCCTTGAATTCTGATGGGAAGAAAAGAGACAAACCTGTCTGTGTCCCTGTCTCCTGACCAGTCCATGTGGAGCACCCCTGAGAGAGAGAGAGAGAGAGAGAGAGAGAGAGAGAGAGAGAGAGAGAGAGAGAGAGCAATGTGATTACAATAAACTTGGGGTTAGTTCTATAACATTTGAGGAGAACATGGAGAAAACTCATCTATGAGAGAGGAGAGCTGTCCATACGACTGTGTCTAAAGTAACGTGGCTATTCCAGAGTTCAGAGAGATGTCAGCTAACCACATTAAGTTTTCTGGCCATAATGAGGAAAACTCAACACCTGTCGGCCTCCTGTTAAACCGAGATATCTCTGTTTAATGGAACAGTCACTACCAGTTGATCTAGGCATCTCCCTGTTTCTCTCCCTTCTCTTATCATTCCACGATATAGTCTCCAGGATGTAACATGCATTGCCCATGTGGTCTACCACTGAATGCCATGCTTAGGTGTGATTCCTCAGAACACTAGATTACCCCTTAGTCCTGGCCATACCATTTGAATTTGCTCTACAAAACCTTCTTCCTGTTCAGTACGGATATGAGCTTGAGGCTAGCAACCTGTGTCAGTGGCCACAAATACCATGATAGTAAGATCCAAATTAATGAGCTCTCCTTATAGACAGTCTCCACAGTCCAGTGAACTAAGAAATACAGTCATAAAGCGATCCGCTAAGCAGCAAGTGCTGCGGCCATTCCTTCTGCTGATAAAGTAGCCATAAAACTCTCATCTATTGCTGCTGGACTGAAAGACCAATGGGATTTGTTCTTTCTGGCCCCTTAGATGACAGAGACGCATAAACTGGAACTGCAAGGATCTTTGCACTGTCTGTTGGAGTGAGTTTAATTAGGCCAACTGTATCAAAAAGAAAACAAACAAACAAACAATGGGACCCACTTATAATGCTGTCACTCCTGCGGAACTCCCCATCTAGAGAGGCCACCTCCCTGTCAAAGCTGAGTGAGGCATTTTTGACAAGGCAGTGGGAATACAGGACACTAAACCCCAATAAGAGACCGTGAGGTTGTAAAGACAGTCCCCACTAAATATCTGTCCTTCTCTTGAACAGCTTGTCCAGTGAATTATTTTTCTTTTGTAAGAATAAAACTAAGAAAAGTCTGTCTGTGCAACATATTATTGTAGGGATGGATTTTTCTCCCCTGCCCCCTTCTGGTTTTGAATTTGTTCATATTCAAGGCATGTTAAACTACCTCATAGGTTTGTTGTGTGGATTAGCTGATTAATAAATAACAACTGATTAAAATACGAATCTGTATGTAAATGCTGCCTTAATGTTTTTCCTTGCTAAAGATTTGTGAGTCAAATCAACTGGGTGATATTTAAATGTAATATGTAAAGGCCAGATGTGGTGGCCACACCTGCCATCTCAACTTGTGGTAAGCTCACATCCTGCGAGAAACAGATAGACTAAAGCAACATTCAAAAACTGGCAGATATACCACCAGACATCATGAAACAACCAACAAACAAAAATCAAAGGTTTACTTACTTAGCTTCAATTTTACTTTTATATCTGTGGGGTTTTTTTTGTTTGTTTTTTTGGTTTTTTTTGAGACAAGGTCTCTCTTTGTAGCTCAGGCTAGCCTTGAACTGCCAGTCTCCTGCCTCAGCCTTCTAAAAGGTTTTTAAATTCTTAAGAGAGGGAGTCAGCATCAGCCTTCAGAGTATCTGAAATGATGTGGTAGTTGAAATGTGCCATTTATAGTCGTTTATAGTAAAATTAAAGTGGTTTTGAGAGTGCAAGTTTGATACCATTGCTGTAGGCTCCTTCACATCTGGAATAACAGGTCAAGAGCAGTCATGGCTGCTCTATGTGCTCCTGAGCTCCTGTGAGGTTGAGAACATTGGTGAATATCTGCCTGGATCATGCTGTCTGAATGCTATTTGTGTGTGTGTGTGTGTGTGTGTGTGTGTGTGTGTGTGTGTGTGTGTGTGAATAAATGGTGTGTAGGGGAAGGGATGCAGGCTCTTATGCCTAGAGACCAGAGGACAACTTGGGTGTTGTTCCTCCGGCACCACCCACCTTGTTTTGGCCAGTGAGCCCCATGGGTCTGCCTGTTTCTAACTCTGCAGCACTGGGATTTCAAGGATGCACCCACCACCTGGGTTCTAGGTAGGGACTGAACACTGGTCTCCTTTGCTTGTCTGGGAAGTACATTGGCAAGCATTTTACAGACTGGGCTATCTTCATAGCGCTTGGTTTAAAAACAACTACAACTAAACAACAACATCAGCAAATCCAGCAGCTGAAAGACAAAGAGTGGAGCTAAGACTGTCCAGTTTCCCAGTGATGTCATCCAGAAGCTCCATAGCAACTAGTTAAAAAGTCATTTTGGTGCAGACTCCACTTGGCAGCCATTTTCCCCTGCATGATTAATTATTCCTTAATCGCTATTATGAGTAGAGGTTTCACATGCTAATTTCAAATGCTTCAACTTAATTAGTAATTCACTCTGACCTTTAAAACCCTTACTCTGTAATCTTCAAATTATATGAGTAAGGGGGTAAAAAAAAAATAAATCTAAAGTCACTTTTCCTCCGACTGCCGTTAGTACACGATCGGAAACCTGCTGTCACTCAGAGTCAGCTGGGGTTGTCCCAAGTCCAAGCTCAAGTTCCCTTGGGGTCAGCAGAGTCAGGGAGGGCTAAAGGTGACTCAGCTTCTGAGAACTGAGGTAATGCAAACCTAGCACCATTTTTTATTTCAAGAATATAAAAATAGCTGCGTGCACAATAACAGATTCCCTTGTAACTCTCTTTTGAGAGTTCTTGGCAAACTCTCCACAGGGGTTGCAGCTCTCCCAGTAGGAGAATGTCTGGCAGTAAGAACCCAAGAAATACAAGCCTTCCTTGCCATGGCTAAGGTTTTTGATTCGAAATCATTTGGGGTTTTTGTGTATATTCATGTATGCTCAAACGTCTCAAAATTGACCTCATCGTTCACTGAAACTGGCTTAGTTGTTGATCATGCCTGTAACATCAGTACCAGTGACTCTATCATTGGTGTCTCAAGAACTGTTATTGTCTGTCCTTGGGTCCACATCCCCTGTGAAAGTCTCTGAGAAACTAATAATTGGGGGGGGGGGGGGTAGAACAGCTCCTCTAATATTACTAATGGCCTATTGTGTAGGTAAGGGCAGAGAAATGTTTATTAGTTTATCAAAAATATAATGTCTTTGGATGATTGAGGATAACATCATGGAGAATGGCTAGTGTGCAAGGAAGATAGCTTCCACTCACAGACCCCACTGTCAGGCTTTGGGAGAGGAAGGATACAAGGCTCTCTAGTTCCCAACCTGTGGCTCTCAGGATACCTGAGTCTTGGTTTCATGTATGAATTCTGCCAGTTCCCTCCTCATTTCCAGATGTGCCTTTTGTGACGACAGGCCTTGGAGACCACATTGTCAGAAGTCTGGGGTGTCTTATCCTTTCTACCTCCTCCCTTCCCCCCCCTTCCCCCCGCCAACTTAACTAGAAAATACTGGTTTTCAAAGTGGGACTGATAACAAGAAACTAAAACCAGTCTGTTGAATATGTACCATTTGGGAGGCATGTTTAAAAAGCCATGAAGTTGTCAGTTGCTCCCTGGAAGTAGTTTTAAAAATATTTATTCTTCATTATCCTTTTTAAAAAAATCTCTCCATTTAAGGCTAGTCATAAGCCTATTTAGACCCTCTTTATATCCTTATATAACTTCTCTTGAGTTTAGAGAGTTTAACCCTGAAAGCCAGCCAAGTGTCTTCTATGAATTCTCTGTGGGGTTCTGGGATGGAAGGGTGTCTCCTGGGACTCGGGGTTCAAGCAGACATGGGGTGCTTGGCCATGCTAGTAGAGATAAAACTGGATATTGAGATTCCACCTCTGCTGTCTTGTTCCTCGCCCCACTCACTGACTCTAAAGCTGTCCCTGCCTGTGTTCTTCCCGTCCCTACTTCATAGTCAGGCGTTCTTACTGTTCACGGCTCTTCTCCATTGCTGTAGCATAAGAAAGACACTCCTCCTCTTTCTGGAAATGTCTGGTATCATCTCAGCTATTTCTAAGGTTTTTAAAGAACTAATCACTTTTTTCCATTGAAATTATATTCTTTAGGCAAAGAATCAGAGAAGGGAAATTGGAGCCATTAGATGGAAAAAAATTTCTAAAGTTTAAGAAACTGTACTCTTTTGTAGACGATGATCCAAATTATAGCAAGTAGTAAAAGGTTTGTGTGTGTGTATATGCTGTGTTGTGTGTTTTGTGTGTGTGCTGTGTTGTGTGTGTTTGTGTGTGCGTTTGCTGTGTTGTACATGTATGTGTGTTGTGTGTTTTGTATGTATATATGTATGTGTATGTGCTATGTTGAATTGTGTGTGCATGTGTGTGCTGTATTGTATGTGTGCTGTGCTGTCTCTGTGTGTTTATGTATATGTGTGCTGTGTTGTGTATGCATATGTATGTGCTTGTGTGTTGTGTGTGTATATGTGTGTGCTGTGTTTTATGTGTGTATGTATGTGCTGTGTTGTATGTGCATGTGTGTGTGCTTGTGTGTTGTGTGTATATGTGTGTGTGCTGTGTTGTGTATAGGTGTGTGTGCTATATTGTGTATATGTGTATATTTGTGAGTTTGTATGTGCATGTGTGTGCTGTGTTGTATGTGTGCTGTGTTGTCTGTCTTTGTGTGTTTATGTATATGTGTGCTGTGTTGTATGTGTATGTGTGTGTGCTTGTTGTGTACATATGTATGTTGTGTGTGTGTGTGCTGTGTTGTCTCTGTGTGTGTTTATGTATGTTCTGTGCTGTATGCATGTTTGTATGTGTTTGTGTGTGTTTGTGTGTTTGTGTGTGGTGTGTGTGTATGTGTGTGTATGTGCACACACCTGTTTGTGTAACTCTGGGTGAGGACCAATCTCTACTGTGAGTTTGGCACACCTGGGAAGAAGAGAGCTCAAGTAGAGAGTCCCCTCCAGCAGATTGGCCTGCGGGCAGGTCTGTGTGCCATTTTCTTGATTGCTAATAGAAGGGAAGGCTTGTCCACCTTGTGTGGTGCCACCCCTATGCAGGTAGGCTTGGATTTTATAATGAAGGTAGCAGAGTAAGGCAGAGAAGGTAGCAGTTGTCTCTGCTTCAGTTCCAACGTCTGCAGTCTTGGCTTAGCTTTCCTCAAGGATGGACTATGAGCTGTTAGCCAAGTAAACCCTTTGCCCCAGGTTGCTTTTGGTTAGAATGCTTAATCACAGCAGCAGAGACCAAACTAGGACACACAGATTGACTAATTTAGCAACTAGCTATTACACACAAGCAAAGGTTGCACTATAGGGAAATGATAGGAAGTCAGAGATGGGGGGCTTGAGTGTCATTCTGCCAATGCTCTGTTTTCATCTTGGATCCATTATGTAATTTTGTTCTGAGCTTCAGTCATTCAGTATTTAGAGTAAGGTCCAGAGTCATCATTGTCTTTACTTAGTGTTGCTTTAGCGTTTGTAGCTGAGGTTGGCCATAAACTTCAGCTTCCTAAGTGCTAGAATTATACCACTATGGTGTTTAAATGGTGAGCCCTTCAGCTTAAAGGGAGGAGATTTCTGTGATGGTGGTGGTGGTGGTGGAGGGGGTGGTGTGTGCTGTGCTGTGCTGGAGAGGTAGCCTGGGTCATTGGGAAGCTGGGGAAGCCTCTATCACTGAGCTATACCCGTAGCTTGACTTCTGATAGATCTCAAAGTTTTCTACAATTTTTCTTCTCTCTTTGTGACCATACAACTAATAGTTGTCCAGTATAATAGACAGCTGAAAGTGATCTTTAAAACCATCTTGTCTGTCACCCTTGTTCTGAACACACTCATTTTAAAAACATGTGGTGAAGTTAAAGCATAAGTTGGAAAGGGTTACTGCTCAAACAACTCCCACAGGGAAGAGCTTCCCAAAGAACAGAAAGCTATGTGTCCCAGAAGCTGTCACTGTGAATTATGGAGAGGCACCATTATCTGTCCCTGGCCCTCTGTTCTCCAGCCTAACCCCCACCCAGGCTATGTATCCCTGCTCGTCCCCCCTTGTCTTTGTTAGGCTTTACATTGCTGTGAAGAGACATCATAACCAAGGCAACCCTTATAAAGGAAAGCATTTAACTGGGGCTGCCTTACAGATTCAGAGGTTTAATCCATTATCATGGTGGGAAGAATGGCAGCATCCAGGCAGACATGGTTACTGGAAAAGGAGCTGCGAGTTCTACACCTGGATTGGCAGGCAGCAGGTGGAAGACTGAAACACACTTCCTCCAACAAGATCACACCTACTCCAAAAAGGCCACATCTCCAGTAATGTCATTCCCTAGGAGTCTATAGGGGTCGTTTACATATCAAGCACCACACCCTTTGTCCCGGAAGCTACATGCATCTGTGCCTACAGCTCTTTCTGCCAGCTGGGCACTTAACCAGTACAGGAACATCACACAGGGAGCTAAAGGCCAGTCATTCCGGTATCAGAGCAGCTCAGTATACACCTCCTTGCCCCAGCACAGGATGAACATGTAGCCCCTCCATATCTTCCCACAGCATGTGTCTCTGATGCCTATATGGACTATGCGCACACCGATGCTCATTAAGATGAGATCCTCCTACAACATGATCTTTTTTGTTATTTTTTATGACATTTTTTGGTAAGCCGTAAGACAACTAGCACAGCTGTGGACGGTTCCCCCTTTTATCCCTTTGTCTCACGAGAAGAGGCATTTAACTGCAGACGTAAAGCTGAATTTACGGCTGCCAGTCTGCTTCAGTGTAATAAATGTCAAGCAGACATTGCTGAGTCACAAACTTTGTGAGTTGAGACTAACCCACTACATAAATCTGCTTACTGCCCAGGAGCCCCACTCTCCTCCGTACTTGGTGACTGGGCTGGCACAGATAACGTGTGAAAATCTGAGAGCCCAGCTCTCCAAATAAGTTAGTGCTACAGCACATTAGCTTTGCCTTGCTGTCCCTGACTAGAAGTCTGTGCCTCTGTCAGGGGTCTGCTTGTTCATAGAGTTCTCCACACTCAAAGAGGTGGGCATAGAGTTGAGACACAGCCAGGGCTTCATTACAGTTGGGAGGCAAATGAATTCCTATGGAATTGGAACCTGATTACTTCTGCTCAGTCTCGTTGAGGACACAGTGCAAGTCAGAAGCTTGTGAAGCCTTGGTCAGGACTGGGGGAGATTTTGACCCACCTACCCAGAGAACCTGATATGCCACACTATTCACACTGATATATGACACACATGGTCAGCTCTCAGGGGCCTTTAGTAGAGCTCTGGCTTAGATGAGAGCCCTACTTCTTGGTTCTTTTTCCTGAAATAGGGTCCACAAGCTCAGTCGTGAGACTGTCTCCCCCAACGCCTCTCTGGAAGGGCAGGGCAGTCTCCATCCCCCTGGGTATCTCCTCTGTGCCAGCTGCTCTTCATTTCCACCAGTCTTCCAGCTAAAACTGTTCTTACCATGTACGGATGGGATCTTGACAGTCCAGCATGTGTCAGGAACAAAGGAGGTCATGTGTCTGAGTGACCTGCCGTGCACTTGGCTTTAAAAGTCAGTTCCAAAGTAGAGCATCTCCTTAGCATTGTACAAGACCCTGGAATCGATTCTCATAACCACAGAAAGTCAATTTTCCTGGCTTGGGCTCTGAAGAGATTAATCATCCACCATCATAATCGTGAGCACACTTTAAAATGCAGCTTGTACCTGAGACCAGTCAAGGTGCAGACCAAAAGAGAGCAGGGACTTAGGAAACTGGGGTTTTTAGCAGTGCTCTGGCAGTAGGTAAAATGGGCTTCTAGGGAATAAGCTATTTCCCCCAGGTTTGCTTTTTTTGTGGGTAAAATGGTGGGAAGCAGATGGGGTTGGCCATTCTACAAAAGCTGAACTCCGTAGAATATTAAAGTGACTGCATCTTTATTACAATACCAAAATGAAGCAGCAGCGATGTGAATTAAAGCAACCCAGGAGTCCAGCTGGATCTCATGAGGGGAACAATGGCATCATCTGCACCATTAAGTGCTTGGCCCTTGACTGCCCAGAGTGGCGAGCTGTAAAGACTCGTAAACTGCTAAGACTCCCAAGGTTCCTTGCTCTCCATGCTCTCAGCAGGAGAAGAGTGACGCTCCAATGCCATCACCACTCATGGGCACCTTATGTGGTCTCTCACTCATTCACTCTTTTATTTGGTAGCTCTATAATTGTTGAAAGTGCCCCTAGCTTCAGCTGGCAGTGACAGAGATGACTTAATTTTGTAAACAAATATGTTAACGGCGTTCACAAAGACAGCGTCCTGAATCTAGGATAAAACCAGTGTGTCACCCAAAGGCAACAGAGAAAAGATTGTTTTTTCTCCCAGCTTTTTAACAGACCACATCCTACAGCCTTGGTGTCCGCAACAACAGGGCATGTATCTGTCCTCAGCGGCTAACAAGAATCATCCCATTACCTCCTACCTCTGCTCGTGCAGTCCTAACAAAATGCTCTGGCAAACCGCACTGGCCCCAAGTCATAAAGAAACAGCAAGGCCAGAGAGCCCTAGGAGGAGAAATGAGCATTTCTTCAGCCTGGCCTCAGAAACACTAGGAAATGTTTCTAAGTAAAAGTAGAAGCTGGCAAATCTCATATTAGAAGCTACAGTTGAGAACGGGGCCAGAGGAAGGTGCTGTTTTATGTCCCCGAGCACAGGGCCTGCAGGATTGTGCTCCTCCAATGACCAACCTATATCAGCCTTGCCACTGAGCAGACTAGGGCCAACGCTCCCACTTGGTGTTGGACTGCACAAAGGGAAGGGCGCTCTTAAAACACATCGCAGAAAAGAAAAATAGGGCAGGGCAGCCTACACTGCGCATGATCACCACAGGGGCAAAACTCCCTTGTGATTATGGTCATTAAGATGGGGGGTGGGTGTGCAAATAATGAGAGTATAAACTGAATATTTGGCAATACTGAAGTCCTGTGAGCATGCCCTGAGTTTTAGGTTTAAAAGACCCTTATTAAAATACAAGGTCTACAAAACATTTTTCAAAAATCCTTTGTATGGCTTAGTTAGGATGCTATTGTATTGTTCCTCATAGTTGGAAATGACAAGTTCTGTGGAGCAAAGAGTCTTTTAGAAGTGGATGCTTTAAGGAAGCCAATTTGCTTCTAAAATGACAAGGCTGGCGAGCTATCATCACCACACAAACAATACATCAAACAATACCAAACAATAGCAGCGTTCCCTAGGATTGCGAGGCACTCGGTGAAATCTGCTTCCAGGGAACGTTGGCCGAGGGGCATGGGATTCTGGAAACACTTTGGCTGGGTGAACCTGTGGCCATTGATTGGGAGGCCACAGAGCAGAGCTGGCAAAGGAAAGTCTGTCCAAATTGGGCTTTGGGGAAAAGGAAAAATGTGAGCTGTCTGGTGTTTATTTAGCAGCTCGGTATTGGTCTCTAGAAGTGAAATTGAAAAATTACTTTGTCGTGCCTCCCAGGCTGCAGAGGGACACAACAGTTTGCACAAGGTCTCCAAGTTCTTCTCCAGGGCATGGGAAAGACCCAGGGACCATGGAGTTCCAGTCCCAAACTCGCTACCGATCCGGAGGCATCTGGAGAGGCAGCTTCCTGTCTGTTACTATATGGGATTGCATGAGTGCTCCATAAATTTCCCATTCTGGTCCCTTCCTTCCAAGCCATCCTCCTCCCTATTCTAATGTATCAGAAAGGCCACTACAGTGAGCCTCTCCTCTCAAGGTACCAACTCTTCCACATCTCTATATGTACACCCTGCAGAGCAGGACCTTGTAGGACCAGAAAGATAGAGGAAATCAGCTGATCATTGGCCTTTGCTGGTCTTCAGTGGGAACATATTGCCTTGAAGCCCTTGGGATGGTTAAGGATTGCTCCAGCTTAAAGACCCTCGGATGAGACACTTAGAGGTCCAAATATAAGATGTCAAAAGGATGTGGAAGTAATTCAGTCTAGGGAAAAGCTAAGGATACTGGCCAAATGGAAAGGGTTTTCCCATATAGCATAGATGGCTGGAAGGACTGTTGATCAGTTTCCAAATGACTGAGTGAATTGCAAGGAAATAAGGAATGGGGGCCTATCCAGTGGGCAGAGTCTCATGTCGGTAGTGTTAAAATGATAAAAGGGCAGGTTAGAAGTTGAAGGAAAGAGGTTTCTAAGAGAAGTGGAATTCAGAGAGGGAACTCAAAAGGGCCACCTTTAATAGCGAGCTTGCCTGCACTGGCCTTCCTGTCATTTGCACTTAAAAAAAGGCATTTATCTAGGACTCTGCAACAGGCACTAGGAACTGGGTTGCTGTGAATTGCTGACCCCAGACTGGCAGATACTGAGCAAATGTAAGAGCCCCAGCATATCCAGGCACTGCAAGCCACAGCCAGCCAGCCAAGCACCCCAGCGTAGGTGCCCAAAGACTGGAGCCAACTCTCCTGAATGCCCCCAAGTCCTGTGGCAGACCTGGAGGCTGCCCTGACTATGTTTCAGATTTTTCCACATGATTCAGAATTTGGCCCTGGGACTTCCATAACTCTGCCTGTGGGTCTCTTGGCAGGATGAGAGGCAGGTTTTGGTGCTGTCTGATGGCAGATGAGCAGATCAGCCACAGCACTGAGAAGCCAGGAGGGGCATCCACAGGAACTGCATGCAGTATCTGCCTCAGTGGACCTGATGGCCAACAAAGCCCTAGCATAGGATTGTTGAAGAAACTAGGGGTACTGGGCAACAGTCGAGAGGATAGGGGGTAAAGGTGCCAGCCAGCATGAGCTGGGGGCATTATGTCATTCCCAAGGACCAAAAAGCAAAGCTAGCCCTGTAGACACAAGCCATTGCCAGAGGTCTTTTGGGGAGCTAAGAAATAGTATAGAAAGGATCTCGGGGTAAGGAGAAAACTGTGCTTGTCATGAACTTAAAGCCCTCATTAGAAACACATTTGATAATCATATAATTGATATTTGAACTTACATAAATAAAAAAAAGTGTCACTGCTTATTGTGCCCAGGGACGAATGGAATTGTACCACAACATGAAGCTCATGAGCACAGAGATGAGGTGCTGTCTGTTTGATTAAGAGCCTGCTCATCACCGAGAACAACTTGTCATGTCGATTTCCCCTGGTTGTTTGTGAAATATCCCAGGCCAGTTCAAGCCATCAGCATGAGTCAATATCTCAAGGCTTTACCAGTTCCACAAGATATTCTCTTTCCCTTCCGAACTCCATCCCCCAAAAGTAGGAGGAAAGAGATTGGAATCAAGTCATTCCTTGTGGGATGGGGGGGTGCAACAAAGAGTTTGTCATACATTTTTAGAAAGTTATATGTCATGTATGCAGTATGTCCAGGAGGTCATACTAAATATAGGAACAGACCAAAGAAAATCAGTTAGACACTTTCAATCCTCTGAAAAGGTAGGCAGAAATGACTTTTATGAGTGACTCGAAGCATTGGTTATTGATGCAATTGTCAAGATAACATGAATGCCAGGAGACTGGCAATGTAGGTGGCCATGAGAAAATCATCTACGTGTGAGCCTTCAGTTTAGTGAATTCAAGCAAAGTAAGAGAAACAAAACAAAACAAAACCAAGCCAAAACCTATTTGCAGACCTGATCTAGCCTAACATGTTTCCACACCCTTCCGTAAGGATAGAACTCAGGACACCCTTTCACACTGCTGTTCTCGATATTCATTCACCATCCTACAGCTGGGTAGCAAAGAAAAAGTGACTGGACCAAACTTCTGGCTAACTAGGAAAACTAGGGCCAGACTCTGGATCTGAGTGGCCACTCAATTCAGGTGGTACTTGACATGTCCCAAGGAAAGAAAGTGACAAAGAGTCAAATGGAGCCCCTCCCCACACCTCCTGCTCTCCCAGACCCCAAGAAGCTTGATGAGGCTTTGAGTTAGAAATAAGTGCCCAACGAAGCCATAAGAAGCACGGGGACCAGGAGACACATTGGTACACAGGCCTGAGGACTACAATTCAGAATCTCAGAAACTGATGGAAGTTCTGGGTGGGTGTGGAAACCCACATGTAACTTCAGCCTCAGAAGGTGGTCAC
Organism: Mus caroli; assembly: GCF_978045245.1. Taxonomy (NCBI): domain Eukaryota; kingdom Metazoa; phylum Chordata; class Mammalia; order Rodentia; family Muridae; genus Mus; species Mus caroli. The sequence continues at coordinate 106,106,081 of NW_028227265.1, read as the reverse complement.
AGAGGATTCCTAGATCAAGTAGGTTAGCATGACTGGCTACATTAGCAAGCTCTGGGTTTGATTGAGAGTCCTGCCTCAGTGAGTAAGGAAGAAGTGCCACTGAGGATGAATTCTAACACTAACCTTTGGTCTCCACATACAGGGACATGTCAACACTGTTCTCTTACTTGTGCAAACCGCGAACAACTGGCACAAACAAGAAACTGGAAAATACTCAGTGGGGCTCTAAAGGGTTTGTAATCCCCATCCAATGATGACTTTATGTGCACTTCTAATGAAGACATCTGGGTCACCTGCCTCAAATGTCCTGTCAGTTGATACATCTCTTTGCTCACCTACATGTGCACCAGGCATGGTATGGTGATGGCAGTTAGCACACATGTAACCATATTGAAGATTTTAACAATCAGCAAGTGAACTGTGTCTTAGTTAGGGTTTTACTGCTGTGAACAGACACCATGACCAAGGCAAGTCTTATAAAAAAAAAAAAAGAAGAAGAAACAGCATTTAATTGGGGCTGGCTTGCAGATTCAGAGGTTCAGTCCATTATCATCAAGGTGGGAGCATGGCAGCATCCAGACAGGCATGGTGCAGGCAGAGCTGAGAGTTCTACATCTTCATCCAAAGGCTGCTAGTGGAAGACTGACTTCCAGGCAACTAGGGTTTATTAAGCCCACACCCACAGTGACACACCTACTCCAACCGGGTCACACCTATTCCAACAAGGCCACACCTCCAAATGGTGCCACACCCTGGTCCAAGAATATACAAACCATGACAGACTGTCTCACGCTGCTTTTATGGTTTATGTGGAGGTGGGTGCTCTCAGCAGTGTTTCTGAAGATTACCAGGCAGCTCGAGGCAGCCGAATGTGTCTAGCCTCTTGAGCTGAGTGAAGAAGGCTACTCCATCTGGCCTATCACTTTCTCGTATCCTTTCCTTACTTTCGCTACAGTTCTGCAGGTCTCATCATTTTCTCAGTCCTCCTCAATCACTGCATTGCTCCAATCACTCCTTCCTAGACACGCCTACAATATGTGTTCTAGACTTTAAACTTCTTATGTCTGATCTTTACCTTTTTACCAATCCCAACATCTTTCTCAGATGTTCCTCAGGCCCAACATACTTACATAATCCAGCTGAACAAACAAGAATAGTGAGTATGCTAACTGGATGAAAATAACCCCGTCTTTCGGTGGCAGCCATCACTGATGGTTCTGGTATGGAGCCTTACTTAGTCCTTTATGGAACTAATCACAGGGCATCCGATGTCTATTCAGCAAAGCTTTGGTCCTACACTATTTCTCAGCTGTCCGGAGGGTGAAAAGCAGACCCCCCAGTCCTTTATCTGTAGCTAGGGTCTGATCAGATGCTACTAGGGTATGTCCAGAGTGCTTTCATCCATCTACTTAAACTTCCTCAGAAGTTCTTCCCAAAGTGCAGGGCTGAGCTTTGTCCTAGACCCAACATCAACAGAGGAGGTGGGCCCGTTCCACTGCTGAGCAAACAGAGCTCCCCTTATGCAGTACTCTTACTTCCTATGGCATCCAGCTGGACCTTAGTCTTCTTGAGCATCACAAACAGCATTAGTTTCTGTCTCTGCCATAGCACCTGGAGCAAGTGCCCCAGTGGTTCACCGAAAGAATGCAGTTCTGGACTTCTTCACCCCTGCAACTCTGGGCTTCAGCTCTGCAGCTCTGGGCTTCACCCCTGCTACTCTGGGTTTCACCCCTAGAACTCTGGGCTTCACCTCTGCAACTCTGGGCTTCACTCCTGCCAATGGCTTTCTTTTGGACAGAATTCAAAAGCTGACACCAGCTCTGTTACTCCTTTTTCTCAGCTGCCAGTCACACTCCCAAAGGCTTCCCTTCCCATTGTCAGCAGCTGCTTGCTTTCTTGACCTGAAATTTAGGCATAATAATGGCCCATTTGAAAAATACAGTTGTGGGCATTCTGAAAGATCCCTCTGTGAAAAAGTGCTTCCCGTGTATTCGTTCCAAAAGAATTTGTAGCTCATGTCAGAGCTACAAGTTATTCATTATGGCTGATGCTTCTCATATTATGAGCTGACTCTGTATGGAGGCAGGAGGGGGTACTCAAGGTGGTGGAGTTTTATTTGTTCTTCTGCAAAGCATTGAAACAAGTAAATACATTTTTCCTTCTCATTTTCCCCTTTTCATTTTAGCAGTTTCATACAACCACACAATGTATTGTGGATGCTTGCATCCCCATTAACCTATTTTATCCCCCTGATAACCCCTTTTTTCCCCAACTAGTCTCCTTCATTTTACATGGCCCCTCTCCATCTCTCTATCTCTCCATCTCTGTCCCCCTCTGTGTCTGTGTGTGTGCATGCGTTTGTGTGTGTGTGTGTAGATCTTGCACAGCTAGCCACAGCTTCTGTGTTCACAATTGGAACAGACATGTCTTGTCCAGAAGGCAGTATTTCATAGCACTCCACATCATCCTTCTGACTCCTTGAACATACATGTGTGCATGCATGTTAGTGTGTGTGTGTGTGTGTGTGTGTCTGTGAGCGTATTATGTAGATGTCCTGTATAGGGCTCAGTACACAGATAAGTTTCTGTTTCCTGTATTGGCAGCATCTTCAACAGTAGGGTTTTACCATCTATGTCTAGCAAAGATAATAGTCTGTGTTGATGTGCAAACCCCTGGGGGCTCTGACCAATAATTTATAGCAAGTCAGTGTATAGCTGCCACTGGGATTTTCATTTAAAACCCTGTGCTTTCTGGGAGGAGCCTTATACCACCATGCAGAACACCTCTGTTCAAACCAATTTTTATACTATTTGCAAGTTACCTTGACAATTAGCAGTTTTGTGCGCCTTTCTCACACATCCTTGGTTTTGGCTAATTCTGCCCAGCACTCCAGCCCTTCCACCTTTCCCTATCCCTTCCCCGTGAATTCTTCCCATGTCTAGTATTCCCCCATCTCTACTTCCATTTTACATGTGATGTATTTGCCGCCCTTCCTCCTTTAGACCTCTTTCCCCCTTTGCATGACTCTTTTCTCACTTTCTGTCCTCTCTAGACACCATCTTAAACACTACGAAGCTACCATATATGAGAAAAATCAGAGTTTGTCGTTCTGGGCTTGGATTACCTCACTCAGCATAATATTTTTTCAGTTTCACCTGTTTTCTTTCAAGTTTCATTTTTCTTTACAGCTGAATAAAATTCCATTGTGCAGATGAACTACATTTTCATTATCTTCCCATCAGTTGAAAGGTATCTAGGTGATTCTACTTTCTATCTACTAAAAAAAAAAAAAAAAAAATGAGCAACAATGAACGTGGATGTGCATTTATCTCTGTCCATTGTTACAGTCTTCTGTATATGCCCAGGAGTGGTATTATTTTTTTAGTTTTTTATTATTATTATGTTTATTAGGGATTTTCTTCATTTACATTTCCAATGCTATCCCAAAAGTCCCCCATACCCTCTCCCCCCACTCCCCTACCCACCCACTCCCACTTCTTGGCCCTGGGGTTCCCCTGTACTGGGGCATATAAAGTTTGCAAGACCAATGGGCCTCTCTTTCCACTGATGGCCGACTAGGCCATCTTCTGATACATATGCAGCTAGAGATACGAGCTCCAGGGGGTACTGGTTAGTTCATATTGTTGTTCCACCTATAGGGTTGCAGATCCCTTTAGCTACTTGGGTACTTTCTCTAGCTCCTCCAATGGGGGCCCTGTGATCCATCCAATAGCTGACTGTGAGCTTCCACTTCTGTTTGCTAGGCCCTGGCATAGCTTCACAAGAGACAGCTATTATATTTTTAAGTTAAAAAAAATCTTCACCTTGATTTATGTAGGGGATGATTTATTAGTGAATTCACAATCTCCCCAGGAGTGAATAAGTGACCCCCTCCCCTTACATTCTTACCAATATTTGCTGTCATGTTTTCTTGAAGACAGGCATGTGACAAGGGTGAGACAGAATTTCAGAGTAATTTTTATTAGCATGTCTTTGGTGGCTAGTGATGTTAAACACTTTTAAAAGTGTATATTAGCTTTCTGTATTGCTTCTTTTGAGATCTAGTTATTCAGTCCTGTAGCTAGTTTTTCTTTTCGGGTGGGTTTTCCCTATGGTAAGCTTTTTGAGCTCTCTGTATATTATAGATATTAGTCCTTGATCAGCTGTAGAGGGGGCAGACATTTCTCTCATTGTGTAAGCTTTTGCTTTACTCAGTAGACTCTAAATCAGTCCTTCATCATACAGAAACATTAATTTCATGAGTTCCCTTTTGTCAATTGTTAGTCTCACTTCCTGAGCAACAGATGAACTTTCCAGAAAGCCCTTGTCTTGAAGCATAGTCTACACCCTTTCCCTCTGTTTTAGCCTTTTGAGTCTTAGATTGAGATTTTTGATCCATTTGGAGTTGAGTTGGGTTCTGGGAGAGCAATAGGGATCTAATTTATTCTTGCATGTGTAGGTCTCTCTTTTCACTATCAGCTGAATATACTGTCTTTCATCCACTGTATGTTTTTGGTATTATTGATCAAAATTCAGTGGTTCTAACTTTATAGCTTTACATCTGTGCCATAATTTAGTCCACTGATGCATGTGTTTGTTTCTTTACCAGTGGCATGATATTTGGTTACAGTAGCTTTTACCATGGAAGGCAAATGTGCCTGGCTGATCTTTGCCTATGCAGGCCAAACATCCAAGCAGAAATACAAGTAATAAAGACAGAGAAGAGCAGTCAGAATTAGCTCCTGAAAATACCCTTGGGCAATGGCATTGTCCAGGTATTCCCTATATCTTGGCTTCTTATAACATTAAAAGAGAGAGAGAGAAAAGAAAAGAAAAGAAAAGAAAAAAAGAGAAGAGAAGAGAAGAAAAGCCAAGGAATAGAGAATTCTATTCAATTGAATAAATGTGCTATATTATACTGGACTTGATCAGATGTACAGGATCTTCTATGGCCATAAATTCCTTCATATTCTTCCCAGTTTGTAAGATCCGTTTTGAACTGGGGTAGGCTTTAACCATTAGAATATGTTTCAATGGCAGTTCTGGGTCTCACAAATTGGCAGGTACCTTTTTTTTTTTTTTTTAAATCAGAGTCCTAAATTCCTAATAAGAAGTCTGGCCACCCTAATGAAGAGACCACAGAGACTGAAGCAGGTGGACGAGATACCACAGAGCCCAGCCTTCTCGACACTTTCACTGAGCACAGCCACATGAATACTGTTGTTAAGATCTGCTGGAAGAGTCCATAGAAACACTGACTACCCCAGGTGATCAGGGAACAGCTATTTGGAAGGTAATTTCTCAGGAGCCCAGAGACACAATAGGTCTGTCTACCAATCTTCATTGGTCTTACTCCCTGACAGCTTCACACAGAAGAAAGTTTTATGTAAGTGGGCACAGCACCAACCAAAGGAGATCATCTTTCACACTTCAAGTTTTCATAAATTGTCTTAGCAAATAAAAAAAAAAAACATCCCCATGGAAGGAGTGCAGCAGAAGGGGGGAGACCATGGAGAAACTGAATCACAGTTTAAGCAGTGTGATTCCCACTCTCCTAATGCTGTGACTCTTTAATACAGTTGTGGTGACCCCCAACTATAAAATTATTTTTTGTTTCTACTTCATAACTGTAATTTTGTTACTGTTATAAATCATGATGTAAGTATCTAATATGCAGATGGTCTTAGGCAACTCACTTGAAAGGACTTTTCAACCCCCCAAAGGAGTTTAAAACTATTGGCTTGGAGGTTAACATTATCAGTAAGATTTGCAAAACTGAATTCACAAATTCAGAAAAAAAATCTTCAGAAATAAGATTTCTAAAAACACACACATTCAATCTATTTCTATACATTGGCACTTGGAAAATGAAGGGTATGAGGGACATTGAAATTACAATTAGGTTCTTTTAACTGCAAAGCCTGGTATGGACTCTTTGAAAGATTAAAACAAAAGACTTGACCTTAGAGTTTCTAGAGCTAGCTTTATCATGATGCATAAAAGTTTAACAGTTCCAGCAGTCATAAAAGATATAAATGTAAAAAATGATTGGCTATTTTGGACCAATTTCTGAATATTGTTAAAAATGTAGTTTTATGAAGGGCTCAAAATGTAATTACTGGGAGTGATCTATGAAAGAAATGCTGGAGAGACAATCCTATCCGTATTTTAACTAGGATAAAACTGATCTTATTGATAGCAAGGGGAAAAAAAAAACAGCTAACAGCTCTTTTAAAAATGAGCATCTTTGTTACAATTATTAAATTATCACTTTAACAGCATTTTCATGTTAATGATGATTCTGTTCTTTATGCCCAGGAAAAGATTGGGGAAGGAGAAGACCTTTGCCTGCCATGTTCTCAAACATACTGGCTATCCAGCATAGTGTCTGGGTGCTCACACTTCTTAGATTATACATTGCTGACTTTTCCTTTGGGTTTATATGAAACCATTCAAGAACTTTGTCTTTGTCTAATACTCACAATGCAAAATGTATCTTAACATACATCTCCCTGGGCCTCCGGGCACTCATTTGGTGATCTTGCAACGGCTCTTTTCAATTCATGCATTGTGTCTGTCTTTATCTTTCTGAGGGTTTTCTGTGATTAGTGATCATTATATTACACTATTGTCTCTATTCTATTCCTCTTAGCTTTAGTTGTTTGTAGCTCTTCATTTTTTGATGTACAGTCGAGCTGGCTCTTTTTATTATATTATTTAATAGCAATCCTGATTGGGGAGGCTGTGAAGCTGATTGCTGTTCAATGGTTGCATTCCAGTGGTCCCTAAACTTTGCTTATTCCATCTAACAACTTTTATATCCCTTCTGCTTCTCAGCTGCCCATTTTTCCATCTAAGCTTGTCTCAATACTTAATCTTTTTGACTCTCCTTTTGATAGAGTATGCCCATTTTTGAGTATTATTGAGAATTTATGCAATAGCTTTCCAAATGTATTTTTTGTTTCTTGCACTAGATGATGAAAAATATGTGTTTGCTGTTTTATGTCTCAAAACAAACTCCTGGCTCCATTGCTTGTTTCTTTTGATGGCTACCTATCCTTACAAAAAAACAAGAGCTCTAAAGCCTATCCTTTGTCTTCAAAGGGAGTAGAATCTTGTAGCTTCCTGTATTCGCTTGTTTGAAATTGCTGTTAAAGCTTATCAAGAAGGGTGCAGAGGAGTTAATTTATGTAGCTTACTTTGCTTTACATATATCCCAGTGTCCCATAACTGTCTACTATTTATTTGACTATAGGTTTGAACTGTCCAATGCCACAGGTATTAGCCACATAAGTACATTATAATTAAATAAATGTGAGGCTCTGCACTCTCATTAACATGAGCTACATTTTATTTGCTCAATGCACATGAGGCATTCTAGTCATTTCTAAATCTCTACCACTCGGCACTGTTGTAGAGTAGGATTCATCTGTTCCTCTAAGGTAACCGATTAAAAAAATTGACTTTACTTTTGTAAAATCGAAATTTTCAATAATTATATTTTTCAATAAGATTTGGAAAGTGAAAAAGAAATGCAGCCCCTATGTGTCTCTATCACACTTCTTCTTTTCACCTCCATCACTTTTTAATCACAGCCTTAAGATTGCAAGCTATAAAACAGTATTGTTCATCTGCTTCCCATGTTGGCCATTGCAGGAAATTTAGTCCCCAGAAAGATCCCTCCTCAGAAAAAGACCGAGTCCTAGAAACAGAAGCAATGGCAGATTGCTTCTGTGTGGGTAGAGGGCTGAGATGTGATGACCATGGCACCATCAGGGTTACTGAGGTTAGCTGCTGACAAAAGCCCCTTGCCTCTTGGGCAGGCACACCCACACTGAGAGCAGGACTGATGGATAGCTTCTTCCTGTTTTTAGGTCTAGGTTGTTGTATGTCAAAGTTGCATCTGTGTCTTTCAGAAGCCCATTCACCAGCTGTTCCATTAATGCTTGCCCAGTATCTATTACACATGTACAGCTTCATCTGTATCTACTCAGAATAAGACCATTCATTGGCTGTCTTATCTGCATCTGCTCAGAATAACATTTATTGGCTGCCTTATCTGTGTCTAGTCATTATAAGGCCATTTATTGGCTGTTCCATCTGCATCTGCTTGGCATACAAACATCCATTGGTTGCCCTATCTGTATCTGCTCAGTATATAAACATTCTTTGGCTGTCCTATCTGCATCTTCTCAGGTTAAGGACATTCATTAGCTGTCTTCTGCCCTTCCCTAGGATCAAACTTTAAAACACTAGGTACATGTTAACTCATAATTCCACTGAAAATGGGACAGCCAATGAATGTGGCCTAAGACTGCCAGCTAAGTACTGTTCCAAATGTTTTACAACACACCCTCAAAAATAGCACCCCCCCCCCCCGAGCTATAGAGATGGCTCAGAGGTTAAAAGCACTGTCTGTTCTTCCAAAGACCCTGAGTTCAATTCTCAGCAACCACATGGTGGCTCACAAACATCTATAATGAGATCTGGTGCCCTCTTCTGGCCTGCAGGATACATGTAGGCATAATGCTGTATATAAAATAAATAAATAGATCTTTAAAAAAATAGCTGAGACCCATATTCAAATACATGAGCCCCATAAGAAACATTTTGCATTCAAACCTAACATGGCTAAAGGATTACATTGGATGGAAAAGAAGAGAAAGAAAAGAGGAGAAGAAGGGAAAGGAAGGGAAGGGAAGGGAAGGGAAGGGAAGGGAAGGGAAGGGAAGGGAAGGGAAGGGAAGGGAAGGGAAGGGAAGGGAAGGGAAGGGAAGGGAAGGGAAGGGAAGGGAAGGGAAGGGAAGGGAAGGGAAGGGAAGGGAAGGGAAGGGAAGGGGAACAAAGGGAAGGGAAGGGGAAGGGAAGGGGAAGGGAAGGGAAGGGAAGGGAAGGGAAGGGAAGGGAAGGGAAGGGAAGGGAAGGGAAGGGAAGGGAAGGGAAGGGAAGGGAAGGGAAGGGAAGGGAAGGGAAGGGAAGGGAAGGGAAGGGAAGGGAAGGGAAGGGAAGGGGAACAAAGGGAAGGGGAAGGGAAGGGGAAGGGAAGGGAAGGGAAGGGAAGGGAAGGGAAGGGAAGGGAAGGGAAGGGAAGGGAAGGGAAGGGAAGGGAAGGGAAGGGAAGGGAAGGGAAGGGAAGGGAAGGGAAGGGGAACAAAGGGAAGGGAAGGGGAAGGGAAGGGGAAGGGAAGGGAAGGGAAGGGAAGGGAAGGGAAGGGAAGGGAAGGGAAGGGAAGGGAAGGGAAGGGAAGGGGAACAAAGGGAAGGGGAAGGGAAGGGGAAGGGAAGGGAAGGGAAGGGAAGGGAAGGGAAGGGAAGGGAAGGGAAGGGAAGGGAAGGGAAGGGAAGGGAAGGGAAGGGAAGGGAAGGGAAGGGAAGGGAAGGGAAGGGAAGGGAAGGCAAGGCAAGGCAAGGCAAGGCAAGGCAAGGCAAGGCAAGGCAAGGCAAGGCAAGGCAAGGCAAGGCAAGGCAAGGCAAGGCAAGGCAAGGCAAGGCAAGGCAAGGCAAGGCAAGGCAAGGCAAGGCAAGGCAAGGCAAGGCAAGGCAAGGCAAGGCAAGGCAAGGCAAGGCAAGGCAAGGCAAGGCAAGGCAAGGCAAGGCAAGGCAAGGCAAGGCAAGGCAAGGCAAGGCAAGGCAAGGCAAGGCAAGGCAAGGCAAGGCAAGGCAAGGCAAGGCAAGGCAAGGCAAGGCAAGGCAAGGCAAGGCAAGGCAAGGCAAGGCAAGGCAAGGCAAGGCAAGGCAAGGCAAGGCAAGGCAAGGCAAGGCAAGGCAAGGCAAGGCAAGGCAAGGCAAGGCAAGGCAAGGCAAGGCAAGGCAAGGCAAGGCAAGGCAAGGCAAGGCAAGGCAAGGCAAGGCAAGGCAAGGCAAGGCAAGGCAAGGCAAGGCAAGGCAAGGCAAGGCAAGGCAAGGCAAGGCAAGGCAAGGCAAGGCAAGGCAAGGCAAGGCAAGGCAAGGCAGTGGGTTTGGACATGCAAGCTCTGCCAGGAAGAACAAACAGCAATTCTCCATCATGATGATCCATTTCATTTCTTCCTTTTTTATAGCCCATAAAACTCTTTTTGGCAAAAGGACATCTGGTCAACCTGTGAGGCCTCAGGAGCCATGCAATAACTTTTACATCTATCTATTAACCTCCATGAGCCACAGAAGCAGTCGTATTCAAAACATAAACACATATGGTTGAACCCGATGATGTTTTATTTATAAAAGCTGAAAGTTGAGCTTTATGTAATTTTCAAAGATCTTGAAACATTATTCTTTTGTTGATACCTTTGAGTCCTTTAAACAGGTGATCTTTCATCCTGTGTGACTTGGAGACTGTAGAAAAAAATATCAGTGGGTACAGATTTGGACCACAAGGACCAACCCTGCCTCCACTCTAAGACCAGACTGAGACTATTGGGATATTTTCACTCAAACTGCAAGAATCTCAGGCAAATGATGCAAAGCAGGTACAGCTCCTTGTTACTATAAAATGCTCCAGGCACATATGTCATAAAGTGAAAAGGTTGATTTTGGCCCACAGTTCTGGGGACTGCAAAGCTCCCATGCTTTGGGCTTTTGGAAAGGGCAGCAGATGGCAGGTGGTGCATGTGGTGATACCAAAAGCCTACATACAAGACAGGCAACAGCACTATACCAGGATCTCATGAGTCCCTTGGAGGTCAAACCTTTGAGGGATCCCCTTTAGGCCCTACCTGCTAATGGTCTACATTCCCTCCCAATAGAATGAGCCAGGAGAGTAAGGTTTTCTCGATTACCAAGGAGCGCTACCCATATTCACATAAGAGTGCCAGGTAAAGTTTTGCCTCCCACTTTGAATTCTCTGATCATCTTTTCCTTCTTCCCTCTGACTCTCTAACTCACTTTGGATATTCAGAAAGTTCCCCCATGGACCTGTTAGTCTAGCGGGAACTGCATAGTGGTATGTCACATCCATCCATCAGCCTTTCTCGACTCCAGTGGCCTGTATCTTTCTACTGCTGTGGATTTTCTGGTTGGGTGATAGCACGTACAGATCAGCATGAAATCAATCTACTTGAAATAATTCACACCATCAAACTGAAGACTTCATTTGGAAAAATATAGCTTCCTTGGAAACACAAATGCATAGCTTCTGAATTGAAATGCAGAGTGACAAATCATGGAAGCACTCCCAAGTACTTTGTATCAGTATCTGGCCCTTCTGCAATTTATTGATAGCTTCCCATCAACTAGTCCTTGATAAAAGAACTCTATCATTGACAAGTTTCAGATCAGCTCCCATCCCACCCCTGGGTGCTCCCACTCATACTCTGAGGCCTCTGATGGCTTGTCTGAATTGTGCATGTCACCAGGATTCAAGTCAGCTTGTTCTATTCCCATAGGGGGATGCTGGAGGGAACATACCTTCACTGTTCCTAGTTCATTTCACTCCAGAGAAACAGACCCCTCTGTGTCAACTGCTGTCACTAGGAATTTAGCCTGGTGGGGTGGGAGACAGAAGCATCATGAGCCCTAAGATGCAACAAAGTTCTACTAGAGCTGCCTGCAGCAGTGAGCATCACAGGGACCAGTTAGGACCAGGTAAGGCTAAGAGCCTTGATTCTGGGCTGAAGCCTCCATTCTTCTAGAACTACCACCAATCCTGCTGCCATCACAGCTATTCCTACCTTCAGAATCTGAAGCATGAACAACCATAAAAAATATTATGGGCTTTTTTTTTTTCTGGTTCTAGTGTCTCTAATGGTTTCAGAGTCTGGGAAATATATAAAACTAATGAACTGGATTAGGTCCATGGTTGTCTAAGGAACAAGAGAGCGAAGAAGTAGAGGCTATATAAAATGCATCAGCATCTATCAAGCATCATATTCCAAATGACACACCAGCCTCCTTCCCCATTCTCAATGCTAATGTATTACACATAGCTGGGATGGAGCATAGGCAGAGTGTGAACTATGAACCTTGGGCCACACATTCTGCTAAGGAAACCCATCCTCAGGTAGAAACCACTAAGCTAAATCTTAAGTGACAATGACTGCCAACATCTTCATTTAATAATGGGAATGCATTGATCATTTATCTCAAAACGTTGCAACATCAACAACATGGTTTATTGGATTTACAGGACATAGTTCAAAGGCAGATGGTTCCCTACCCAACCTCTACCCGTGTGTTGCTACTCTGGCTGCTTGCACTGCTCTGGGCTGAGATGATACAAATGATCCTTGTGAACAGGATCTTGGAGGTATCAGGCACAATTATCTTGCTTGTCCATGGACTCAGAGATCTTGGATGGAGCTGGCTGTAGGTCATCAGCAGTGCTAATGTGTAACCTGAGTCTTCTGTTTCTTGTCCCCATATTTTGATGCAAGGGACATTCCAACACCTTTTCTTGACTTCTTAGCAAGGTCAAGATGTTCTAAAAACATGGGCCACTTGCTTACAGTTTGTTGCCTTGCCTATCTTCTGAAGTGGACTGTAGATTCCTTGAAAGGGAAGACCGTGTCTAACATGTTCAAAGGGTTTTCCCTATCAGACCAGCACATCAGGAAACTCGATAAAACTGAATGGGGGGGGGTCATCTTGTTTAAGTAGTCTTTCCCCACCCGTTATGAACTTCTCATTCTTATATCACATCACTTTATGTGCTCTGTGTTCTTAACTCCACCTATGGGAGTCCTTAGTACACCAATCTCTTCTTCTGGGCCAGGCATCTCTGCTAAGGTAAAGGGTAGTAATGAGCACTGCATGGTTTCCTTCCCCTTGATCCTTTAGCATCCAGGTTTTCTGGCATCATAAGCTTGACAGTGAGGGCTAACCACTCCACACCATGTATCTGCCATGGGGCTTGGGAACCCATGACAGCCTAATCACCTTTTCTGAGCGCTCAGGGAGGCAGCCAGTTCAGGATCTGAACCCTGTCCCTAAAGAGAGATTGTACATTTTTTAAAGAATGGGAGCACAAAACAGGGGGGAGTTGGGGGAAGCTGCGGTGTTATTTAATTTGACATTATGGGTTAAGCGTGGCAGTACCACTGGAGACTGGGCCATATCTAGGGCACCTGCCTTCAAGATCCTCAATTCATTCTACTAGATATTAGGTCCAGAGCTCAGAGTAATAAGGGGACAAAGGAGTAGGTTGGCTGCATGTAGCTAAGCTAATTAGGGCATAATAGGCAATTGGTATATATATTTGCAACTTATGCACATTGGTTTAAGATAACCACAATTTCTATATTCTTTATCAGTTAACAGACAAGAAAATATTTGGAAAAGTGGGATAGGTGTTCATTTCTAGGCCTGGGAACATGAACTTCTTTGACCCTGCCATCAAGATGGAGCAGTTGTCTTTGAGATGGCTGGACTCAGACAACTGTTTCCAACAGAAGCTGTTCAGCTGTTTAGTTTCTCCCTTTACTTCGGTGGAGTCTGCAAATGAAGTGGTGGTACTTAGAGGAAGCTTCTTCTGCTTCCCAACAAGACTGTACCTGGAGGGAAAATGCAACTTTCAAACCAGGAGGGCTGAAATGGGGAGTTGTTGTGGGGATCTATCAGAGAAGATTAATCAAACAGGCGTTCAAGCCAATAGGAAGTCTTTATTGGCTGGAAAACAACAACACTGGGCATTTGGAACTTTCTTGAGGTAAACTTTGAAGTACAAAAGCCACATCCTGGGTTGACACACCTCAGTTAGCCAGAAGCAGAACTACAGAAGCCAAAAAAGCAAGGTTAGTACATCTGGAGACTTTCCCAGAATTAGGGACTTTGATGGATTAGGTCTTTGTTCTCATTTGAGCAGGTGTTGCTGCCTGTGTGCTGGCTTTCAAGGCTGGGTTTGCATCATGGCGTCGGTTGTGCTAAGGTCTGGAGGCTTGTAACAGAACAGAACCATTCAGTCAGCTCAACGCTGGAATACCAAGAGTGGTTCTGGACATTCTCTGTCACTCTTCTTTTCTTTCTTTCCTCTACACTAAACAAGAATTCAAGATTCTGAGGCAGGCAGAGAAAAGCAAAGTAGGGGATGCCATGGTGAACCAGCCCATGTCCAGGGCTCCCCGCCTCCTTGGTAAATTTCTAGAGCAACCACTGAAGGACAATAATCTACCCTAGCATTCAGGACTTCTTTTTGGTGGGAGTCAGAAAGATAGGCTGGGGGATAAAAGAAGCAATGTTAGTGGTCTGTGAAAATAGGACATCAGTCCAAGGGAATTCAACATAGTGGGGCAAAGAGCATCCTCAGCCAATGTGACTTATCTTTTATCTATATTTATACACGTTCACTGGGTTCTTCGTGGGCTGCAAATAAACACTTCAGGGCAAATTCCTAGTAAGTCACAGGTGACCCATAGAGATCTACATCCCTGGACAGGAGGCCTAATGGAACAGCTTGCTCTGGGTGGTTGGCAGTTAGAGCTGTCAAGCTATTCTTCATGGTACTGGCATGAAAGTCAGTGAATTTTACAGTTCTTGCTAATACCCTGGCTTGGCAGGGAATCTGGCTACCTCTGGCCCTACCACAGTATCATCTTTTCCCTGGTAACAGGATATAGTCCTGAGTAATGATTCTTCCAGTTTACTAGGAATGTAAGATGGGCAAATGGAAATGTCTTTGGATGGTGGTAAGGAGAGCCGAATCACAGATTTGAGGAACTGAGAAAGAATTTTGAGTAGGGAGAGAGAGAGTGCAGAAGGAGTCCCCAGAGCCTCCCAGTTGTGCCATAAGCAGGTGTCTGGAAAGAATGGAAAAATCGATAAAAGCACCTCCAGTTTGCTTTTTATCACCCATGCGCTGGTAATTCTAAATGTCAGTGATGAAATTTTCTTGAGCTGGGGAGACTAACCGTTCCTTGGCCCTCCCTCCATCTGCAGTTGCTTGAAAGTGAGTTAATGTAACACTCTTACTGGTTGATGAAGGAAGTGAGCCCCAGTATCTGGCCGACACCCTAAAGCTAGAGTATCTGCTAAAATCCAGCTTTCCTTTCTGTCTCCCAGAGGCCTTTCCAGTCCATTACCTGCCTGACTCAGGGGTTGGAAACCCTGGTGGGCCCAGCAACTGCACAAAATTTGATCATGCTAAGCAAATTAAGAAATCTAAAAATGCTGGAAAAGAGCCCAGTTGGCTGCCCTCGGTGCCCATTTGCTTACAACCCATACTGGAGGATTTTCAGCCTTAGAGCTGTTTGTTTCTGTCTGATCCTTCATTTGTAGTAAGTGAGCCTTTTCCAGATGCAGGAAATTCATTTCTCTTCATATAGGTTGATTTCCATCTTGAGAAATCCTTAGGATTTTCTACTGGTGCACTGAGGGGCACCAGTAGATCTCAGGCCTCAAATGCAGGTGTGCAAGGACTGCATCCAGACATAGATGGTGATTCGAAAGTAATTGAAAAACCTGTTTAATTTAAACTCACAGCCTTCATCCTACCTAGTAGGCAGGAGAGACAAACTCAGATATTTAAGGCTTTTACAATATTAAGTTTTTCAATAATAGCTTTATTTTTGAATTTGAGTTCCACTACTGAGAAGGCCCTGGCCATTGACCTGTCCCTTGCTCATGCCCAGGATCTCAGCCTCCTGAAGGGGCATCCCCAGCCTCCTAGGCAGCATCTAGCCCGTGCCACTCAGCCGGTGTTCTGTTGTGGAATTTCCTGGCATTTTACATTTATTACTCTTTGTGATTTCCTTCCCTTATGATGTAAATCATTTCTTTCCCGAGCTTTTAAGATCAGAAACATATTATTTAAGACCCACCTGGAGACAGAATTAATCCTAAGAAATGCATCAACACACCAAGTGAAGGGCAGGCGTGAGATTAACTGACCAACCCACATCACGAGCAAGCTTCCATTTGATTTATTCTCCGGAGGAGAATGGATTCATTATCTGGGTGACATGTCTGCCTGAATTATTTCTCCTGCTGACTTCCCTCTGCCCACATCACCTACTCTCCATGGACACATGGAAATCATTTGTTTATACCGAGAATCTTGGCCACTTCTCACCACACTCTGTGCATCATGTGTATGCTCAGATGCCTTTCTCCTGCTTTGAATCCTGCGGGAGAAAGGAATAGGAGTAAAGATAATAGCAGGATGCACAAATCCAGAATAAAATGGCAACAAATGGGAGGGGATGCTGCTGCCCTGAAGGGTGCAGAGTTGGGCAGAATAGATTCTTCTGAGATGCGGAGAAGTCAGTGGAGACTACTGGATCTCTTCAGCCCTCTGCATTTTACAACCCACACCCCAATGTGTGAGTCCTCAGTGCTCACATGCCAGAGCTACACAGCACTGTGCACAGGACTTTAAACCATTTAACTGGAGATTGCCTATGTGCACAGAGGACTTAGGAATAGTGCTTAAGGTAGATATACAATGAAGCCACAGGGAACCAACAAAAACCTACACCCAGGGAGCTTGTGAGGAGTTGGCAGTGAATGTAAATGTTCTGGATCATTCACTGGATTGACGGCAGGGTAGAGCTTGAATGGTTAAACCAGGAAGATATATTTTAGCTGCTAGAGTCCCACATGATAGGAAAAATATGGGCTTTATATTCAGCAGGACCTTGGTTCTAATTCTAGCTCCAACATATATCAACATGGTAACCTGTGGCTGCTATAGTTGCTGTCATATCCCTGCAACGAGTTTTCAGAAAAAAAATTTCCCTTGGGTGAATTGTATTAGTTAAAATATACAGGTATCCCCTAGTTAGGGTTATCATTGTTGTGACAAAACACCATGACTAAAAGCAAGCTGGGGAAGAAAGGGTTTACTTGGCTTACACTTCCGCATTGTTGTTCATCATTGGAGGAAGTCAGAACAGGAACTGAAACACACTAGAACCTAGAAGCAAAACCTGATGTAGAGGCCATGGATGAGTTTGGTGAGAAATTCTTGCTCTTGTCCTTCAGACAGAACAGCCTTTGAAGCTCCAGCTGTTCTACTTTAAACATTATATTTTTAATTGTATGTGTATGTGCCTAAGTTATATGTGTGTAGCATGTGCATACAAGTATCCTTAGAGGCCAGAAGAGGGAGGGCATTAGTTGTAATAGAACTGGAGTTACAGGTGGTTATGAGTCACCTGATATGAGTGTTAGAGCCAAACGATCCCCCTATAAGAGCAGCAAGTGATCTTAGCCACTGAATTATCCTTCCAACCCTTGTCCAGTTGCTTTTTATGGATGTATGCTATGGGTATTTACAACTTAAATGGACATTTGGATAGTTGAGCTTATTTCCAGATATCGCAGGGAACTTTTGAATTACTGATGTTTTCATCTGGTTCCAATTTGGGAAACCAGCGTATGCCAATTTCCTTTTGATCTAATCCTAAACAGTCCAAGTTAGAATATTGCTCTGACCTTGATTACTATGAATAATGAGTTGGAAGATAAAGAAGAAGGTAGGGAGGAGTATTCTGAACCTCCACAGGGATGGAGGAAGATGGATGGGGCCTTTCCCTTCAGGATTGGCAAATAATGACTTACCAGTGTGATGCTTCCTTCTCTAGGCCAAATTAAGCCCCCATGGGAGATCCAAGGGACATGAAGTCCTGGAGAGCTTTTGCTTCATCATGTCCTCTGCCACTGGGGAGAGTCAGCTGACTAACTTGACTGGGCAAACTTAGAATGAAGGTACTTAGAAACAAACATAATTTCCTGCCATGTCCCAGAACACACTTTCAGAAAGATTTCTCCAGGGCCTTGGACATGAGTCACGGTGCTGAGGGCTTTAGCCCTTATGAGGAGTTGAAGCCTAATTAATTCAGCCTTCAGGATTAGGAAGACTAAATGTCTCCATGCTTGAACTCTTCTTTCCTTCTAGACTTTATGAGTAAGAAGGTTATATTTGGCTTTGTCTCACGCACTGCTTAACTTGCTTAGAAGTAGGAAGACAGTATTATTGTCTTCTTTCATAGGCTTTATTACCTGAAAATGTTCAGGAACCAGCCTCAGCCTTCTTCCTTAAAAATTACGATGATGTATGAGAACCACAAATTGATCATACAATATGTATACATAGCAGTGTGTAGAAGGGGAGACATGGGGTGTCTCATTTTGGGTATCTCTATGGGCAGAAATACATCAAGACGTGTCTCTAACAGTGTGTTCTCTTAAAAAGGCCAAGGTTCAAAGTTCAGAGTCTGTCTGTCATGTGTAGTTAGTGCTGGAGAAGTTAAATACAAACCTCTTTTCCAAAGTTACAACCTTGGGCTGTAACCTTGAAAATCCACTTTTTTAGTCACAGGAGTCAGGACACAATTTGTGTAAATGGCCTCACCCAAAGCCCTTCCTCTCAGAGGGAATGTAACTGAAGGTGTTGCCCCATGTGCACATTTGAAAAGTAGAACTCACCAACAGTGTGAATGCCTTTTCAAAATACAGCATCAGGGAGCTTGCAGACATAAAGCTAAACATCCCCTTCATAAAGGAGAACAATTACTTATTTAAGAAAAATATTTATTGTACCTCAGCCAAGGAGCTAGGTGCTCCTGTAGAAATCAATGAACACAGAGTACAATCCCCAGTGATACTGAGCTGCCAGTATGTAGTAGGGAAAACATGAAAAATTAACTAACTAGAGAAGTGGATATAAAAAGCACAAAAATAATGGATTGGGCAGTAAATGCTAGGGCAATTCCTTGAGGGTTTAGAGTCAGGGGAATTGAGTGAAGAGATGATCAGAATTTTACTAAGTGAGATCTGACCAGAGGCAAGAGCATTGGGGAGAGACTGTTGGGATGTTACGAGGGTCCTATCCTATTGCCCCACCCAGTGCAACATGAGTAGAGAAGTAAATGAAAAAGAGGAGGAGATCACCCATGGAAGGAGTTACAGAGACAAAGTTTGGAGCTGAGACAAAAGGATGGACCATCTAGAGACTGCTATATCCAGGGATCCATCCCATAATTAGCCTCGAAACGATGACACCATTGCATACACTAGCAAGCATTTGCTGAAAGGACCCTGATATAGCTGTCTCTTGTGAGACTAGGCCGGGGCCTAGCAAACACAGAAGTGGATGCTCACAGTCAGCTATTGGATGGATCACAGGGCCCCCAATGGAGGAGCTAGAGAAAGTATCCAAGGAGGTAAAGAGATCTGCAACCCTGTAGGTGCAACAACATTATGAACTAACCAGTACCCCAGAGCTCTTGACTCTAGCTGCATATGTATCAAAAGATGGCCTAGTCGGCCATCACTGGAAAGAGAGGCCCATTGGACATGCAAACTTTATATGCCCCAGTATAGGAGAACGCCAGGGCCAAAAAAATGGGAATGGGTGGGTAGGGAAGTGGGGGGACGGGTATGGGGGACTTTTGGGATAGCATTGGAAATGTAATTGAGGAAAATACGTAAAAAAAAAAAAAAGGAAAGAAAGAAAGAAAAGAAAATATGGTGCTGACATCCCAAAACCTACAGCTTCAGCCTTCAGAGAAATGCTATAATCTGGTACCTAAAATAAAGAAGTTCAGGCTAGTTTGATTCAAAAAAAAAAAAAAAAGAAAAGAAAAAGAAAAAGAGGAGGAGGAGGAAGGGGAAGGAGAAGGGAGAAGGGAGAAGGCAAAGAGGAAGAGGAAGAGGAGGAGGAGGAGGATCCTGTACAATGGATTAGCGAGGGGACCCCCATGGCTAGTGATGACAGGAGAACCCCATGGCTAGTAAAGCCATGTGAGAGACAAGAGGAGAGCAAGTGGGCTGAAACACTTAGACACAACCAGTGCCAGGTTTAAGAACTTGTACTTTAGCTTGCAAATAGTGACAAGACCTTGAGGACTGTTAGAAAGGGATGAAGTCCTTAGCAGTTAGTTAGCATACCCAGAAGCCCACAGTAGTGGTAAGTCAACACATCGTACACTGCTAGCCAAGCATCTATTTCACAACTCTTACCACAGATGCGATCCAGTATTCAATGTACAAGTTATTGATTAATGTCTTTGTGCCCCTCCCTCAAACTTGGTAGACTTGTTAAGATTACTGTAGCCCTACCTCCTGATACAGGCAGTTAGTTAAGATATTGTCTTAGTCAGGGTTTCTATTCTTGCACAAACATCATGACCAAGAAACAGTTGGGGAGGAAAGGGTTTATTCAGCTTACACTTCCATACTGTTGTTCATCACCAAGGAAGTCAGGACTAGAACACAAGCAGGTAAGAAAGCAGGAGCTGATGCAGAGGCCATGGAGGGATGTTCTTTACTGGCTTGCTTCCCCTGGCTTGCTCAGCCTGTTCTCTTAGAGAACCCAAGACTGCCAGCCCAGAGATGGTCCCACACACAAGGGGCCTTTCCCCCTTGATCACTAATTGAGAAAATGCCTTACAGTTGGATCTCATGGAGGCATCTCCCCAACTGAAGCTCCTTTCTCTGTGATAACTCCAGCTGTGTCAAGTTGACACAAAACTAGCCAGTACAGATATTAAACATTTTTTAGTGAAAAAATAAGATTTTATATTGTATGACCATCTGATGTGGGATAGATTGATAGAGAGAGAAAGAGAGAGGGAGAGGGAGAACAGTTAAGTGGGTACAAGTGAATGGTGGATTAGCTGAAACAAGGGTGCGTATCAACTTCTGAAAGTTATAAAAAAAGGTGCTAATTGGGAAATGAAGGCATGCTGATAAGACACACTAAGGGCTCAGCTCCGACATTTTTAAGTATACCATGGGAAAGTTAATTCTATCAGAAGCTTTCAGAGCAAGTGTCTAAGTGATGACCTTAGCACTTTATGACTGAGAGAAGTTTGGTGAGAACATCTCAGGTCACACAGGTTGGGCCTAGACAGTCATTCTCCATCTTGTACTCTGTCCTTCCTTTTACAGCCAAAGCCATACAAAGCCTTCTCATGGCTCAGCCCTGGCTAGCTTTTGCATGCCAAGAAACCAACCCTAAAAGTACCTTAGGAGCTGCTTCATTCCCATTTGGAGGCCATCATAGTCCTGGGACCTCATGAGTCATTGCTAGGCAACAAGCATCTGTCCTAGAACAATGTGTTTAACTGCCTGCTACGGTCTGGACTGGGTCTAGAACTCATTGCCAAGAGCACTGTCCCTTTACAGGACCCTTCCCACCTTCTTCCAGCCCTTTTCACTCAGAATGTTGGCTACTTCAGGCTTATTTTGCTTCGTCCAGATGTTCTATCTTCATTCATCATTCTACAGGTGTCTTCCTGATCTAAGAGAGCCTGCTGCTTAGACCACTGGGCCCCAAGTAACTCAAACACTAGAACTGTGGGTGTCAGTTTGGCATGGATGTAAGGATATCAGCCTAATTGGAAAATGAAGGTATGCTGCTAAGATACAATGATGACTCAGCTCAGACATTTCCAAGTAGACCATGATACACCAAGGATACCAGTGGTATAAGATCTTGATCCTGCTACAGAGATGCTTATCTGTGATTTCTTGACTGGGCATCATCAGTTTTTGTTTGACAGTCTTTCAGGTAACCACTGGTCTAATGATATGTGTGAGATGTAGGCCAACAGCTGCTCCCTCACGGATCAATGGTGTAAGCATACCGAATGATCCGAATGTGAGGAAGAGAGTTCAAAGGTAGATCCCAAAGCCGGCACACATAGTGAGGGTTAAGCTTCTGGATTTGGGAGGCATCTCTATAGATAAATACATAAGTTCAGTTATTCCTAAAGTCAGTTAATATGATACACACAGTGAGTCAACAAGAGACCCTGACAGCAAGCCCATGTACCATGAAGATTATCCCAATTTTCATTACCTTTTGGGAAAAGGAACACTGGAGGAAGCAGCAATATCTAGGGTAAGGCAGAGCAAAATTTGTATCTCACTACTTTATGAGAAGTGACTTTAAAAAGCAGAGGTTAAAAGATTGAACGTTGAGATTAGCTAACGTAAAAACAAGAAGAGGCAAGTGTGAATCCCAGCTGGTGGGTGGGGCCATTCAGAGGTGGGTAGGATCACATAAGAGAGGCTGAGAGGGGCAGCATACAGAGTATGAGCATCCTCAGCACTTCCTCTTGTAGATGCACCACTTTCTCTCATCCCTGACACTTTCACAGCCAAGAGTTAGTGATGGGAAAACTGTATCAGAAGCAGCCTTTGGCTGGGTATGCTAGCCCTCGCAGGGAGCAGCAGACCCCTCAGCCTGACAGTGATAATGAGGGATGGGAGCTGGCACTTTCCCCCTTGCAGTGTTCCATGCCTATGTGTCCATAGGACCTAATTTCAAAAGGCAAGAATAGAGCAGGTGAGGAAATGTTTCCTATTCAATATCAAACAAAAATGTACCCTGGCTCTCGGCCTGTAGATATTCTAGTCCAACCTTTTTCCAGCCCCTCAAATGTAACCAGTTGGAAGTCTCCTCTGAAGTGCTGCACTATTCAACCTTTGAGATGAAGGATTTGCCATTTAATAAGAAAGCTGTCTTTTTTTTTTTTTCAATGCAGAAGTGGGACACCAAGTCTATAGCTTAGGATTCTGGTTCCTTCCTGATAAAATATACTTAATATATAATGTCTGTAAAGGCAGAAATGTACGCAGATACACAGTTCAAAGTGCGAGATCATGTTCTGTGTGCCTTCTGATCAAAACTCTAGAAATGAGCCAGCGAGTTCATCTTGAACTGTTGTAGGGAAAATAGAGTTATCTAATTTAATTTTTGAATTTAACTTAATACTTATCTGTATTCACTTTAGATCCCACTCACTACCCCCCTTCTGGTCACTCTCCCCACAGTCCTACTCCCCTCCCCCCTTCCCTTCTCCACTGAGTGGGTAGGGGCCCTCTTGGATATCCTCCTACTCTGGCATTTCAAGTCTCTGCAATGCTAGGTACTTCCTCTCCCACTGAGGCCAGACAAGGCAGCCCAGCTAGAAGAACATATCCCATGATTAAGCGACAGCTTTTAGGGTAGCCCCCACTCCAGTTGTTTGGGACCCAAATGAAGACCAAGCTGCACATCTGCTACATACATGTAGGAAGGCCCAGGTCCAGCCTGTGTTTGTTCTTTTGTTGGTGTTCCAGACTCTGAGATCCCCAAGGGTCCAGGTTCGTTGACTCTGTTGGTCTTCCTGTGAAGTTCCTATCCCCCTTCAGTGCCTGAAATGCTTCCTCCTATTCTTCCATAAGAGTCCCCCACCTCCATCCACTGTTTGGCTGTGTGTGTCTGTACCTGCCTGAGTCAGCTGCTGGGTGGAGCCTCTAGAGGACAACATGCTCCTGTCTGCAAGCATAACAGAGTATCATTAATAGTGTTAGGGATTGGTGTTTGCCCATGGGATGGGTCTCAAGTTGGGCAGGTTATTGTTTGTTCATTCCCTCAGTCTCTGCTCCATCCCCTGTGCCTGCATTTCTTGTAGACAGGATACATTTTGGGTTGAAAGTAGGGTTGGTGTTTCTGTCACTCCACTATGGTGGCCTCTTCAGGTTTCTTATTCCCAAGGTAGTGAGTCACAGCTAAGATCACCCCCATTGATTCTTGGGTGCTTCCCTTAGTCCAGGTCTCCTGGAGCTGCCCCTCACCCCTCCTTACCCTGTCAGTTGGAGATTTCCATTTATTTCATGGCCACCTAGCCATCTCTCCTGTCCTTCTCCACACTTGATTCTGTACCCCCTCTCTTACAGTTCCCTCCTTCCAGCTGCTTTTTATGACTACTTTATTTCTCCTGCTTGGGCTTTTTTTTCTTGTTTAGCTTCGTTGGGTCTGTGAGCATAACATGGTTATCCTGTATTTTATGGCTAATATCCACTTACCAGTGAGTAAATACCATTCATGTCCTTTTGGGACTGGGTTACCTCGCTCAGGATGATATTCTCAAGTTCTATGCATTTGTCTGCAAAATTCATGATGTCTTTTTTTTTTTTTAATAGCCGAATAGTATTCCATTGTGTAGAGAGAGGTACCACATTTTCCTTACTCGTTCTTCAGTTGAGGAACATCTAGGTTGTTCCCAGTTTCTGACTATTATGAATAAAGCTGCTATGAACATAGTTAAGCAAGTGTCTTTCTAAGATGTTGGAGCATCTTTTGGGTATATGCCCAGGAGTGGTATAGCTGGGTCTTGAGGTAGAAATTCCCAGTTTTCTGAGAAACTGCCAAATTGATTTCCATAGTGGCTGTACAAGTTTGCATGCCCACCAGCAATGAAAAAGTGTTCCCCTTGCTCCACATCCTCGCCAGCATGTGCTATCTCTTGAGTTTTTGATCTTAGCCATTCTGATGGATGTAAGATGGAATCTCAGAGTTGTTGTGATTTGCATTTCCCTGATGACTAAGAACTATGAACATTTCTTTAAGTGCTTCTCAGACATTCGAGATTCCTCTGTTGAGAATTCTGTTTAGTTCTGTACCCCATTTTAATTGGGTTATTTGGGTTGTTGGTGTCTAATTTCTTGAGATCTTTGTAAATTTTGAATATTAGTCCTCTGTTAGATGTAGGGTTGATAATGATCCTTTTCCAATCTGTAGGCTGTTGATTTGCCCTATTGACAGTGTCCTTTGCCTTACCGAAGCCTTGTAGTTTTATGAGGTCTCCTGTATCAACTGTTGATCTTAGAGCATGAGCCATTGGTGTTCTGTATTAGAAATTGTCTTCTTTAACAATGCATTCAAGGGTATTTCTCTTCTCTTCTATGAGATTTAGTGTATCTGGTTTTATGTTGAGATCCCTGATCTACTTGGACTTGAGTTTTATGCAGAGGGATACATTTATGGGTCTATTTTCATTCTTCTACATGTAGACATCCAGTTAGTCCAGCACTATTTTTTGAAGATGCTTTCATTTTTCCATCGTATGGTTTTGGCTTCTTTATTAAAAATCAAGTGACCATAAGTGTGTGGGTTTATTTCTGGGTCTTTGATTCAATTCTACCAAGCAATGTGTCTATTTCTGTACTGATATCATGCAGTTTTTATCTCTATTGCTCTGTAGTATGGCTTGAAGTCAGACATGCTGACACTCTTATTGTTCAGGATTGTTTTGGCTATCCTGGGTGGGTTTTTTGTTTTGTTGTTTTTGTTTGTTTTCCATATAAAGTTGAAATTGCTCTTTCAAGGTCTATAAACAATGTTTGGAATTTTGATGGGGACAGCCTTGAATCTATAGATTGCTTTTGGTAAGATAGCTATTTTCACTGTGTTAATCCTTCCTATTCATGAGCATATGAGATCTTTCTATTTTCTGATATCTTCTTCAGTTTCTTTCTTCAGGGACTTGAAGTTCTTGTCCTGCAGATATTTCACTTGCTTGATTAGTGTTACACCAAGATATTTTATATTATCTGTGGCTATTGTAAAGGGTGTTGCTCCTCTAATTTATTTCTCAGCCCTTTTATCATTTGTTTAAAGAAGAGATACTAATTTCTTTGAGTTAATTTTGTATCCAGCCCCTTTGCTGAAGGTATTTATCAGCTGAAGGAGTTATCTGGTAGAATTTTTGGACTCACTTATGTGTACTATCATATCACCAGCAAATAGTGATACTTTGACTTCTTCCATTAAAATTTGTATCCCCTCGATCTCTTTTAGTTGTCTTATTGCCCTGTCTAGAACTTCAAGTACTATATTGAATAGATAGGGAGAGAGTAGGCAACCTTGTCTTGTCCCTGATTTTAGTGAAAATGTTTTAAGTTTCTCTCCATTTAGTTTGATGTTGGTTATTGGCTTGCTGTATACTGCTTTGATTATTTTTAGGTATGTGCCATGAATCCCTGATTTCTCTAATACCTTTAATATGAAGGGGTGTTAGACTTTATCAAAGTATTTTTCAGCATTTAATGAGATAATCATGAGATTTTTTTCTTTCAGTTTGTTTATATGGTAGATTGCTTTGATAGATTTTTATACACCGACCCATCCCTGTATCCCTTGGATGAATTCTACTTGATCTTGATGGATGATGTCTTTGATGTGTTCCTGGATTCAGCTTGCAAGTATATTATTGAGTGCTTTTGCATCAGCGTTCATAAGAGAAATCAACTTGAAATTCTCTTTCTTGAATCAGGATTACTGTGGCTATATGGAATGAGTTTGGCAGTGTTCCCTCAGTTTTCAACAAGAGTCTCCTGCTTCTCCCTAACATTGTCCTTGCTTGTTGCTAACAAGAGTTTCTCCAAGTATCTCAACCACTAAAAAATAAACTCAGCCTTCTGAACTTCACCTAGTTGATTGGATGCTTCTTCATTGAGCAGCAAGCTGTGAGCTAATTCCATTTCTTGCAGCAAATTCTCTTAGCTGGTCACAAGTCTTCTCATTTATAAATGCAGTCAATATACCTATGGAAAAAAATGCTGAGCTCCTACCTGTTCTTGCTATGCCACATTATTGACTCTGCAATCGCCAAGTTCTCTCATTGAGAACTGAGTAATGGAAGGCTCAGGTGGGTGAGGGTAAGCATAGGGGTGAGGTGCAGCAAGGACTTCTTACTGGGTCAGTTCTATTTCATTTTTTTTCCTGGAGAGCATGATTTGACACTTCAGAAAATGGCATGGGCACATAGCAATAACCCCTAAAGTGTGGAGCAGTCTAAGGCCCTTGACAAAAACAGGAGAGGGGACCAGAGTGAAGGATAGGAACATGAGCTTGCCTTGTTTCTAGTTCAATGATTATCTACCTTCCTAATGCTGTAACCCTTTTATAGTTCGTCATGTGGTGACTCCAACCATATAGTTATTTTTGTTGCTACTTCATAACTATAATTTTGCTACCATTATGAATCATAATATAAATATCTGATATATAGGCTATCTGATATGTGACCCCTGTGAAATGGTTGTTCAACTCCCAAAGGACTCAAGAGCCACAGGTTGAGAAGCACTGTTGCAGTCCTTATACACTTTGTGTGGTTCTGTGAGAACCTATAAAATTCTCAGGATGTCAGTTAGTCTGAAAATTACAATTGGGATTTAGGTATATGTATTCACAAGTGTAGAACAAATGAGTTTATAGAAAGACTCAGTCATATTCCCAAGCTTTGGGGTATTTTTAAAGTATCAGTGGGTTAATTAAGAGCACAGCAGTGATGGTGTGGGAGGATGCTGAACATCCTCTAGCCCCATGGTCATTACTGGAGACTAAATTGGCCTTCCACAAAAAGGCCAATTTGTCATTAGAAAAGAAGTTTCCTACCTTGAAAACTCACATGGTATCTTTGGTAGATATTTTCCTTCTTTTATGGGTGTCATTGCTGCCCTCAAATGAAGGGAAACTACATGTAATTTGCTTCCAAATATTTTTGTTCATATAAGAATTGGATGACTTTGCATAAGATTTTCTAATTTTTAGTGTTTTTCATCTTTAAATGCAACAAATGATGCATCTAAGTATATCAGGTTGAAGATTCAATAAAACAATTACATGAAGATCAAGGATCATCACTGAGACCATGACATGGAAGACCAAGGCTCAGCCCTGAAACCATGACATGAAAAACCTAGGCTCAGCACTGAGACTATAACATGTAAGACCAAGGCTCAGCACTGAGACCACAACATGGAAGACCAAGGTTCACCTCTGAGATTATGACATGAGAAATGGAAGTCTAAAGTTCATCGCTGAGAACATGACAAGGGAAACCAAGGCTCAGCACTGAGACCATGACATGGAAGACCAAAGCTTAGCACTGAGACCATGACACAGCAGACCAAGACTGAGCACTGAGACCATGACATGGAAGAATTAAAAATAGCTTAGTTTCCTGTCCCTCTTACTTCTCCCTTCAGAAACAAACAACAAAGGAAGGGCTCCAAATAAGTGCCTGCTCTTCTAGAGGGGGATGCTCTGAGGCACTTTTTCCTAAAACTCTTCTAAATGAATTTCACCTTCAGGAATTTGACTAGCAGTGTTTTAAAATCTGATTTACAGGAGATTTCAGGCTGGGCCCCATTTCAATAACTGTGGAAAAAAAAATCAATATTTCTTTTTTTACAAGAAAGGTTTCTTTTGGAGTGTCAAATATGAATGTAATTAGAAATTTTCATTTTACAATTTTTTTTATTGGCTCAGGATACTAACAGTAACAAAGTTATAAGTAGGCCTAGTATCTCAAAGTAACTGTTTATTTCTGCTCAAAAACAGAGCTTTGGGTAAGTCTGAATAAACAAATTTGAGACATCTTTTTTTAAAAGTTGGGGGCCTGTGAGATGCTTTGTTAGTTAAGAGTACTGGCTGCTCTTCCAGAGGTCCAGGGTTCAATTCCCAGCTCCCACATTACAGATCACATCTGTCTATAACTCCAGTCCCAGGGGATCTAATTCTCTTTCCTGATCTCCATAGGCACTTGGCATGTATGTGGTGCACAGTTATACATGCAAACAAAACATCCACATACATAAAGTAAGGAAATTAAAAAAAAAATCAGGTGGGGATTTTTAGACACCAGAATTAACTCTAGAATCCTCTTAAGAGCTTAGGGAGCCATGGATTCTCTATATTTACATTTTCCCAAATATAAGATCAAAATGAGAACAGAGAGCATCTTTCCTTAATAGTTCTGAGGCTGTAAAAATAACACAAAGGACTTCTGTAAGTATTGAATTCTGCATAAATGTAGTTCCCATAGCCCCCCTGGGTCACATGAGCCTAAGGGAAAATTTTCACAGAGCCAGGGAACAATACGAGTGTCCATCTTGGAGCTGTTACTGTCTCCTACATGTGTCCAGATGTGCAGTGCTCATTTCCTTCCCCTTGCTGACCCTGGTCCTCCAGTGCACATTGAGCCCCGATTCTGAGATTACCATGCCTTGGTCACCAGTCTTGGCCCGTGTCTTTATCTGAGGGCTTGGCACTGCCACCGCATCACAGTGTGAGGCTATTTCTATCAAGATAGAAAGCATCTTCCTCTGGTGTTAAGATGCTTGTCAGGCTCCCTTAAAATAAAGCTTGTGTCAGCTTCTTAATAAGGACCTACTAGGAGCATGCTCAGGAGGTGGGTGGGGGATATTAGGAAGGTGGACAAAGTGTGACACTCCAGGAAGCATACTTGGGAGGTAGGTGGGAGACATTAGAAGGGTGGACAAGGTGTGACCCACAGAGCTCCTGGGTCATCATGTTTAATTCCCTAGGGCTGCCACAAACAAATGTAAGCAAGCCTGGTGTTTGAAGGAGAGTTATGCTGGCAGCTATGGAGGCCAGTCTCTGAGATCAAGGTGTTATCAGGACTGAGTGTTCCCTGAGGATACACAGCAACATCCTCTCCTTTCCTCCCTTGCTAGCTTCCGACATTCCTGTGGGTGAACAGATCCAATCCCTGCCTCCGTCTTCACATAGCTCCTTCCATGTATCTCCTCTGGAATCAGGAACATCCCCAACAGCCTATGTAGTAAAGGCTTGGTTATCAAGAGGTAGAGGAAAGCTTTAAGAGCTTTAAGAGGTGGGGGCTCTCCCACCATTGGGTCTTGAAGGCAATAGTAGGGTCCCAGTCTTTTCTCATCTCATGAGGGGAAAGCCTTAGCTCCACCATCTTGTATTATCTTTATGATGTGAAGCCACAGGCCTAGGCCATTGAGGCCAACCAATCAAGGAATGAGCCCTCTAAAATGTTAATGTGAACCAAGCCTTTTATCTTTACAAGTAAATTTATTTCTGACATTTGTTCCAGTGATAGAAAGTCAACAAAGATCTCTCTTTAAAACAGAGAGGAATAAATAAACAAACGCATACATAAATAAATAAGTGATTTGTCATTAACTTGAAGCCTCACCTTGACAATCGAAGTTGATCTCATCTTATGATTCTTCTTGTCTTGATGGTATCACAAAAGGCTCCCTTTCTAAACTCACAGGGCTATGTCCTGGGGGTTGGAACACCTGGGTGGTTTTAAGGGTCCCTCACTCATGCCTCCAAGTCAGTGCTTCTCAACTTTCTAATGCTGTGCCCCTTTAGTACAGTTTCTCACATTATAGTGACCTCCAACTGTGAATTTATTTTCATTGCTGTTTCCTAACTGTAACATTGCTACTGTCATGAATTGTGATGTAAACATTTGTGTTTTCTGGTGGTTTTAGGCAACCCACATGAAAGGATCACTTTACCCCTAAGAGTGTTTCAACCCCCAGGCTGAGAAGCTCTACTCTATATCCTCTTGGTAGATAGACTATGGAGAGAATCACCTTAAGAAGCCAATAAATATTCATTCCAGAGACTGCTTTTCTACCAAATCCCTGACTCATGCCTTCAGTCATTTGTTGGCTGTTTCTACAAGAATATGTGTTAACCCTTTGCTTACATGTAGGGTTTTAAATGAGCCACCTCTCTAGCTTGTGCTCCTCACACACACACCAACTCTTGGTTCAGCAAAGCTCTTAGCTTCCCATCTCTGAGGACACCAACTTTGTCCTTCCTCTGCTAAAAAACCTTCAATGAACCCTGGACTACAGGTAGGGAGATGCTACTTAATATATACTCTATACTCCAACATTTTCTAATGACATCACATTAACCTTTTAGTTTCTGTTGTCAGACAGCCCAAGGGTCCTGCAGGAATGGAGAGCTACTCAGAGAGCTCATGACAATAATCCCAGAAAGATTTTAAGTTTGCCAATGATCTTGCTCAGAGGCAAAGCTCCAAATCGGTAGCCCTTCACTATTAGGTCCTAGTTATTTAACATTCCTCACTGACATGAACTGTTCTCCATACTACCCCCAAAGTACTACTCCAAAGGGATTTTCTGGCCTTTGAATATGTCTTTGTTGAAAATTCGCACATATGGTTTTTTTTTTCTTCATTGTGTTCTGTTCAATCTAAAGGCTCTTCCTATCCTTTACTAACAAGTAAAAATGATGTCGTCCTGTAGATTGTGAACTCCATAAGGACTGGGACTGTGTACTAGACAGCCATGTATCCCCACTATCCCATGCACTAGCCACTGTGCCTGACACACAGTAGGTGCTCAAGAAATGGTCGTTGGAAGAATGGAAAGGAGTTAATGGAGTGAGAAAATGGGTGGTGACTTGTAACGGGACTCTAGCCAACCCGAGACGAGCACGGCATACGTGGCTCTGGCAGGCTTGCCCTTCTTCATTCTCTCTGCCTTGCTCAAAACCATATGATTACATTCCTAAAGCTGACACCCAAGGTCTATTCCTTTATTTGGCCACTTCCTCCTCCTGAAGCTGATTACCAAGGTCCAGCTATCAAAGTATTGAACTCCAGCAATCAAAAGCCCCCTTCTGCTCATCTAAGTGACTTGTTCAACCAAAATTAAATACCTCATCCTAACACAGGGTTTTCCCCTTTATCTTAATAAATTGCCATTTCCCTACCAACCATGTCCGTCTCCAATCTATACAGAAGCAGTCCTTTGTCTCTCCATCCTACTCCCCCAGGAACAAATAGCCTTGCCACTTCTCTCTTGTCCCTTTTCTCCCCTCTTCCTTGTTCCCTTACTCTTTCCCCTCTTCCTTTATCTGGGGCAAAAAGATCTCCTTTGTGCTGAGAACTTGGTCTTATGTTATATTGCACTGATGATGGGGGATGGGGGTGGGTCCTACAGCTCGGGTAGGGAGCTGTAGCACAGAGCTTAAGAAGCGGTTTAATTCTTCATTTTAAAGGGTTAGGGAAATAGTCTTTGTTGCTGAAGTGGAAGTGGGCTGTGGAAAGGGAGGATAGAGATGCCCCCCGAATTTTCCATCTGAGAAAATACAAAACAGGGTTTTTCATTGACTGGGTTATTCAAGTATCAAGAGAAAATAGGTATAAGATAAAAGGCAGAAGCTAAATTCTGTATGTGCTAAATCTGAGAGATAACCAAGATCCCCGGGTAGAAATATGAGGTAGCTTGTTGACCAGGGAACTGGTCAGGCATTGCTTCAAAGCTCAGTGGCAGGAAGATAACCTTGAGGGAAGCAGGAGTGAGAGGAGGCATCAGAGCAGAGGCAGGGACGGTGGCAATGCAGATGGTCCCCCTGCAGCACACTGGCAGTCTGCTCTGAGGGCTTTGTCAGCCTCAGAGCACCTGCACAGCCTCCACTTTAACAGTGCTGTTTCCGCCGAGAGCAGGAGACCATACTCCTGCCCAACCCAGGCGTGCATGAAGGACTTACTGGGGCAAGGGAAGGGAGATGGCAGCATTAAAGCAGGAGAGCAGGGCAATAGTATCTGGGAGGAGCCATGTTGCTTCCCAAAGTCACATTGCTTCCAAGGGAGATGAAGAACTCCTGTTCAGCTGCTGTCTGTGTCTTCGTTTATTCTAGCAGCCTCCATGACCTGGAGCACAGATGGTCCAACACTTAAAAGCACCTAGAAGCAAGATGCGTTGTGCCAGGTACAGAGTACTGTCTCAGCCAATTTAAACTCAAGTTCTCTTACCCAATCAGAGGAAACCCAGGAACTCGGATGCACTGAGTTATCCTAGTGTAAATGAGTAGGCATTAAAGTGGCTGTGTGCATGGTTATGTGCGCCTTTTGGAGATTTCTTCGTACTTATATGCACATGTTCCTATGTGCACAGATTTCAATGTATGTGCCTGTGAAATGATTGCAGGAGGGAGGGGAAAAGGGAGACAGTTACTTTGGCTTGTGACATCCACACCAGCTTTCTTTGTGGTGCTTTTAACTTCACACTTGGTAGTCATGGGGCTGTGCCCACAGCCAATGTTGAAGTGACTGTCCCTCCAGGCTTAAATCCTTTGGGTTTGCAGTCATAACATGATGCCCAGGGTTTTCTATGTGTCTCAAAGTTTGGAATGAGGAAGGTGTGTATAACTAAGGTATTTGGGGGAGCAGAAAGCAACATGGTCAGAGAAAGACCAGAGTCTGGGTGCTGTGAGAATTGTGTTTGGCACTGTCTTCATCTGTTTCACCATCAGCAAATTTGTCTTTGGCACCTTTAGCAATTGTGGGGAGCAGTACATGGCTCAGCCCTAACATAAGAAAAAGCAAAGGGTCTCTGGGTCAGAGACTAAGAATATGAGACTTGCATGCTGAAGCTGCAGCTATCACATACAAACATCAGTCCACTTGGTAGTAACTGTGTCTCTAGTTTTATCTACAGCCACACACACCAAAGTATCAGGCCAAAGAAATAGGCAAGAGAGGTAAGTTTTACCCATGGCTAGATCTTCACATGGACTGTCTGAACTCTCAGAATCTCACTGGCATTTTTTATTCTCTATTGCATTAAGGGGTGTCTACCTCGCTGATAAAACACCAGATCAGTTCAAAATCTGTATATAATCCATGCATGTGTGTGCAATGGTGTTTCTGAAACCCAAGAGCATTTGGGTAGGAGGACTGGGTTATAATCAATCCACCTTCACCGATGTGGGTGGGATCCAATCTGCTGAGGCCTTGGAGAGAACAGAAAGTCAGAACAAAACAAACTCACTTTCTACTGGAGTGAGGATACGACTGTCCTGCCCTCAGGTGTCAGAGTCCCAGACTCTCAGGCCTTTCATCTCTGGAGTGTACACCAGGTCTTCTGCTTTGACAATTTGGAACTTGGAATCCCACAATCTCTGGAGTTGATTTCCACAATAAAGAAAAAAATCCCATCTGCCTATGCCCCCACTTTCTGTCTTGTACGGGTTCTGTTCCTCTGGAGAGCATGTATTCCTACTCGGAGAACATGATGTTGTTTGTTGGGGTGTGAAAATATCAACCTCCTTTGAAGAATACACCATCAGGGGCCCTGCGGTTCCCTCAGGTTCCACTGCCTTTGTCCTTCCCCGTTTTTCTCCCATCATCCTTTCTAGTACCAGAAAGTCACCCCAAAGCCAACGTTATCTATCGACTAATCCTATTTTATTTTTTAAAGGAAAGGAAGGGAAACAAACAAATAAGCAGGCAAACAAACAAACAGATCTCCAGCCTCTGCAAGCCTCCTCCTGCTTTGGTGGAACAGCCAAAGCTACACATATTGATCCCACCCACACTCTGCAAGTCGAAACACTGATTTATGAGTAGCAAAGTAGCAAAATCACTCACAGAAAGAAAAGTAGGTTTATTGACAAAAAAATATGTTGTCCCTTGTAATCAGAGGAAAACCCCACAGGCACTGTCTTTTTTTTTTTTTTTAAGAAAGTAATTGTAGCCTGTCAGAGTTGAGGGTAGGCCATGATCCTGGAAGACACAGATTGAAACAGCATCGTTCTAATGATAAGATAAAATGTAAGTCCCTGTGTCACAAATACTGAAAATATGATTCTAGGAATAATAAACACACTTTAGAGATTTTATCTATGCTATAGAAGGAAGGGATATTTATGTAAGGAACACATAAAACTTTAACACCTTATAGATTACCTGATAAAGAGGTAAATAAGAAAAAAATTTTTTGCAAGGATAAACATTGTGCTGTCCAGTCACATAAGCAGAACAGACATGAACCAGTGGGCTATAGTCATAAGAAAAGGGTAACCATATAGTGGAAAACTGTAGACATCTTCAACAAATGGTGCTGGTCTAACTGGTGGTCTGCATGTAGAAGAATGCAACTTGATCCATATTCATCACCTTGCACAAAGCTCAAGTCCAAGTGCATCAAGGACCCCAACATCAATCCAGACACACAGAATCTAATAGAAGAGACAGTAGGGAAGGGACGCAGCCTCAAACACATCAGCACAGGGGAAATTTTCCTAGAAAGAACATCGGTGGCTTAAGCTCTAAGCTCAACAATTGACACACGGAACTTCATGAAACTGAAAAACCTCTGTAAGGCAAAGGACACTGTCAATAGGACAAAATAACAACCTACAGATTAGGAAAAGATCTTTACTAACCCTACATCTGATAGAGAGCTAATATCCAAAATATACAAAGAACTCAAGAAGTTGGACTCCAAAAAAATTAATAACCCAGTTGAAAACTGGAGTACAGAACTGAACAGAGAAATCTCAATAGAGGAATC
Organism: Mus caroli; assembly: GCF_978045245.1. Taxonomy (NCBI): domain Eukaryota; kingdom Metazoa; phylum Chordata; class Mammalia; order Rodentia; family Muridae; genus Mus; species Mus caroli. The sequence goes on along the minus strand of NW_028227265.1, from coordinate 106,071,278 downwards.
TCTAATAGCCTAGAAACACTTAAAGACATTTCAACATCCTTACTCATCAGGGAAATTTAAATCAAAACAACCCTGAGAGTCTACCTTACACCAATCAGAATGGTTGACATCAAAAATTCAAGTGACAGCAGATGCTGATGAGGATGTGGAGAAAGAAGAACATTCCTCTATTGCTGATGGGATTGCAAACTGGTACGACTACTCTGAAATCAATCTAATGGTTCCTCAGAAAATTGGAAATACTTCTACCTGAAGCCCTAGCTATACTGCTTCTGGGCATATATCTAAAAGATGCTCCACAATATTACAAGGACACATGCTCCACTACGTTCATAGCAGCCTTATACATAGTAGCCAGAAACTGGAAACAATCCAGATGTCCCTCAACTAAGAATGGATACAGAAAATGTGGTTCATTTACACAGCACAGTGGAATACTATTCAGCTATTTAAAAAGAGGACATGATGAATTTTGCAGGTAGATGGATGGAACTAGAAAATATCCAGATTAAGGTAACCCAAAAGGACATGCATGGTATGTAGTCACTGATAAGTGGATATTAGGCGGAAAAAGTACAGAATACCCATAATACAATCCACAGACCATTCAGAAGTCTAACAAGAAGGAAGGGCCAAGCAAGTGAGGATGGTTCAATCCCACTTAGAACGGGAAACAAAATAATCGAAGGAGGCATAGGGAGAGAGGGACCTGGGTGCAAGGGGAGAGGGGGAGGGGATTGGGTATGGAGAAAGACAGGAGAGAAGCTCAGAGGGCTGGTGAATGAACGGAACTGTGCAGCTGCTGGGGATGGGGGCTAGGGGGATCCTCTAGAAAGTCTCAGAGACCTGAGATGTGAGAGGCTCCCAGGACTCAAGGGGGATGACCTTAGCCGAAATGCCCAACAGTGGGGAGATGGAACCTGAAGCAACTACCTCCAGTAGCTAGACAGGGCCCCCAGTGTATGGATGGTAGTCACCAATCTACCTTCAAAGTTTTTGACCCAGATTTGCTCCTGTCTAAAAGAAATGCAGGGACAAAAATAGAGCAGAGACGGAAGGAAAGGACATCTAGTGACCAGCCCAACTTGGGATTCCTGATCTCTTATTTCCCTTCAACCCTTTATACCACTACATCTGTCTCCCCTATCTTGAAATTCCCAAATTTCCCTTTACTAACTCCCTATCCTCTAAGTATACACCCACAACATAATATAGGGAATAATACAGGAAGCTGATAGCTAGCACTTTTCTAAATGGAGAAAAACCAGGCATTTCCACCAAAATTTGAAACAAGACAGTCTCTGACCCAGAGACCCTTTGCTTTCTCTTATGTTAGGGCTGAGGGTCTACAAACAGCAAAGGAAGACATCAAAGTATCTTTCTTTGCAGATAGTATGATCCTATCTGCAAGAGACCCCAAAGACTCTACCAGAAAGCTCCTACAGCTGATAAACACTTCCTAGGAAACTATCAGGACATGAAATTAATACACAAAACCCAGTAACCTTCCTACATGCACATGACAAAAACATCAAAAAGAAAATCAGGGAAACAATCCCATTTACAGTAGCTTCAAAAATATCTTGGACTAAATCTAACCTAAGAAGAGAAATCCTTGTACAATTAGGACTATAAGAAAATGACAAAAGAAATTTAAAAAGAAAGCAGAAGGTAGAAAGACTTTTTATGATTGCAGAGTGGTAGGATTAATAATGTGAAAATGGCTATGTTGCCAAGAGCAATTAACATACCCAACCAGTCCTCATCAAAATTCTAATACAATTCTTCAGAGAAACTGCAAAAATAATGTTAAGTTCATGTGGTAATAAAAAGAACCAGACTTTCCAAAGCAATCTTGAACAATTAAAACAAGATAAAGAACAAGCTGGAGGATCACCATCCCAGATTTCAAGTTATAATCTAGAGTCATGGTAACAAAACATCATGACACTGGCATCAAAACAGACTTGTTAATCAGTGGAATAAAATTGAGAACCCATATGTATGCCCACACTCTCGTAGCCATCTGATGTTTTACGAAGTAGCCAGCAATACATATGGGGATAAAGACAGGATCTTCAACAAATGGTGCCAGTCCAATTGAAGAGATATATGTAGAAGAATGAAGCTAGAATTTTATCTCTCACCCTGCACAAAACTAAACTCCAAACAGATTTAGGACCTCAGCCTAAGACTTGATACTCTGCATCCTATAGAAGAGAAAGTCAGCAATATACTTGAATTTATTGGCATAGGTAAGGACTTTCTGAACAGAATCCTGATAGTGCAGTTATAGTTGTATTATGACCAAGAGTTAATAAATGTGACCTCATGAAACTTAAAAGCTTCTATACAGCAAAGTAAGCCTGTGGGTTATTCAGGCCTCTTAAGAATCGGAAAAAGCTTTCTCTCCTGTGGACTCCCTTTGTAAACTTTGTATACTCTTTATCTTTGTAACCCTCAAAGTAGGAAAGTGGCCAGGCCACCCCACCCCGCAAGGAACACCAACAGCCAGGCCCCTCCCCTAGACCGCCCTAATTGCCATAGTGGCAGCTTTCCCAGCCTCTGTAAATGTCACAAAGGTCATCCATCTCCAGCTTCTCAGTAGGACTCTCCCCAGATTATGCTAATTTTAGGTGAAAGGTCTGAACCAAAGCCACCAATCCCGAACTTACTTCCCACAGAAACCCACCAATCCCTGAACTTCCCACAGAAACCCACCAATCCCTGAACAGGAAAACCCACCACTCCCTGAGCTCCCTCAAGTTCAGGACTTGGAAATCCCACCAACTCTCACCCTGGAAATCTCCACACACGAAAGCTCCACCCCCAATAACCCCTATAGAAGCACTGCACTTTGTCCATTTCGCCCACTGTTGTCTGCTCTCTCCTGGGAGCATCGGCAGCCATTCTTGGATTTGTACCTCTCCTCCCTGGACTCTCTAATAAATCTCTTTTATGAGATTTGCTGCCTGGTGTAACTCTCACTAGAAGAAGACAAGAAGCAGTGAAGAGAAGAAGAGAAGGAGCTGGGCTGAGGCTCCTGCACTCCTCAGCTCAGCTGGGCATACCCTCTATTGGGAGCTGCAATGCCTCTGCTGAGGAGGCTTCCTCTCAGAGCTATGTGGTTCCTGAGCTTCCGTGCCTCAGGATAACTTTCCATTGGGACACTGTCCAACCTCAGAGCTATATGGTTCCTGGGCCTCCGAGTCCAGGGCACCTTTACACCCTAGCACAAAAGCCAACAATACCATCATAATTCAACTGAACAGGCAGTTGAAAATCTTTTTCTTATTTATTTATTTGACAGAGGGTTGTTTTCTAGATGAAATTAAAAAATCCAAAACTAAACATCAAGGAACAAAACCAACCCAACTGATACATGGGTTATAACAGAAAACACTGGGTATAACACATGGGCAAAACCATTCTCAAAGATGAAACACAAACCAATGAGAAACATTAAGTTTTTTCAACATCTTTTACCATCAGAGAAATGCAAATTGAAACCACATTGAGATTTCATCTTACCCTAGTAAGAATGACTAAAATGAAAGACAATAAATGCTGGTGTGGGTTTAGGGACAGGGGAACACTAACTCTCTGCAGGTAATAGTACAATCAGCACAGCCAGTATGGAAATCAGTGTGGAGCTTCCTCACAAAGCTATAAATAGACCCACCACATAATCTGGTTATAACACTCTTGGGCATATCCCCAAAAGACTCTCCATTTCTCCATAGCTATACCTACTCATTCATATTCATTGCTGTCCTATTCACAACTGCCAGGAAACAGAAGCCGCCAAGATGTCCATTAACTCATGAATGGTTAATGAAAATGTGGTAGATAGATGAAATGGAATTAGATTCCGCTGTTAAGAAAAAAGAAATTATGAAATTCACAGGTAAATGGATGGAGCCAGGAATAATCAAATAATCATTTTGAGTGACATAACCTAGACCTAAAAAGACAAAGGTTGAATGTTTTCCCTCATTTGTGGGTAAATCTTCAGATATATGTTGGCTCTTCCATATGGGTTCTCTCTCTCTCTCTCTCTCTCTCTCTCTCTCTCTCTCTCTCATTGAGTTGCTTGTGGCTTTCAGGGCTTTAAACTTTGGGACTGTCATCATAGTAACAGTGATATTCAGGACTTAGGACTTTGCGTCTTTCAGGACATTAGCATTCAGGATGTGGAACTGATACTGACACTATTAAGAATCCTGTGCATCTAGGACAGCCTCTTGAAGGGTATCTAGTCAGTCAAGAAGACAGCTGACCGTTGACCCGCAGTGCTTTGCTACATCATATGTTTTGACATTTTGAGGTGCTGGTAGGTGGACACAGGGCCAGAAATTGGGCCTTTATAACCAGCATTAACCTCAAATCAAGGTAATGGCATCCATTGTGAGGAAGGTTCATGATGGTTCATTAGGAAAATCCAAGCATTGTCCTGGGGATCAAGTCAAAGACTACCTGACAGGGATCATGGGGCTCAAGGATAAATTTGCAATCTGAAATTTGCCTATTTCCAGCCTTTACTCCTTCTTCAATCCAATCTTTTAATATCTACAGCATGCTATAATGATTACAGAAGAAGATAAATGATGGATGATAACAATATATGAACCTGATAATAGAAAGAAATTAATCAATAGTCAAGGATTCTGTTAGAAGACTTATATTGTGAAAGCTGAATCCTAGAGAAGAGATTACATATACTACTGCCTAATACATTTGTTAGATAAAACTCTGAGGGGCAGTCTTTGAACTTTTCCCTATTTTATCAAGGTCCTCCCTGTCCTGTGATTTTCCCAAGTCCCCCTTTGATGTCCAACCCGCCTCAGTTAGTACTGGTGAGGTTGTTTCCCGATCCTGTCCTGCCATTACTTTCTCTGAGTTCAGACCTGCATCTTTGTGATGATCCTTTTACTACACAGAGCTTACTAATGAGGTCATAGTTCCTCTTACAAACTGGAAAAGCATACGATCTAGGTCCACCATTCCTGTGGTCATCATGTGCTGGATTCAGGAATGACTCTCAGAGCTAGAAAGATGGTTCATTGGTTCAGAGCGCTGGATGCTCTTCCAGAGGACCGGGGTTCAATTCCCAGCTCCAACATGGCAGTGCACAACTGTCTGTAACTTGAGTTTCAGGGGAATCTTAACACCCTTATGCAGACATGATTGCAGACAAAATGCAAGCGCAGCTAAAAGAAAGTGAAAAATAAAGTCTTTAAATGGAGAAATCACTTTCCAGCATTTGAAGTGAACAGGAGCATGCTATAATCAATAAAGTAACACCCCAACCTCTCCAAAACTTACTCTAAACACGGTTCTGAGGATAAACGTGGCTATACAAGAACTTACTTTCCCTGCTTTGCTTTCCAAATCAGTAGGAGTAGCACAGTCCCTGATGCTCAATTTGTAAAGATTCAGTGAACCTGTATATTACAGTGAATAATAGCACCATCAGACCCCGAGCCCCCTGAAGCTGTTAAGCCTCGATATATATGTTTTTAATATTAGTTGATGTGGATTTAATATAAACCAAGTATCCCAGTTAATTAAATGTGTTGCTAGGAAAATTTTCAAAGCTTAATTCAAAGTCATATTCAAAGGCCTTGGGTGCCATTTTAATATCACTGGAGTATTGTTGGTTCATCTTGGATGAGTAATAAGAACTGAGAGTAGACAGTGAATAGTTGCCGCTTTTCTCATTTCCCCAAACCATCTACTTACTGAACAACATCAACTCTTTAAAACGTCTTCCTTGTAACCCCTCCTCCCAGCCCCCCGCCTTCCTTCTGAATCTAAACAAAACCACACATTATACTATTATAAAGCACAGGAGGGTGGCAGCAGTTTGCAGCAGTTTAGTATGTATTTCATAAAGAGCTGTAAGAGATGGGTTTGAACGCACTAAATGCAAAGGAGCAATCGATGATAGAGGCAATGGAAGGGCTGGTTGTTCTGCTTCCATGGTTACACAATGCATGCACACATTAAATAGCACACGTGCAATTATTCCGTCAAATCGGGAGTTAAAAAGAGGCTAAGTGTGGTGTCACATGTCTTCAGCAGGAGGGTAGAAACCATTTGGCACCGGACATAAAGCTAAACAACTTGATAATTGCCCTGCTAGGTTTTGGTCTGGCTTTAGTCCAGTGCTTCCCCCCCACTGTGTCCCAATTCCTTCACTTCAGAACGGTGATGTAAATTCTGTGCTGTTAAGGGTTGGAATCATACAGTCCCCCCCCCCTTTGGCTTTACGGGGGTTATAATTAAGAGATTTCATTGAATGCCAGTATAAACTTTGAACACTGAACTGTAAACAGTGGCGACTACATTACTTTGGGGACATCTGAAGTTGGACTCAATATATTACAGTATATAATAGCTTCATGCTATTATCAAAAGACTATAAAAGCCATGGAGTGGAATGGGGCAATTTGAATGAGATGAGATGACCCCCACATTATCAGACATTTTAATACTTGCTCCCCAGTTGGTGGTGCTATTTGGGGAGGCTCAGGAGGCATAAAACCTTGATGAAGAAAATTTGTCACTAGGGAGTCAGCTTTGAGGTTTCAAACATGACTCCATTCCAAGTTTGCGCTCTCCATTACTTGCTTGCTGTTTGAGGCATGTGCTCTTGAGTGCTCCTGCTGCCCCATTCCCCTGTTGTTATGGTGATAGGATTCGAGTCCTTCTTGAATCACAAACCCCCAATAAACCTTTTCTTCTATAAGTTGCCTTGGTTATCTCAGAACCCGTAACAGAGATCTATAATTATAACAGACTCTGAAACATAGCTTTTGAAATCCTGGCAGAAAAAATCCTGTATTCCATCATCAGACCGCATTTTTTAATTTAAAAAAAAAAAAGAGTTTTCATACAATGTATTTTGGTCATATTTTCCAGTTCCCCAACCTTTCCCAGATCCTTTCCACTCAAGCAGAGATCATGCTCTGTGTTTTTTAAAATAAAAATAAACGATCAATCCCTACACCCACAAAATCACAAAAATGGAAATCCAAAGTGAGGGGAAAAGCCCAAACAAATCAAAACGAGACAAAAAGCCTGTAGACATGCCATTGTGTTTATTTGTGTTGGTCAACCACTTCTGGGCATGAGGCCTCCCCTTAAATGTGGCTGATCTACCCAGCAGGAGAACGTTGGAGAAAGCTGACTTCTCCTTTGCCAGGTGGAATCCCTTACAGGGAGCTTCTCACCCAGGGATGAGAGCTTGTGTCTCCTTCCTTCTCCCAATGCACCTTGTTTGGCTTAAATCACTGCAGGCCTTATGTGGTTTTCCCCAGTCTCTGTGAGCAAATAGGTGCACCAGTCTTGTATCTGTTAGATACCATTTCCTTCTAATCATCCATCACCTCTGGCTTTTACAATCTTTTTGCCTCTTCTTCATGGATCTCTGAACTGGAGAGGAGGCATTTGATGAAGACATCCCATTTAGCACTGAGTCTCCCAAAGTCTCTTACTCTCCTCACATTTTCTGTTTATGGGTCTCTGCGTTAGTTCCCATCTACTGCAATAGAAGCTTCTCTCATGAGGGCTGATACAGGCAGAGATCTATATGGGAATAGCAGTGTGCCATTTTATTGTTGTTTCTTTATAGTATTAGGTTTTCCCTAGACTATGACCTATCTAGTCCCAGATTCTTGGCTTTATTAACAATGTCAAATATGGATTCCATTTCAAGGAAGTAGACAGAATCACACAGGATGCTTTCCAATATGGTAAATGATAGTCAATAGAGGTGAATCTTCTCGTTAGATACCAGCTAGACGTCTCCATTTTTGATGATGTAAGTGTTGCCTTTGGCATCAGGACATCATCAACACATTGTAGACATCAACCGACAACCTTGGCCATCACCTGTGGTGCTTGGGGATCTCTGTAGGGTCTCTTTGGCCAAGAGTCAACGAGATATATAACCCACTCCTGACACTGGAGATTTGACTTCTTTGGCATAAGATGTCTAGATGTGGCACTGTTTCCCCTATTACTTGGTGACTGTGTTTAGAAATCTTTCACATGTGTACCTATTTTAGGAAGCTTCTATAGCAGTAGGTTTCCATGTTTATTCAAACAGGGTTTAGTGTTAGTTGTGTCTCTCTCTTGATACTCTCTCCTCTGTGCTCCTCTTCCATCCCCCTCCCTGCTCAGCCCTTCCATTCTAGTTTACCCTTTGTCTTTTCACAAAAAGTACATTGTATTTTCCAATTCCCTGGACATCTTTTCCACCCCCAACCTCCAGTCCCTTATTAGGTACCTAACCTCTGTGGTGTTTATTCAGACTGTATCAGTATCAAAGATATAAAGTCCAGAATTCACATATAAGAGAAAAATATACTAACTGTCCTTTTGTGTCTGGGTTACCTCACCCAGGAAGTACTTATTTCTAGCTCTACCTATTTACCTTAGAATTTCATAATTTTATTTTTTCTTAGCAGCTAAATGATATTCCATTGTGTAAATGTAACACATTCCCATTATCTATTCATCAGTTCATGGACATTTAGGCTTTAGTGAAGAGAATCCATGAACATGGATGAGAAGGATATTTGCAGTAGGACGCTGAGTCCTGTGTTTAAGAGTGGCTATTGGAGCTGGATTTTGAGGTTGATCATTTCACAGCTTACTGAGATCACAGGTCATAGTGACAATACAACTTCGGATTCCCACCAGCAATGAATAGTGTCCCATTTTGTCCACATCCTTGCCAGTATGAGGTGCCATTTGCTTTATTGATCTTGGCTATTCCTACAGGGTATAAGAAAAAGTCTCAAAAATAGATTTAATTTGCATTTGCATGATGACTAATGTAGAAAATGCCCTTGTTTCTTGGCCATTTGTGTTTCATCTTCTGTGAATTCTCTGCTTAGTTCTGTGCCCCATTTTTAAACTGGGTTATTCATTTTTATGATGGTCGGGATTTTGAGTTCTTTGTATATTTTAGAAACTAATCTTTTATCTGAGGCATAATTAAAAAGATTTTCTCTTATCCCGTTCTGAAGACTGCTCCATTCCCCCAAAAGATGGTGGGCTTTGCCGGGCAAAAGCTTCCCAGTGTCATGAGGTCCCACTTACTAATTGTCGGTCTTAGTGTTGGGCTAGGAGTGTTCTGTTCATAAAGCCCTTTCCTGGGGCAAGGAGTTTACATCTACTCTGTTTTCTCTTCTGTCGGATTCAGGTTCTCTGGTCTTATGTTGAGATCTTTGATGCATTTGGAACTGAGTTTTGTGCAGGGTGATAAATATGGATCTATTTGCACTCTTCTTCATGGAGCCCCCCAACTGCACCGGCAGTATATTTTTTGAAGATGCTGTCTTTCTCCAGTGTGCATTTTGAACTTCTTTGTCAAAACTCAGGTGTCTGTATGTTTGTGGACTTATGTCTAAACCTTTAATTCAATTCCATTGATCAATGTGTCTGTTTTTATGACAATAACATGTTATTTTTATTACTTTAACTCTACAGGGAAGCTTGAAGTCAGGGATGGAGATACTGCTAGAATTTCTTCTATTATTTAGGATTGTTTTATATATATATATATATTGGCAGGGGTGGTGTCTGTTTGTTGCTATATAAAGTTGAAGATTATTTTTGCAATTTCTGTGGAGAATTTGTGCTGAAACTTTGATGGAGATTGCATTTAATTTGTTGATTGATTTTTGTAGGATGGCCACTTTCACAATAATAATCCTACCGATCCATGAGATGGATCATCCATCTTTTAGTGTCTTCTAGTGTCTTCTTCAATTTCTTTCTTCTGTGTCTTAAAGTTTTTGTTATACAAGTCTTTCGTTTATTTGGTTAGACATATCCCAAGCTATTTTTGAGGCTATTGTGAAAGGTACTGTCTCCCTGACTTTTTCTCAGTCTGCTTGTCACTGGTATATAGAAAGACCATTGATTTTTATATGTTTTATATCATGCCACAATGCTGAAAGTGTTTATCAGCTGTAGAAGTTTTCCAATGTATTTTTACTGGTCTTGTATGTATAAAATATTCATATCTGCAAATATTTGAAAAGCAAGGATGCTTTGACATCTTCCTTTTCCTGTTTGTATCCCTTTGATCTCCTTCAGTTGACTTTTTAAAATTATTTATTGATTTATTTATGTATGAGCTTGTGTGTGTGTATGTGTGTGCCCCTGTGTGTGAGTTTATGTGCACCACTTGTATGCAGAAGCCCTTGAAGGCCAGAGGAAGGTATGATATCAGATCCCTTGGAGCTGGAGGTCTAGATGGTAATGAGCTATTATGTGGGTGCTGGGAACTGAATCGGGGCCCACCCCTCCTGCAGTTGTGTTATTGATGTAGCTAAGACCTCAAGTATTCTATTGAATAGATATGGAGAGAGTAGACATCCTTGTCTTATTCCTGAATTTTGTTGAGGTATTTTCATTTCTCTCCATTTAGATTGATATCAGCTGTGGGATTCCTATAAGTTGTCTTTATTTTGGTGAGGTATCCCTAGTCTCTCCAAGAGATTTATCCTGAAGGAATGTTGGGCTTTGTCAATGGCCTTTTCCACATCTAATGAGATGATCATATGGCCTTTGTCTTTCAGTCTGTTTATCTGGTGAATTATGTTTAGTGATTTACCCATGTTGAACCATTCTTGCTTCTCTGGTTTGAATCCAAGTTCATCATAGTGGGTAGTCTTTTTGATGTCTTCTTGGATTGGTTTACAATTCTTTTGTTAAAAGTTTGGACTTAAGTTCATAAGGGAAATTGGTCTATAGTTTTAGTTTTTTGTTTGATCATTGTATGGTTTTGGTATCAGGATATTAACCTAATAAAAAGAGGACCCATTGCTTTGTTTTCTATTTTGCAAAATTTGAGTAGTATTGGAATTAATTCTTCTTTAAAGGTCTGGTAGAGTTCTACCCTGGGTCCCTCTGGCCTTGGGCTCTTTTGGTTGAGAGACTTAATTGCTATTTTTGTTTCACTAGAATATGGGTCTGTTCAAATTGTTTATTTGGTTTTGATTTCACTTTAGTAGCATATATATATTATGAAACTCATACAGTCCTTTTGAGTTGTCCAGTGCTGACATCTGTGAGCTCTAAGTCTGTAGATCATCCACCTACCCCCTTCTGGCTTACAAAATCTCCATTGGAAAGTAAGGAGTTAGTCTAGTGGGCCTGCTTTTACATTTTACTTGGTATTTTCCCTTGCAGTTTTTAATATCATTTCATTGTTCTCTACATTTAGTATTTTAATTGTTGTGTGTTGTGAGGAATTATTTCTTGGTGGTATTGATGTTCTGTAGGCTTCTTATACCTTGATAGGCGCCTTTTTCTTTAGGTTATAATAATTTTCTTCTATAAGTTTGTAAAAATTATTTTTGTGCCTTTGAAAAAAGATTTCTTCTTTTTTCTCTGTTTCTGTTATTTGTAGATTTGTTCTTTATATAGAGTCCCAGATTTTCTGGATGCTTTATGTCTGACATATTTTCTTTTACTGAGGTATCTATTTCCTGTACCTTTTTGTCAATACCTGAACTTCCCTATTTCATATCTCCTAATCTGTTTATGAGTCTTACCTCTGATGGCTTTGTTTATCAACATATTTTTTTGTTTCTTTCTAGTTTTATTTTAGTTTGGATTTTCTTTGGTGATTATATTCTTTATAAAATTGTATTTTCATGAGTTGTTTACATTATTTTGTTCAACTGTTATTTATGCCTTAATGGACTTCATTAAGGAACTTATTCATATCCTTTTAAGGCCCTTGAATATTTTCATAATTGTCATTTTGAAGTTATTGTCTTGTGCTAGAGCTCTATTGCATTTCTCAGTGTCTCCTGCAGTAGGGTTACTGGCTTCTGATGGAGACATATTTTTGTGGCTGTTCAAATTGTATTTTTGCATAGCATCTAGGAATCTGTAGATAGGATACTTGAGATATTTTTTATTGTTGATTTCTAGCCTCTCCTTGTTGCATGGATGTTCTGGGTTTTTTTGTTTGTTTGTTTGTTTTTGTTTTTTTGTTTTTGTTTTTTGGTTTTGGTTGCTACATTGATCACTGAATCCTAGGCAAATGTGTTGGCTGTGGATAAGGGACTCTGGCTCTTCCCCTCACATCCCCTCTGCCTTGCTAAAAACTATTAGATTTCATTCCTAAGGCTTAATCCTATGGTCTTTCCCCTTATCTGGCCAATGTCCCCTCCTGAGGCTGACTGCCAAGTTTCAGCCATCAAAGTATTGAAGTCTAGCAATCATAAACCTTCTTTGTCTCACTAATTAAATCATAATTAAACAACTCATCCTAGTTCAGAGTTTTCCATTTTACTTTTACAAACCACCAATTGTCTATAGATGCTGTCCATCTCCTCTCTATTCAGAGAGAGTCCTTTGACCTCTGGGACAAATACCTTCTTACCCCTCTTCCTTACTTTCCTCTTTTTCTCCTGTCTTTGTCCCTTATCCCTGTTTTGTGTCTCTATGGGGCAAATAAATCTTCTTTGTGCTTATAACTTGGTCCTTGGGGACTTGAGCCAGTACCATTTGTTACATGTGGGGTAAACTCTTGTAAATGTAACATTTGTTACATGTAAATGCTTGTGTAAAGAGTGTTCTGTGAGTCAGTGGGTCAGTGGATCGGATCAGAGGGTGGCAGAAAGGAATGGGAGTATACTAGGAGCAAAGGCTAAAAGGGGCCATGGGGACATGCTAGAGGGACCAGGGTCTGGATCATGAGACAGAGACTCCAGGAAGTAGAGTGGGAGGAGGGGCTCCTGCAATCAGGTTCCTATAGGACTAAAAGTAGGTCTGAGGAAGATGGAGGACAGGAAGGACAGCAAAAATTGCCTACCTGAGTCCCAGCCTAGTGTCTCCACTAGGGGTTCCTGTATAAATTGTTTCTGCACGCCAGCAGCTGACACAAGGGAATACAGATGGGCTATAAGGGAGACTGAGTCACTAGGGAAGAGATAATCTGTTCTGCACATGTGTGTGTACATGTGGGCATGCATGTGTGCCCATGCACGTGTAATAATGTTCGAACTCTGAGAAGAAAAATAAACAATCAACCAAATGGAAATCGGACATGTACTAAGTACTGTGAAAGACCAAAGAGGGGAAGAGGTTGCTCTCTGAACCTGGAAGAGATTAGAGACTGGTAGAGACAGCTGAGTGGAAATTGTTCAAATCCCTAATAAATAGATTGAGGGTCGGGAACCAAAGAGAGTTGTGAAAACATGCATTGAGTCAGGAGGCTCTTGGTGGTTTAGTCGACTTGAATGACCCTTCACATGGAGCCATTCTAAAATGAGGGTGTGTACTGAAGGGCTTTGTAATCTATGCACAGGGCCTTGCGTTTCACCTTCAGTCAGCAGATAAAGAAGGCACTTCATTTCTTCAGGCACCATACCCGGGAGAAGATGGCAGGAGGGTGTGTCCCTGGAGACACTAGGCTCTGCAGGCTGTCAGTCTGTGGGATGACAGGGTTAAAATTTAACCAGGGAACACCTGCTTGTGGAAACAGGTAAAGTCCACATAGCCTTCCCATTCTCTGTGTCATGGGGAAGAAGTGGAGACATTAGTGCTGTGTTGTTGGCAAACCACTTCCTGTGACATAGACTCACCCTTCAAGATGTGTCTGTCTGTCCCTGTGCCAGAAATTTCTGGGAATCTGTGTGTGTCCTGACAGACAGATGGACAGGGTCTTCCACGATTCTGTTTGATGTCCAACACTTCCTGCTTTCTGACTGCTTTTGGCAGAGCAAATAGAGGAATTCAGCTTCTCCTAACCTGGCAGAGGGGCAAGGACGTGCAGGGCTGAGAGAACAGGTAACGGACATTAAAGCCACTGCTCTTGGACTAAGTTTCTTTCCAACAGCAACATCTGTCAAGTCACCATTTCTCTTTGCTGTGATGAAATTCCTCATTCTCCCCTTCATCCCTCACTCTTTCCTTTAAAGCAAATAGTTTATTTTAAAGAGCTATAGAGATGGCCCAGTGGTTAGGGACATTTGTTGCTCTTAGAAAAGACTTGGGTTCTTTCCCCAGTCTCTACCTCGTGGCTCACAACCATTTGTAGCCCCAGTTCCGAGGGATCTGATACCCTCTACTGGCCTGATGGGTACTATGCACACATGTGGCACACATACATACATGTATGTGGAACCCTTAAAATAAAATGAAATGACTAAATATAAACATTTAAAAATAGTATATATTTTTAAAATATATATATAAAGTAGTAAATAATTATTAGTAAGACATTTTGGATATATAGAAAAATTTTAAAACAGAAGTACAAATCATATATTTACAACTTCTAGACATCATCACTAGTAGTAATGAGTTAGTATGGTTTGTATAAGGAATTTCACATAATGCCGAAGAGTAATTAGATTTTTTTCCCATTTTTTTTCTGCTAGCCTTTTGTGACTTGGAACAAAGGGGAGGCTTCTGCCGTGGCCACACATATATCTCTATCTTATTTCAGGTAATCCAAAGCAATGAGAAGGCACAGAAGCTCATCATGAGGGCGTTTGTATAGCTTCATATGTGTCTCACAGTCTGGGAGTGGCCTTCTGTGAAGGGCATGAGTTGTCATCTTTAGATTAGATTTTAGGCTGTTTTATTAAAGGTAACTGCCTAGCCACAGTTCTGCATGGTCATTGGTCAAGAATGTCAAAATCACAGGCTAGTGTTACTGGATACAGATTTTTTTTTTCTCTGCACTGCTTTGCAGCCAGAACAGCAGGCATGTGATGGATTGAATGCCAGTTGTCACATCCATCTCTCTGCACTCAGTGGCTGATAGATGATGGAGACCATTCCCTCTGCTGCTCCAGGTGACACATGCAGCCAAATCCTCATTTATGAAGTTTCGATTATTCTCCTTGTTAGACAGAAATCTGCTTCTGTGAGACCCCGTGATTCAATCACTTCCCAGCGGCTGAGGAACTGGGGACAGCTGCTGGGCAGAGGCCACTGCAGGCAGGCAGTGAGCCTTCTGCTCCTACCACCTTCCTTCCAAATTTGATTTGCCTAAATGTTTTGCTTTCAAGGCAGTAGGGAGGTCCTATTCAACACCTATTGAGCAGAACAATGAGAGAGATGCCGGGAGACAGGAAATAGCGCTTCTGAGTGCACACTGTGTCCACCAACTCTCCCTACCCTGCTTTTCAAAATCCCCCACACTGAGCTGCAAATAGCACTCTGATGTTGGGAACAACAGCCTGCAATTCTGTGTGCTTTGCCTGGATGCCTTTGAGTGTTTCTGGGACAGCTTCCTCTTCTGTGGTGCTGCAGGTGACTCTGGTCACATTTACCTGATGGCTATGTCTCCAGCTGCCTCCAGCTAGCAGCTGTGACAGAATGTCTGCCGAAGCCTCCTATGCACAACCTTCAGTGTTCACAGTTCTGTGCTTATTCCGGTCCCTGCGCTCCTCCCAGAAGGACCCAGCATGCTCTTCTTGTGACAGTTGATGACATCTGTGGCTTACAACTACAAAGTCTTCCCCATGCTTTCCACAAACAAGCTCTGAAGGCCAGATACCACTTGATCAGGTTTATCACAATGGCCCTCCCCTTGGCACCAGCTTCCTGCAGTGGGCACATTTTGCATCATTGTTGCCAAATACCTGACAAGAATCAACTCCATAGAAAAAACAACTTTTATTGGTTCATGGTTGTTATCATGGTAGAGACTGTATGGTGGCAGGGGGCTCTGTGCACTCAGGTTCCTGACCGCTGGAACTTCCTCATACAAAACCTGCTCAAGAAAGCAAACAAAAACTTCTATGTGAAAGACTTGAAAGGCAACCTAGCCTAAACACACATACTCAAATACACACACACACACACACACTCATACACATATACACACATATGTACATACATACACACATATACATGTACATACTTACATACACATGCATACATGCACACACTCACACACATATACACACATTCACATGCACACACTCACATACATTCACACACACATATACACACTCACATACTTGCACATACTCTCTAATATAGACACACTCACATGTGTATACTCATTCTTACACACTCATGTACACACTCACATATACACTCTCACATACACACCCCCACACACACTCACACATACTCACATACACACACATACATGTACACACACACACACACTCACACAATCTCACACAATCACACACACTCACACACACTCACATACACACACATACACACACATACATGTACACACACACACACACACACACCCCACAAATGGCGTTTGGAGACAATCTCCCTCCTCTCTTCTTCTGACTCTTCAAAGGTTTTAATGATAGACCAGGAATTATTAAAATAGTTCGGTGAGGGCTTGTTTTAAGAATCGCACTGATATATGAAGGACCTGCTGAGTGTAGGATTCGGGGATCTGCTTAGCATCTTTATGTAGTGTTTAGGATGCTGTGGGCTCTCTGACACCCATGGGCCTTTCAGGGACTCATTAAAGAACCTCTGTTTATGGGAATAATAACGACAACTCAAACACACTCTTAAATACTCACCAGACAGTGTGTGCCCTAAAACTATTGCATTCCTTCTGTCATTTGAACCCATGGAACCACGCCTTGTAGCTATTGCTGTTCTGCTGCCTTAACACAGTTGAGGGAAACAAGGTTATAGACTCAGGGTGGCCGGCCCAACATGAGTCACTGGGTCAGTCACCACCTGTCTTTGCTTTGTCATTCAGAGTACTTTGAGATTTGCAGGAGAGTAAAAAGATAACATAAAGATTTCTCCAAGACACTCAGCTCTCCTGGGTTCTATCTCAAGTGACCAACCATATGTCACAACAGCAAAGCATTTAGCAGACAAATTAATTAAAGGATGGGGAAAAGTTCAATAAATAAAAACCAACCCTTCTGTATAAACAGACTCGAGAATGTCAAGTCACAGAAGAGTCGGGGAAAGAGTGAGGTAGACAGAATCAAGATCCTATCTGCGTATGCATGAAATTGTCAAAGATTTGGTAACAAAGTTGCAGTTAAAAGGAGAAGGAGAAGGAAAGAAGAAGGAAGAGAAAGAGGAGGAAGAGAAAAAGGAGGAGGAAGAATATGAGAAGGATGAGGAGGAGAAAGAGGAAGAGGAGGAAGGGGAGAAGGAGGAAGAAGAGGAGAAGGAGGAGGAAGAAGAGGAGGGAAAGAAGAAGGAGAAAGAGGAGGAGAAGGAGGAGGAGGGGGAAGAGGAAGAAGAGGAGGAGGGGGAGGAGGAAGAAGAAGGAAGAGGGGGAGAAGGAGGAAAAAGAGGAGGAAGAGAAGGAGGGGGAAGAGAAAGAATAAGGAGGAGGAGGACAGGAAGGAGGAAAAGGATCTACTACTGGTGTGGAAGGCTACTAGAAGCACTTCCAAGGGATTAATATAATAGTGAGATCAGGCTGGTCCTTTCTTTATGTTACTCTACGTTGTGTTCAACACTGTTTATTTATACTGTGCCTTGCCCTGAGAGAGATGCCATTTTATTGACTACTTTGGTTCCATTTTGAGGTTGTAGAATGGCTCTGCACCTGGATGGACACCCGATGACACCATCTGTATACCACACCTCTATGGCACAAAGTGATATTGATTTGTTTCTGGGAGGAGAAAAGAAGTGGCTCCATAAATGTACTAACGTGAATTGGACTTGCAAGAGCACATAGGTGTTTAAAAGCCATACCTGGAAAACCAGGCCCATGGACGTATCAGACGAGTGAGAGAAGGAAGGGATGTAACTCCCTTACCCAGACCCCTTAAAGAGGTGAACACCTAGCAGAGGCATGGAGTCAGTCCTCACTCAACAGTGATCTGACCACCTGGTATGTGTATCAAGAGGGTGGCAGGCAGAGAATCTGTTTAGCATAGCCTGAGCGCCCCTGCTTGCATGGTCTGTCTCTTAGAATGACCATCTGCCTGCACTGGCGTTTGCCCACATGGACCATCTACCCACGTGCCCCCAGACCCAATCCTACCCTTCTCTGCAACTCTGGTGATTCAACTCCAACCTTAAAAACTCCTTGCCTCTTACCTATTGTCATCCAGTAACCTGCCTACACACACACACACACACACACACACACACACACACACACACACTGTTGTATGATAGGCAGTCTATGATCAGAGAGTTACTATTAGTAAATCAGACTAATTACAGGAATAAACCTTCATTTGCCTCCACCAGGACTATCAAGGAAATCCAGAATACCTGACAAAGTGCTGTCAATCAAGCTGCCATACCTTGTGCATTTCTCTTTATTCAATAAATGTGTATGTGAACTGTGCCAATATGATCCTGGATTCTGAGGCCAGACCTGAGGGCTCAGAATGTACACAGGGAGTAAAAAGAACGATAAGAGCAGCTGCCTTGGTTTTCTGTCAAAAATCTCACAAAGCTGAACTAACCTAAGAAGTTGGGCTCAATAGCACCAGGACTCATGGGGTTTAGTCAACACTATTAGAATGCTTGCATTCTGACCATTAACTTTAGGTTCAGGACAGAAGTCCTAAGAATGTCCAGAAGAATAAATGAGAATATTAAAAAAAAAGGTGTGGAGTTGCCTGGCCAGGATTGTGAGCTCCGAAGCTATAAGCTATAAGCTCTGTAGCATGCTCCTGGTTTTGTCTTTCTGACATTATTTTCTTCATTGACAAAATGTCAAGAGCAGAAGCCATCCTGCAGTGAGTTGCTGAGAACTCACTGTGAGTTGCTGCATAGTTGGGACACTTAAATGCTGCCTAGGATTACTGCCTCCTCATAGTTGTTAGTTAAAATTAAAATATTAATGTTACTTATAGTTCATATTTAAAAAAGATAATACAAGGTGTACAACGAATATGCCCAGAGTCTATCACAAGCTTATCATTTAATTTTGTCACCTGGTTCCTAGCAATTCCACCAGCATAAACTTGGGCTGTGTGCCCCTTCTACGTTGGTCTCCTCTCTCCTCTTTCCCTCTGTGCCCCCTGACTTGTATAGTATGGAGAATGGTCTACATTAGTCATGCTTTTGGCTTTGAAACATGAGTTACGTCATAATGAACAAAAGTATAAGAATAAATTCAAGTGATAAACAGACAGACAGACAGACAGACACATCAGAGAAAGAGCAAAAGCTTACCAGATCCTGTGTTCACAACATCCAGCAGAGCTGAAGAGAGTAGCCTGGCTAGGTGAGCATGTAAAAGCAGGCTTACAAACGCCCTGCAAGAGTTGACAGGAGAAGTGGAAACACCAGCTGGAGTTCTCGGTTTGGATTCCTGTCCACGAGTGAGCTTCCCAGGGCTGAACTTGTGGTTCCCATTCCTATTGCCTGCCCTTTTAGACCATGGAAAAAGCAACAGTGGTCTGTGTTGACAATGGATTTCCTTCTACCTGTTTTCAAGGGCAGTGTGTCTGCTCTTGGCTGTCTTGCTGTTCTCTTTCCTCTCTGCCACAGAGTGAGTGGTACCAGCTTATGTTTGGACAAGATGGAGGACACATTGAGACAAACGTACTTGGGGTTGAAATGGGAAGCAGAGAAGAGCTTAAACCCTTTTCCAAGCTTCTCAGCGAGCTCAAATAGCACAGGACAACCTACCAACATGCTATACATCATGCCCCCATCGACCACCAAAGCCTCATCTAAGCGACACCCAAGGCTCATCAGTCAGTCTTCTGGACAGGTCGTCTAAAATACAGAAGAAATTTGCTTTTGTGTATTGATCTTTTTCTCTTGATCTAAATTTAACATGTTACTGGACCCAAAGTGACTGTTTCACTTAATGAGGCTGTGACGTGTGGGGGCTGGGGGAGGCTGGAGCTGACCTTTCTGCTCTGCCCTCACTACACTGGGGCTCCTTCCCACTCCCCAACTGTCCTGCAAAATGGAGTGTCAGCCAGTCCTGTCACATGGCAAGTTTGGCTGGGACAGCCAGAGTCCTGTCACATGGCAAGCTCAGCTGGGACATAGCTGTGTCCTCTCCAGATTCTCAATCTGAATGCAGCCCCCGAGGGATATGGTTTACTCTTCTCTGATGTGGCAGAAGAATGTGGACCAAAGAGAGAGACTTCCCTTCTGCCATTCTGACTGATTGGCTACTTCTTACTGTGAAAAAGGACAAATTGCTTTCCTTTAGTGGAAGACTAAAGACTACACTGTGGCACAGTGGGCAACACGAGCATTGGATTCATGCTGGACCATTCTCCCTCTGTGAGCCAAGTTGAAGGCGGGAGATGTGACAAAGGGCACAGCCACGCGGTACACACCCAGTCAGTTCACACTAGCCAAGGAGTAGCACGGTTAGGAAAACCCCACTCTTACAAAGAAGCTTCTACCAAACACGACCCACGTTTGCCCTGGAGGAGACATTATCTTCACTTATCTTGGTCAAGAAACAAGAACTCCCCTTCCTCCAAGGGAGATGCTTTTTTTTTTTTTAATCTAAAATGGCTGTCACTCAACAAATAGTCTGTTGAGATTATCTGCAAATAGCCTTGTCAGGGCCTCATCACAAAATGCCCAGAGATGCAAGAGAGAATTGTCTTCCAACTATTTTACCACAGAAAACAAATGACCTCTCGTTGAGTATCTAAAACATCCTGTGCTAGGGGCAGCTCACAGTCCTCCACCTCAGTATGTCTGTACAGAGTCCTGTGACTCACAGCACACAGAGATGGTACACAGAGCCTTAAGGCTACAGCTCACAGCTGTCCAAGACGTGGAATCTGGAATCAGGTGATCTCCTAGGACACTTCATCTTTTAACCATTTCTCCATACTTTAAGACGTTTGTCTATAAGAAGTTTAAAATTAGTTTTCTAAAATTCTGCCCCCTACCCTATCCCGTGAAATTTTAATAGCATAGACTTGGTTCGTCTATTTATGTGTGCTGGTTCACTGCAAAAGCACAAAACACAGGGCTATTGAGGTTTTCTCATGTACTGAAGACCCAATTTTCACCTCCTTAGGAGTGATGGCATCTCGTCGAGAATATATTATCTAGCGTATTCCCAAAGGTCTTTGAAGAGGCAAACTGCAAAGCAAGTTAAGTATGCAGATACTTTATTAAGTAGAATGTTTGCATGAAAATAGAGAGACTGGGATCGGAAAGTTAGAGTAGCCGAGGATGGAACACTTTGCCTGGCACTCTTGAGGCCCTGAGTTCTATCCCCAGCGTGGCAAAATCAACAGCAGCAGCAGTAGCAACTAAAAAGATGTTCAGAGGAAGGGAGGGCATATAAGGTTCCTTACTAGGCTCAGTACATAGAGGAGAGGCCTCATCGACATGACCACTAAATGAAGAACAAACGTTACTCATAGAGAATGGGTACCTGCACATGCCTGGTGCTTACTGTCTGAACTGCTTGATGTATCTCCCTGTTCCTATGTGAACATGAAATCTCTTCTGGTGGAGCAGGCTTGAGGCAGGCATGTAGCATGTAGAATCATGAGCTTCCCCATGATCGGCCATCCTTCTGCAGTTTGCCCGGCTGCATTTGTATTTCTGGATTTTTCTGTGAGAAGCAGAGAGAGGTAGGAGTCTTCCTTGCCCCTAAACATCCCGGAAACGCATCTAGAGGCTTTCTCTTTAGTCTGTATGCCTAGACGTCTGCTGCCATTGGAGGAGAAATGTCCATTTGTTCCTTACAGTTCCTTTTACGGTCTTCTGTTTCTCTGCTCCCCCCAATGCCAACTTCCTTGCTGTAGGTTTCCCCCCAGTGTGAGCAATACCCTGCTAGTCTCTCCTTTTCAAACAATGGAAATAATTGGCTGAGTCCCCTGGGCCTCTCAGAGTGCAGTTAGCAGAGCTGGGGTTTTGGAAGATTCCCACCAGGACTTGCTTAATCCTCCCCAGATTTATTTCACCTCCTGATGCCCTTCCTCTCATCAATGTCATGTGTAAAAATACTTCTAGCCTCATCAGAAACTGGGGCTCCTCTCCCTGCCAGGTGGTCAATAATTTAGCACATAGGCTTCCTCAGCAATTTCTAATCTGTCTCAAAAAAAAATTGCTCCTGAGCAAGAAGCTACTTAACTTTGATGATTGTACACCATGGGCAATTTCTAATGTCTCCACAGTCCCCTGTAGTTCCTAACTTCAGAGAATTTTTATTCCTGTAAGAGTTCCCGACACGGTTAAAGGGTAGTTCAAATCCCTTATCCACGGGGACCTGCTGACTCTCCGTGCCCTGTTCTCACCCACTCCAAGATCATGTGCTTAAATTCCCCACAGCATGAGCACAGGAATTTATCATATCTCTGGCATCCTAGTTTCCTAAAGATAGATATGAATAGGATATATTAATCTCTTCGTATTATTTCCAGAACCGGGAGACTGAGTCATGAGGATTGTCACTAGTGCTAAGTCAGAATGATCTACTTAGAAAGGTACTGTTCGCCCAGTATCCACAGTCTCACACACACACACACACACACACTGGAGGGGGAGGGAGAGACAGAGACAGAGAGACAGAGAGCGGGATTGGGAGGGGGGGAGGAGGGAGGGAGGGAGGGAGGGAGGGAGGGAGGAAAGTAGAAAGGAAGGAGCGGGGAGACAGAGGGGGAAAAAAGAGCTATGCCCTGTTCTGCCATCTTTGTCCCTGGCTGAGCCTGACAATTGTCCCTGTCAATCGGAGGAAGTGCTTTGATATTTCTCTTCACAGGGCATGAAATAACTATGTTGCTAGGATGGGCCCGCACTGGAAATGGCACAGAGTAGCTCAGTGTCTAGATGGGATAAGGAGACTTCATGGGCTGATTGCTTCCTTTCAAGTTCAAACTTCCTAACTGTAGTCTCAGATACCTCAGAGACAGGCCAGTCTGAACAATAGTTCCAGAGTTCACTAGATGTGATCTTTTGTTGCTGTAAATGGAAAGTGTGGCACTGGAAAATATCTTGAATGAACAAACAATGCATTTAGCTCAAGTAAAAATTACTTGACTAAGGGTAGCTTTGACCATATAGCTTTATTCTATATCAATAACCACAGAAGTTTCTTGGTTGTTAGAGCAGCTATAGCCTCTAGTTTATAGATATATCTAGAATTTTTCTGTCCTCTTAATGGTTCCAAATGGTCACTTCAGCACCAGACAAGAGCTCTTCATGGGAATCCTTCCCTGGAGTTCTTCACTGGAGGCAGGGGTGAGAGGGTTGGCCAGACAGCAAGAGAGATAAGGAGTGAGCAAAAGAGGGAAAAGGTTGCTCTTGTGACCACACCATTCCGTCAGTGGGGGATTCTTTTCTAGAAGCATCTCGACAGACTTCACCAACCATCTTGTTGGGATGAATAGAACCTGATCACCTGCTCTTACCTCAATGACTCTCAGCGGGGTGGTGTGCTGGGGACTGACTAAGAACCAACCTGACGTATTGCCATCTGAGCATTGGCCTCTGTGGTGCTTAATACTGATGAACTTGACAGGATCTAGAATCATCAATGAGGCAAGTTTCTGAGCGTGCCTATGAGCAATTTTCTTAGTTGTATTAGTTATCAAATTAGGAAGACCCTCAGTGTGGGAGGCACCTTCTGGCAGGAGCACAGGCATAAGGAGTTCCTCACCCCCCACTCTCCCTCATCTCTACTGTTCCTCATCCCCACTCCCCTCATCCCCACTCTCCCTCATCTCTACTGTTCCTCATCCCCAGTCCCTGAATCCCCACTCTCCCTCATCCTCACTCTCCCTCATCCCCACTCCCCTTATCCCCACTCTCCCTCATCCCCACTCTCCCTCATCCCCACTCTCCCTCATCCCCACTCTCCCTCATCCCCACTCTCCCTCATCCCCACTCTCCCTCATCCCTACTCCCCCGCATCCCTATTCATCTTTTTCTTCACTTCTCTTACTCACTCCTGCTTTTCCTCTTCTATCATCCTTTCTTAACATGGGGACACATATTTTTTTCCTTCAAAGGTGACTGAAAGCCACTGGCTCCCCAAGAGTCCTCTAAGCCTTCAGCTCATGATTGGGACTCCTGAAAAGCTGCTTAGTTCTCAGCCTCTTCCATGTGAAGATGGCGATTGTTGGAATACACAGACCATCACAAGTAAGCCAATCTAATAACTTCTTTGTGTGTGTGTGTGTATTATACATATGCGCATATATATGTATACGCATACACACACACACACATTCATTTTGGGGGATTCTGTTCCTCTCAAGAACCCTGACTAACAGATTAGCCAAAGGGAAACAAGCAAGAAGTAGTGATCAGTGGACCATCAGGATGGTCCCTCATCCCCACTCCTCCTCATCCCCATCACCACATCATGATGGTATAGTTTTTAGACTAGGCAGTGCAATTCCTTAGCCTCTGTTGAAGACATTCAAAATCAATTTTAGTGTAATGAAGACTGCTGGGTTTTCATGTCAGGCTCATGAATGACTCCACCTAAAGAATTCACCTTGCAGCTGTCAAGCACAGCCTTTATCCCATGGCATCATAAAGACGGAAGCAGTGAGTGCCACAGCACCAGGAGGTCTTCACCCACCAAGGTCTTTGATTATGCTTGCTACATAAAAGATGCTCCAGCAATAACTTCTGCTCAAACTAGATGAGTACATTTAGGTTCGTGAAGAGAAGTGGCAATTTCAAGGTTTTGTTTCCAGAAAAAGAACTACAGCTTGAGTCTTCTGGCCTATGATTCGACTTTCATTTTTCTATTTCCATAGCCCACTTTCCCCAAAGAAATACATATGGAGTTTTTGATGCAGCCTTAAAATCAATTGCTCAGAGAAAACTTTGTGGGGACGTGGCGGGGTGGCCTTCTCATGGGGCAGTCCTTGTAGGTGCTTCCTTAAGATCTGATCTGACCTCCTCTCTAATACTTTTGAATAATTTGTAGCATGAAGCCGTAAATCCCCCTGAATCCTAGGGCAGTGACACAGGGTGAAAAGGACTTGTCCACACTGTTTCTGACTGGCAGAATACCTGGTTTATGAGACTGCAAATGATTCACAATTTTAACTCGCCATTGCAACAGCCTCAAAGTGAAGGAAACGCAAGGGTTTTGTCATAGGGTGATGTCTGTCTGGAGTGTCCCTGCCAGGTTGAAATCTCAGATCCATTGAAGAATTATGAGCTGGGTTTGGAAGGTTGCCTCTTTCTGCCTCAATTTTCTTCCCCTCCTCCTTCTCCCTCTCCTCCTCTTCTTCCTCTTCTTGCTTTTGGCATTAGAACATTACATGACATGTAAGAAAACAATACCATAGCAGTGTTAACTAAGGAATGATATATTGCATTTTATTTATCTTGGAATTTTGCTAATATTTTCTAGTTCACATGATGTGAATAAAATCATAATATACAATATTAATATATTATATATTATGCACGATGTATTATGCATTATGTATTTTGTATTAACAATATTTGCAGTATTGTTAATATACCACATTAGCAATATACAAATACTTTCATTTGTATACATTTGATATGTGTAAATGTCATGTAGATTTAAACCAGGTTAAAATGTCCATGCACACATCCTGAGGTATCTCTTGCTTGTGCTATAATTACTGACAACCCTTCCATCCAGGCTTCTGAATGACACACTGTCACATTCTTGCCTGTTCCCACCCTTCTCTGCAATGCACACTGGGAGATCTTTCTCTCACAGGACTCCAGTTTAGTTCCCATTGATCAGGTAAGGTGAGTTTCAGAATGGAACAATCAGAAATGTAAAAATGGCATAATTTCCCAAATACCTTATTTACCAAGGTGAATAAACATTCTTGTTTCAACTTAGGACATTTAAGAAGCAGTTAAGTCCTTGATAACACACACACAGGTGGCTGGCTTATACCATTTCATGACGATTCTTTTTGTTCTGTGACTCTAACAGTCCAACAATTCCAAGGGCCAAGATGGTTTCTTTTGTGGGCAGAAAGGAGATGGCTGATGAAGGCATTTCTAAGGGTCCAGGATCAGTGCATCTTGGAGCGTGTCTGGAAGGAAGACCTTCTTCACCCAGAAATAAGGAAAGAGCAGTTCTAGGGCAAGAATCAGAGTGGCTTTATGGAGAACAGTGGCATAGCTGCCAGAGAATCCTACCTGGTAAATGCTGAAGGAGCTTTGCTCTGCCCAGTGGACTCTGTCAGGCAAGTGTCCTGTTTGGGAATGACAAGATTCAAGCCAGCCAGTTCCCAGAGGAGACTAGAACCCATGTGATGAGCAAAGGTGTTTATTAGCATCCGGATGGAAACAGAAGGATCCTGTCACTCTTCTGCAGCACGTCCCTCAGAGAGCCTTGCCTTAGTGCTTACCTTGGCCAAGAGATAAGGGCCCCTGAGCTGTGGTAGATGTTTGGAAGAGTCCTCTTGAGATTCTGACACATTTCTTAGTTGAATATTTCATCCTTTTTCCCATTCAAGACCAAAAGATTTCATGCTCACAGCTCTAACAACCACAACCCACATAATCAGTCACACATGCAGGGCCAGTTCAGATCCGAGTGCCGCTGCTGCAAGCCTCTGAACGACAGAAAGACAATCACTTCGCAATGATTTGTTTTTCATTTGGGAAATGCAGCTAGAATTCCTTTGATCTAGGCTTTTTAATTTTTTTCTTCCTTCTTTCTCTTTCTTTCTCTCTTCTTCTTCTTCTTCTTCTTCTTCTTCTTCTTCTTCTTCTTCTTCTTCTTCTTCTTCTTCTTCTTCTCCTCCTCCTCCTCCTCCTCCTCCTCCTCTTCCTCCTTCTCCTCTTTCTTCTTTCGCTAAAATCATAGAAATTGTGAGTCATTCCTTTGACTTTTATATCATTTTCTTATCTCATTCAATATCAAGTCACATGCACAAGAAGATTGTTATACATCAATCACATGGAAAATGGTCAACAGATTGGTAGGCTTTTAGTGGGCTTTTGAAGAACATGGAACCCAATGGACTCAGACTAAACATTAAGTGTACTGATTTCTCAAGGTGACCTTGTTTTTCCTCAGTTTGACATGTACTTAGCTTCTGTGTTATTTGATTTTCTTCTTTTCCCTGCTTTACTCTAATTCCCAGTGTAGGGTATATTTTTAAGACTCAATTTTATTAGGTATTTTGCGCAAGGCCAAGTGCATTCACTTAGAGTGCAGTTTGATGAGTTTTGACAAATGCATACAGGAAGGCCACTGCCTTATCAAGCATAACTCACACACAAAAAATATCTTCATACTTTCTTGCAGCCCAACTCATCCTGAGTCCCAGTGGCAGTCAGTCCCTGCACCAGTTCTGGTCAGCAAACGTTAGTTTTGCATTTCCTAAAATTTTATAGAAATGGGCAAATAGTGTTTACAAGTTTACATTTTCTTTCTATGCCTGTTCTTTTATTAACAAAGTGCTTTTGATAGTCATCATACTCTATGTTCATATGTACCTTCCCATGGGTAAACTACCTTCTGTCCATTTATTCATTCTAAATGAACATTTTCGCTGTTTCTAGCTCAATGCTATGGGAGGGGGGCACTGAAGTATTTGAGGGAACATACATTTTCATTTGTTTAGGGGAAATACCAAGAATAGAATAGCTATGATTTTTTTAATACATTATAAATTAATTTTTCTTACCTCATTGGACACATGTTCAAATAATGGTTTTCTTAAGGAGTTTTTTTTTTCTTAATTGTATGTACTTGTGTGTGCCTGTGTATAAGCCTGTTTACATGCATGCAGGTGCCAGTGGAGACCAAAAAGAAGGTAGCAGAGGAGCTGAAGTTGTTACAGGTGGTTGTGAGCTACCCTACGTTAGGAACAGAACTCAGATCCTGTGCAAGAGCAGCACACTGTCTTATCCAATGGGCCAATTTGCTGGTGTCCCGTCTGGTAATTCCAATGTGTGTGTTTATCTCAACGTTATCTTTTCCTGGAGAGTGGGTTCATTTTCTTGGTTTGTCTAGATGAGCTAATTGTGAACTATATTAAACATGACTAGTAAGAGGTATCAAGTCTGGGTTATTTCCTTTTTCTTGGATATTACTTGTGCTTGGTGTTATCAAATTGCTGGCTTAATTGGATTCAGACTTTACTGTCTCTTTCCTGTGGGCAGGTGCACATACCATGGGAATCCATTTTTTTGGGCCTTTCATGAAGCTGCTCAATTAGTCTCGCACGTGCATCTGCCGAGGGCTCTCTGAAGTGCGGACAGGTTTGGAATCAGGTTTAGAAGTTCTCTCCTTAGTGTTTTTTACTTTCAGGGTTCTTTCTTTGCATTCTGGGCTAGGGCTCTTTCATTTCTTTTCTTTGTTCTTTATCACAGAAAGACAGCTGCTTCTCCCCTCTGCTTTCACTCACTGTGCAGTGTCCTCAGGGGGCTACTGTTGTGTTTTGTATAATGTGCTTGGTTGCTAAAGCAGGAGGGGCAGTCTAATAGCAGACTTATGTCATACCCAAACACAATGCTCTTATTCATATTTATTCTATGAAGATACACATTTCATAAGGCAACTCTTCTTCGTACATTTTGTTTTCAGCTTTATCTGCCACATTCAACTGCATTACAGTATTTTAAAAAATAAAAACAGTCCCATTAGGACTATGCAAGCTTTTTAGTTATCAATCAGTCTCTGTTTTCCTTCTGTAGCTAGCCACAGTGCTATCACTTCGAGATGAACACATAGACAACTGAGCCCATAGCTACAAAAACAAGGCAAGCAGAGCACACAGCACTGCAAAACACTGAGACATTTCAGCAGAAAATGATAACTGGGAAGCTGGTAGTATTCCGGTGCTTGAGTTGGGGCCTTGACCATGCCAGGGAGGCACTCTACCACTGGACTTTATCCTTGACCAAATATTATATATAGATCGGTTAAAAACAGCAGCAGCAGCAGCAGCAAAACAGGGTTTGGGACAGAAATGAGGTCAAGGCACTATTAGTGACTTTACTTATTAATGAGAAGTAACCAAACTTATAAAATCACATTCTTACAACTTGAGGTAGTAAGGGTCTTCACAATATGACGACTTGACTACCAAATAAAGACAAAAGGGATCTGCCATTTCGGGTGGGTAGAGTAGATGACAGGTAATGTCACAAAGTAGAAATAGATTTGAGTCACTGTATGTTGGTTAGTCTCTTCTTTTCCATGGGATCTGTTCTTTATTATTAATTATTATTATAATTATTATTAATTTTATTAAGTATTTTCTTCATTTACATTTCCAATGCTACCCCAAAAGTCCCCCATCCTGCCCCCCTACTCTCCAACCCACCCACTCCCACTTCTTGGCCCTGTTGTTCCCCTGTACTGAGGCATATAAAGTTTGCAAGACCAATGGGCCTCTCTTTCGACTTATGGTCGACTAGGCCATCTTCTTTCTGATACATATGCAGCTAGAGACACAACCTCCGGGGGATACTGGTTAGTTCATATTGTTGTTCCCTGTGGTTGCCTTTTTTTAAAAATTTTTAATTTTTTTTATTACGTATTTTCCTCAATTACATTTCCAATGCTATCCCAAAAGTCCCCCATACCCTCCCCCTCACTTCCCTACCCACCCATTCCCATTTTATTGGCCCTGGCATTCCCCTGTACTGGGGCATATAAAGTTTGTGTGTCCAATGGGCCTCTCTTTCCAGTGATGGTCGACTAGGCCATCTTTTGATACATATGCAGCTAGAGTCAAGAGCTCCAGGGTACTGGTTAGTTCATAATGTTGTTCCAAGTATAGGGTTGCAGATCCCTTTAGCTCCTTGGGTACTTTCTCTAGCTCCTCAATTGGGAGCCCTGTGATCCATCCAATAGCTGACTGTGAGCATCCACTTCTGTGTTTGCTAGGCCCCGGCATAGTCTCACAAGAGACAGCTATATATGGGTCCTTTCAGCAAAATCTTGCTAGTGTATGCAATGGTGTCGGCGTTTGGAAGCTGATTATGGGGTGGATCCCTGGATATGGCAGTCTCTAGATGGTCCATCCTTTCGTCACAGCTCCAAACTTTGTCTCTGTAACTCCTTCCATGGGTGTTTTGTTCCCAATTCTAAGAAGGGTACAGTGTCCACACTTTGGTCTTCATTCTTCTTGAGTTTCCTGCTTTTAGCAAATTGTATCTTATATCTTGGGTGTCCTAAGTTTCAGGCTAATATCCACTTATCAGTGAGTACATATTGTGTGAGTTCCTTTGTGATTGTGTTACCTCACTCAGGATGATGCCTTCCAGGTCCATCCATTTGGCTAGGAATTTCATAATTTCATTCTTTTTAATAGCTGAGTAGTACTCCATTGTGTAAATGTACCACAATTTCTGTATCCATTCCTCTGTTGAGGGACATCTGGATTCTTTCCAGCTTCTGGCTATTATAAATAAGGCTGCTATTAACATAGTGGAGCATGTGTCCTTCTTACCGGTTGGGACATCTTCTGGATATATGCCCAGGAGAGGTATTGCTGGATCCTCCAGTACTACTATGTACAATTTGACTGGTGTGAGGTGGAATCTCAGGGTTGTTTTGATTTGCATTTCCCTGATGATTAAGGATGTTGAACATTTTTTCAGGTGTTCTCTGCCATTCGGTATTCATCAGGTGAGAATTCTTTGTTCAGTTCTGAGCCCCACTTTTTAATGGGGTTATTTGATTTTCTGGAGTCCACCTTCTTGAGTTCTTTATATATATATTAGATATTAGTCCCCTATCTGATTTAGGATAGGTAAAGATCCTTTCCCAATCTGTTGGTGGTCTTTTTGTCTTATTGATGGTGTCTTTTGCCTTGCAGAAGCTTAGCAGTTTCATGAGGTCCCGTTTGTCAATTCTCGATCTTATAGCGCAAGCCATTGCTGTTCTATTCAGGAATTTTCCCCCTGTGCCCATATCTTCAAGGCTTTTCCCCACTTTCTCCTCTATAAGTTTCAGTGTCTCTGGTTTTATGTGAAGTTCCTTGATCCACTTAGATTTGACCTTAGTACTAGGAGATAGGAATGGATTGATTCTCATTCTTCTACATGATAACAACCAGTTGTGCCAGCACCATTTGTTGAAAATGAAGACCAAAGTGTGGACACTATGCCCCTTCTTAGAATTGGGAACAAAACACCCATGGAAGGAGTTACAGAGACAAAGTTTGGAGCGGTGATGAAAGGATGGACCATTTAGAGACTGCCATATCCAGGGTTCCATCCCATAATCAGTTTCCAAATGCTGACACCATTGCATTCACTAGCAAGATTTTGCTGAAAGGACCCAGTTATAGCTGTCTCTTGTGAGACTATGCCGGGGCCTAGCAAACACAGAAGTGGATGCACACAGTCAGCTAGTGGATGGATCACAGGGCTCCCAATGGAGAAGCTAGAGAAAGTACCCAAGGAGATAAAGGGATTTGCAACCCTATAGTTGGAACAACATGATGAACTAACCAGTACCCCGGAGCTCTTGTCTCTAGCTGCATATGTATCGAAAGATGGCCTAGTCGGCCATCACTGGAAAGAGAGGCCCATTGGACTTGCAAACTTTATATGCCCCAATACAGGGGAATGCCAGGGCCAAAAGAATGGGAATGGGTGGGTAGGGAATTGGGGGGGGTATGGGGGACTTTTGGGATAGCATTGGAAATGTAATTGAGGAAAATATGTAATAAAAAATATAAAAAAAAGAAAAAAAAAGAATATGCTGTCTTTCTTCCACTGGATGGTTTTAACTCCCTTGTCGAAGATCAAGTGACCATAGGTGTGTGGGTTCATTTCTGGGTCTTCAATTCTATTCCATTGGTCTACTTGTCTGTGCATATATCAGTACCATGCAGTTTTTATCACTATTGCTCTGTAGTACAGCTTTAGGTCAGGCATGGTGATTCCACCAGAGGTTCTTTTATCCTTGAGAAGAGTTTTTGCTATTCTAGGTTTTTTTGTTATTCCAGATGAATTTGCAGATTACTCTTTCTAATTCTTTGAAGAATTGAGTTGGAATTTTGATGGGGATTGCAATGAATCTGTAGATTGCTTTTGGCAAGATAGCCATTTTTACAATGTTGATCCTGCCAATCCATGAGCATGGGAGATCTTTCCAACTTCTGAGATCTTCTTTAATTTCTTTCTTCAGCGACATGAAGTTTTTATTATACAGATCTTTCACTTCCTTAGTTAGAGTCACGCTAAGATATTTTATATTATTTGTGACTATTGAGATGGGTGTTGTTTCCCTAATTTCTCTCTCAGCCTGTTTATCCTTTGTGTAGAGAAAGGCCATTGACTTGTTTGAGTTAATTTTATATCCAGCTACTTCACTGAAGCTGTTTATCAGGTTTAGGAGTTTTCTGGTGGAATTTTTAGGGTCACTTATATATACTATCATATCATCTGCAAAAAGTGATATTTTGACTTCATTTTTTCCAATTTGTATCCCCTTGATCTCCTTTTGTTGTCGAATTGCTCTGGCTAGGACTTCAAGTACAATGTTGAATAGGTATGGAGAGAGTGGACAGCCTTGTCTAGTCCCTGATTTTAGTGGGATTGCTTCAAGCTTCTCACCATTTACTTTGATGTTTGCTACTGGTTTGCTGTAGATTGCTTTTATCAAGTTTAGGTGTGGGCCTTGAATTCCTGATCTTTCCAAGACTTTTATCATGAATGTGTGTTGGATCCTGTTGAATGCTTTTTCCCCATCTAACGAGATGATCATGTGGTTTTGGTCTTTGAGTTTGTTTATACAGTGGATTACGTTGATGGATTTCCATACAATAAACCATCCCTGCATCCCTGGGATAAAACCTACTTGGTCAGGATGGATGATTGTTTTAATGTGTTCTTGGATTCAGTTAGCGAGAATTTTATTGAGTATTTTTGCATCTATATTCATAAGAGAAATTGGTCTGAAGTTCTGTATCTTTGTTGGATCTTTCTGTGGTTTAGGTATCAGAGTAATTGTGGCTTGATAGAATGAGTTGGGTAGAGTTCCTTCTACTTCCATTTTGTGGAATAGTTTGTGCAGAACTAGAATTAGATCTTCTTTGAAGGTCTGGTAGAACTCTGTACTAAACCCTTCTGGTCCTGGGCTTTTTTTGGCTGGGAGACTATTAATGACTTCTTCTATTTCTTTAGGAGATATGGGACTGTTTAGATCTTTAACTTGATCCTGATTTAACTTTGGTACCTGGTATCTGTCTAGAAATTTGTCCATTTCATCCAGGTTTTCCAGTTTTGTTAAGTATAGCCTTTTTAAGAAGGATCTGATGGTGTTTTGGATTTCTTCAGGATCTATTGTTATGTCTCCCTTTTCATTTCTGATTTTGCTAATTAGGATTTTGTCCCTGTACCCTCTAGTCAGTCTAGCTAAGGGTTTATCTATCTTGTTGATTTTCTCAAAGAACCAACTCCAAGTTTGGTTAATTTTTGGAATAGTTCTTGTTTCCACTTGGTTGATTTCACCCCTGAGTTTGATTATTTCCTGCCGTCTACTCTTCTTGGGTGAATTTTCTTCCTTGTTTTCTAGAGCTTTTAGATGTGTTGTCAAGCTGCTAATGTGTGCTTTCTCCAGTTTCTTTTTGGAGGCACTCAGAGCTATGAGTTTCCCTCTTAGAAATGCTTTCATTGTGTCCCATAAGTTTGGGTATGTTGTGGCTTCATTTTCATTAAACTCTAAAAAGTCTTTAATTTCTTTCTTTATTCCCTCCTTGACCAAGGTATCATTGAGAAGAGTGTTGTTCAGTTTCCACTTGAATGTTGGCTTTCCATTATTTATGTTTTTATTGAAGATCAGCCTTAGTCCATGGTGGTCTGATAGGATGCATGGGACAATTTCAATATTTTTATATTTTTGTATCTGTTGAGGCCTGTTTTGTGACCAATTATATGGTCAATTTTGGAGAAGGTCCTGTGAGGTGCTGAGAAGAAGGTATATCCTTTTGTTTTAGGATAAAATGTTCTGTAGATATCTGTTAAGTCCATTTGTTTCATAACTTCTGTTAGTTTCACTGTGTCCCTGTTTAGTTTCTGTTTCCACGATCTGTCCATTGATGAAAGTGGTGTGTTGAAGTCTCCCACTATTATTGTGTGAGGTGCAATGTGTGCTTTGAGATTTACTAAAGTGTCTTTAATGAATGTGGCTGCCCTTGCATTTGGAGCATAGATATTCAGAATTGAGAGTTCCTCTTGGAGGATTTGACATTTGATGAGTATGAAGTGTCCCTCCTTGTCTTTTTTGATAACTTTGGGTTGGAAGTCGATTTTATTCGATATTAGAATGGCTACTCCAGCTTGTTTCTTCAGACCATTTGCTTGGAAAATTGATTTCCAGCCTTTCACTCTGAGGTAGTGCCTGTCTTTTTCCTTGAGATGGGTTTCCTGTAAGCAGCAGAATGTTGGGTCCTGTTTGTGTGGCCAGTCTGTTAGTCTATGTCTTTTTGTTGGGGAATTGAGTCCATTTATATTAAGAGATATTAAGGGAAAGTAATTGTTGCTTCCTTTTATTTTTGTTGTTAGAGTTGGCATTCTTTTCTTTGGCTGTCTTCTTTTTGGTTTGTTGAGGGATTACTTTCTTGCTCTTTCTAGGGTGTGATTTCCGTGCTTGTATTGTTTTTTTTTTTTTTTTCCTGTTATTATCCTTTGAAGGGCTGGATTCGTTGAAAGATAATGTGTGAATTTGGTTTTGTCATGGAATACTTTGGTTTCTCAATCTATGGTAATTGAGAGTTTGGCCGGGTATAGTAGCCTGGGCTGGCATTTGTGTTCTCTTAGTGCCTGTATAACATCTGTCCAGGCTCTTCTGGCTTTCATAGTCTCTGGTGAAAAGTCTGGTGTAATTCTGATAGGCCTGCCTTTATATGTTACTTGACCTTTCTCCCTTACTGCTTTTAATATTCTATCTTTATTTAGTGCATTTGTTGTTCTGATTATTATGTGTCGGGAGGAATTTCTTTTCTGGTCCAGTCTATTTGGAGTTCTGTAGGCTTCTTGTACGTTCATGGTCATCTCTTTCTTTAGGTTTGGGAAGTTTTCTTCTAAAATTTTGTTGAAGATATTTGCTGGCCCTTTAAGTTGAAAATCTTCATTCTCATCAACTCCTATTATCTGTAGGTTTGGTCTTCTCATTGTGTCCTGTATTTCCTGGATGTTTTGAGTTAGGATCCTTTTGTGTTTTGTATTTTTTTTTTTGATTGTTGTGCCAATGTTCTCTATGGAATCTTCTGCACCTGAGATTCTCTCTTCCATCTCTTGTATTCTCTTGCTGATACTCGCATCTATGGTTCCAGATTTCTTTCCTAGGGTTTCTATCTCCAGCGTTGCCTCACTTTGGGTTTTCTTTATTGTGTCTACTTCCCTTTTTAGGTCTAGTATGGTTTTGTTCATTTCCATCACCTGTTTGGATGTGTTTTCCTGTTTTTCTTTAAGGACTTCTACCTGTTTGGTTGTGTTTTCCTGTTTTTCTTTAAGGATTTGTAACTCTTTAGCAGTGTTCTCCTGTATTTCTTAAAGTGAGTTATTAAAGTCCTTCTTGATGTCCTCTACCATCATCATGAGATATGCTTTTAATTCCGGGTCTAGCTTTTCTGTTGTGTTAGGGTTCCCAGTCCTAGGTGGGGTGGGAGTGCTGGGTTCTGATGATGGTGAGTGGTCTTGATTTCTGTTAGTAGGATTCTTACGTTTGCCTTTCACCATCTGGTAATCTCTGGAGCTGTGCAGAATACACTCGGTGGGGTCCCAGAACCAAGATGCCTGCTGCCGATGCTCAGGCAAAGCGCTCACGGGCTGGTTGGGCCCTTTTCCTCTGGCCGGGAAAGTGGCCAGCTTTCTGGGGCCTGAAAAGGGGGCTGCCTTAGAAGCTCTGTGGCTCCCCCCTGTCCCAGAAGCTTTTAGCTTCTATATTCCGTACTCTCACCTGTGCAGAATACTCTCGGCTGGGTCCCGGAACCAAGATGTCTGCTGCTGATGCTCAGGCAAAGCGCTCTCGGGCTGGGCGGATCACCCTCCCCTGGCTGGGAAAGTGGCCAGATGTCTGGGGCCTGTGCAGAATACACTTGGCAGGGTCCTGGAACCAAGATGTCTGCTGCCGATGCTCAGGCAAAGAGCTCACAGCCCCTCTGGTTGCCTTAAACTCTGCTCAGTAATAAACATACACTTATCTATAATGTATATGTGTATATACATGTATATACATAAATACATATACATATATATACATATGTATGCATGTGTGTGTGTGTGTGCGTGCGCGTGCTGCCTTTTCCTTTACATATATATGGTAAAGTTTAATATATAAATTAGAGTAAGAAATTGCAAACAAAAGTAATAACACATCAGAAAACTATAGTTCTCTACCTTTTTTAAAAATATTTTTATTACATATTTTCCTCAATTACATTTCCAATACTATCCCAAAAGTCCCCCATAGCGCCCCCGACTTCCCTACCCACCCATTCCCATTCTTTTGGCCCTGGCATTCCCCTATATTGGGGCATATAAAGTTTGCAAGTCCAATGGGCCTCTCTTTCCATTGATGGCCGACTAGGCCATCTTTCGATACATATGCAGCTAGAGACAAGAGCTCCAGGGTTCTGGTTAGTACATCATGTTGTTCCAACAATAGGGTTGCAGATCCCTTTAGCTCCTTGGGTACTTTCTCTAGCTTCTCCATTGGGAGCCCTGTGATACATCCAATAGCTGACTGTGAACATCCACTCCTGTGTTTGCTAGGCCCCGGCATCGTCTCACAAGAGACAGCTATATTTGGGTCCTTTCAGCAAAATCTTGCTAGTGTATGCAATGGTGTCAGCGTTTAGAAGCTGATTATGGGATGGATCCCTGGATACAGCAGTCTCTAAATGGTCCATCCTTTCATCACAGCTACGAACTTTGTCTCTGTAACTCCTTCCCTGGGTGTTTTGTTCCCAATTCTAAGAAGGTGCACAGTGTCCACACTTTGGTCTTCATTCTTCTTGAGTTTCATGCGTTTAGCAAATTGTATCTTATATCTTGGGTGTCCTAAGTTTTGGGCTAATATCCACTTATCAATGAATACATATTGTGTGAGTTCTTTTGTGATTGTGTTACTTCACTCAAGATGATGCCCTCCAGGTCCATCCATTTGGCTAGGAATTTCATAAATTCATTCTTTTTAATAGCTGAGTAGTACTCCATTGTGTAAATGTACCATAATTTCTGTATCCATTCCTCTGTTGAGGGACATCTGGGTTCTTTCCAGCTTCTGGCTATTATAAATAGGGCTGCTATGAACATAGTGGAGCATGTGTCCTTCTTACCGGTTGGGACATCTTCTGGATATATGCCCAGGAGAGGTATTGCTGGATCCTCCGGTAGTACTATGTCCAATTTTCTGAGGAACCGCCAGACTGATTTCCAGAGTGGTTGTACAAGCTTGCAATCCCACCAACAATGGAGGAGTGTTCCTCTTTCTCCACATCCTCGCCAGCATCTGCTGTCACCTGAATTTTTGATCTTAGCCATTCTGACTGGTGTGAGGTGGAATCTCAGGGTTGTTTTGATTTGCATTTCCCTGATGATTAAGGATGTTGAACATTTTTTCAGGTGCTTCTCTGCCATTCGGTATTCCTCAGGTGAGAATTCTTTGTTCAGTTCTGAGCCCCATTTTTTAATGGGGTTATTTGACTTTCTGGAGTCCACCTTCTTGAGTTCTTTA
Organism: Mus caroli; assembly: GCF_978045245.1. Classification (NCBI taxonomy): domain Eukaryota; kingdom Metazoa; phylum Chordata; class Mammalia; order Rodentia; family Muridae; genus Mus; species Mus caroli. Next base: position 106,033,714 of record NW_028227265.1, on the reverse strand, counting down.
TATATATTGGATATTAGTCCCTTATCTGATTTAGGATAGGTGAAGATCCTTTCCCAATCTGTTGGTGGGTTTTTTTGTCTTATTGATGGTGTCTTTAGCCTTGCAGAAGCTTTGTAGTTTCATGAGGTCCCACTTGTCAATTCTCGATCTTACAGCACAAGCCATTACTGTTCTATTCAGGAATTTTTCCCCTGTGCCCATATCTTCAAGGCTTTTCCCCACTTTCTCCTCTATAAGTTTCAGTGTCTCTGGTTTTATGTGAAGTTCCTTGATCCACTTAGACTTGACCTTAGTACAAGGAGATAGGAATGGATCAATTCGCATTCTTCTACATGTTAACAACCAGTTGTGCCAGCACCATTTGTTGAAAATGCTGTCTTTCTTCCACTGGATGCTTTTAGCTCCCTTGTCGAAGATCAAGTGACCATAGGTGTGTGGGTTCATTTCTGGGTCTTCAATTCTATTCCATTGGTCAATTTGTCTGTCACTATACCAGTACCATGCAGTTTTTATCACAATTGCTCTGTAGTAGAGCTTTAGGTCCGGCATGGTGATTCCACCAGAGGTTCTTTTATCCTTGAGAAGAGTTTTTGCTATCCTAGGTTTTTTATTATTCCAGATGAATTTGCAGATTGCACTTTCTAATTCGTTGAAGAATTGATTTGGAATTTTGATGGGGATTGCATTGAATCTGTAGATTGCTTTTGGCAAGATAGCCATTTTTACAATGTTGATCCTGCCAATCCATGATCATGGGAGATCTTTCTTTCTTCTGAGATCTTCTATAATTTCTTTCTTCAGAGACTTGAAGTTTTTATTCTACAGATCTTTCACTTCCTTAGTTAGAGTCACGCCAAGATATTTTATATTATTTGTGACTATTGAGAAGGGTGTTGTTTCCCTAATTTCTTTCTCAGCCTGTTTATTCTTTGTGTAGAGAAAGGCCATTGATTTGTTTGAGTTAATTTTATATCCAGCTACTTCACTGAACCTGTTTATCAGGCTTAGGAGTTCTCTGGTGGAATTTTTAGGGTCACTTATATATACTATCATATCATCTGCAAAAAGTGATATTTTGACTTCATCTTTTCCAATTTGTATCCCTTTGATCTCCTTTTGTTGTCGAATTGCTCTGGCTAGGACTTCAAGTACAATGTTTAATAGGTATGGAGAAAGTGTCTTGTCTAGTCCTTGATTTTAGAGGGATTGCTTCAAGCTTCTCACCATTTACTTTGATGTTGGCTACTGGTTTGCTGTAGATTGCTTTTATCATGTTTAGGTATGGGTCTTGAATTCCTGATCTTTCCAAGACTTTTATCATGAATGGGTGTTGGATCTTGTCAAATGCTTTTTCCGCATCTAAGGAGATGACCATGTGGTTTTTGTCTTTGAGTTTGTTTATATACTGGATTACGTTGATGGATTTCCGTATATTGAACCATCCCTGCATCCCTGGGATGAAACCTACTTGGTCAGGATGGATGATTGTTTTGATGTGTTCTTGGATTCGGTTAGCAAGAACTTTATTGAGGATTTTTGCATCAATATTCATAAGGGATATTGGTCTGAAGTTTTCTATCTTTGTTGGGTCTTTTTGTGGTTTAGGTATCAGAGTAATTGTGGCTTCATAGAATGAGTTGGGTAGAGTACCTTCTGTTTCTATTTTGTGGAATAGTTTGTGAAGAACTGGGATTAGATCTTCTTTGAAGGTCTGATAGAACTCTGCACTAAACCCATCTGGTCCTGGGCTTTTTTTAGTTGGGAGACTATTAATGACTGCTTCTATTTCTTTGGGGGATATAGGGCTGTTTAGATCATTAACCTGATCTTGATTCAACTTTGGTACCTGGTATCTGTCTAGGAACTTCTCCATTTCATCCAGATTCTCCAGTTTTGTTGAGTATAGCCTTTGGTAGAAGGATCTGATGGTGTTTTGGATGTCTTCAGGATCTGTTGTTATGTCTCCTTTTTCATTTCTGATTTTGTTAATTAGGATGCTTTCCCTGTGCCCTCTAGTGAGTCTGGCTAAGGGTTTATCTATCTTGTTGATTTTCTCAAAGAACCAGCTCCTTGATTGGTTGATTCTTTGAATAGTTTTTCTTGTTTCCACTTGGTTGATTTCGCCCCTGAGTTTGATTATTTCCTGCCGTCTACTCCTCTTGGGTGAATTTGCTTCCTTTTGTTCTAGTGCTTTTAGGTGTGTTGTCAAGCTGCTAATGTGTGCTCTCTCTAGTTTCCTTTTGGAGGCACTCAGAGCTATGAGTTTTCCTCTTAGAAATGCTTTCATTGCGTCCCATAAGTTTGGGTATGTTGTGGCTTCATTTTCATTGAACTCTAAAAAGTCCTTAATTTCTTTCTTTATTCCTTCCTTGACCAAGGTATCATTGAGAAGAGTGTTGTTCAGTTTCCACGTGAAGGTTGGCTTTCTATTATTTATTTTGTTATTGAAGATCAGCCTTAGTCCATGGTGATCTGATAGGATGCATGGGACAATTTCAATATTTTTATATCTGTTGAGGCCTGCTTTGTGACCAATTATGTGGTCAATTTTGGAGAAGGTACCATGAGGTGCTGAGAAGAAGGTATATCCTTTTGTTTTAGGATAGAATGTTCTGTAGATATCTGCCAGATCCATTTGATTCATAATTTCTCTTAGTTTCACTGTGTCCCTGTTTAGTTTCTGTTTCCATGATCTGTCCATTGGTGAAAGTGGTGTGTTGAAGTCTCCCACTATTATTGTATGAGGTGCAATGTGTGCTTTGAGCTTTACTAAAGTTTCTTTAATGAATGTGGCTGCCTTTGTATTTGGAGCATAGATATTCAGGATTGATAGTTCCTCTTGGAGGATTTTACCTTTGATGAGTATGAAGTGTCCCTCCCTGTCTTTTTTAATGACTTTGGATTGGAAGTCAATCTTATCAGATATTAGAATGGCTACTCCAGCTTGTTTCTTCATGCCATTTGCTTGGAAAATTGTTTTCCAGCCTTTCATTCTGAGGTAGTGTCTATCCTTTTCTCTGAGATGAGTTTCCTGTAAGCAGCAAAATGTTGGGTCTTGTTTGTGTAGCCAGTTTGTTAGTCTATGTCTTTTTATCGGGGAGTTGAGTCCATTGATATTAAGAGATATTAAGGAAAAGTAATTGTTGTTTCCTGTTATTTTTGTTGTTAAAGTTGGCATTTTGTTCTTGTGGCTGTCTTCTTTTAGGTTTGTTGAGGGATTACCTTCTTGTTGTTTCTAGGGCGTGGTTCCTGTCCTTGTGTTGGTTTTTTTCTGTTATTATCCTTTGAAGGGCTGGATTCGTGGAGAGATAATGTGTGAATTTGGTTTTGTCGTGGAATACTTTGGTTTCTCCATCTATGTTAATTGAGAGTTTGGCTGGGTATAGTAGCCTGGGCTGGAATTTGTGTTCTTTTAGTGTCTGTATAACATCCGTCCAGGATCTTCTGGCTTTCATAGTCTCTGGTGAAAAATCTGGTGTAATTCTGATAGGCTTGCCTTTATATGTTACTTGGCCTTTTTCTCTTACTGCTTTTAGTATTCTATCTTTATTTAGAGCATTTGTTGCTCTGATTATTATGTGTCGGGAGGTATTTCTTTTCTGGTCCAGTCTATTTGGAGTTCTGTAGGCTTCTTGTATGTTCATGGTCATCTCTTTCTTTAGATTTGGGAAGTTTTCTTCTATAATTTTGTTGAAGATGTTTGCTGGTCCTTTGAGTTGAAAATCTTCATTCTCATCCACTCCTATTATCCGTAGGTTTGGTCTTCTCATTGTGTCCTGTATTTCTTGGATGTTTTGAGTTAGGATCTTTTTGCATTTTACATTTTCCTTGATTGTTGTGCTGATGTTCTCTATGGAATCTTCTGCACCTGAGATTCTCTCTTCCATCTCTTGTATTCTGTTGCTGATGCTGGTATCTATGGTTCCAGATTTCTTTCCTAGGGTTTCTATCTCCAGTGTTGCCTCATTTTGGGTTTTCTTTATTGTGTCTACTTCCCTTTTTAGGTCTAGTATGGTTTTGTTCATTTCCATCATCTGTTTGGATGTGTTTTCCTGTTTTTCATTAAGGACTTTTACCTGTTTGATTATGTTATCCTGTTTTTCTTTAAGGATTTGTAACTCTTTAGCAGTGTTCTCCTGCAATTCTTTAAGGGATTTTTGTGCTTCCTCTTTATTGTCTTCTGCCTGTTTAGCAGTGTTCTCCTGCATTTCTTTAAGTGTGTTATTAAAGTCCTTCTTGAAGTCCTCTATCATCATCAGGAGATATGCTTTTAAATCCGTGTCTAGCTTTTCCGGTGTGTTGGGGTGCCCTGGACTGGGCGAAGTGGGGGTGCTGGGTTCTGATGATGGTGAGTGATCTTGGTTTCTGTTAGTAAGATTATTACGTTTACCTTTCGCCATCTGGTAATCTCTGGGGTTAGTTGTTATCGTTGTCACTGTTTAAAGATTGGAGCAGAAGCTGTGTTCCACTCACCAGCAGTCTCTAAATCCTGCGGCGGGGGTCGTGGGTAGCTGACGGTACCCCGGTGCTGGTCCAGCCGGAAGAGGCCTGTGGTCCTACTCAGGCCGTTTTTCTGCTTCCCTAACTAATGCAGTCTCTGGTCCCGCGTGCAATTGGATTGGAGCAGAAGCTGTGCTCCACTCACCAGAAGTCTTAGGATCCTGTGGCGGGTGTTGTGGGTAGCTGGCGAGTGTCAGCAGACCCTGCGCCCCAGCTGCCCTGGTGCTTTTCTGACTGGAAGAGGGTTGTGGCCCTATGTAGGCCGGATTTCTCTCTCCCCAACCAGAGCAGTCTCAGGTCCCGCGTGATTGGACTGGAGCAGAAGCTGTGTTCCACTCACCAGCAGTCCCAAAATCCTGCGGCGGGGGTCGTGGGTAGCTGGCGGGTGTCAGGCAACCCTGCGCTCCTGCTACCCAGGCGCTGATCCGGCCGGATGAGGCCTGTGGCCCTACTCAGGCCCGTTTCTGCTTCCCTAACTAATGCAGTCTCAGGTCAGTTCTCTACCTTTTGTAGCCAAGGTTGTATGAAGGATGGGTGCTGGCTCAGGCAGTAACTTGCTTGATTGTCTCCATCCCTCCGTGAGATCATCGGGTGGCACAGTGCTTATATGGGCAATGAAGTGAGGTAGACAGCGCATGCTGCCATGTAGGACTCTTTGCACACAGCACTGGGTGATGCTAACTATTGATCTGATAAACAATATGGTTGTTATGTGCAGAGTGGGCAGGTGAGATGTCCATCATGCTGGGGAGGCTGAAGCAATGATGTATATCACAGCTGGGATGGAATGTGTACTGGTTAGGCTTTTCAAAGTGACACACACATAGACATATCTAGGAAGAGGAAAGCTCAAGTGAGGAATTGCCTCCATTAGATAGTCTTGTCAGTCATTCTGTAGGATGTTTTCTTGATTAGTGATTGATGTGAGAGGCCACAACTCACCGTGGGCATTGCTACCCTTGAGCGGGTAGTCCTCTGTGATATAAGACATCCGGCTGAGCAGATCAGTAGACTATATTCACTTATGACCTCTACTTTAGTTCCTGCCTCTAGGTTCTGCCATGAGTTTCTGTCCTGACTTCCCTCAGTAATGGGCTGTGACTGGGATGTGTGCACCCAATGCTTTCCTTCCCCAGTTGCTTTTTGGTCTTGACATTATCAAAGCTCCAGAAACCAAACTAGGAAAGAGCAGGACAGCGGCCACTTCATCACATCGCTCAGATGCCTTTGATCATCACTGACAGGGTTCCTGAAATTGTGCAAAGGGAAACTGCAGATCACTGGGAGATACTCACTCTAGTAAGAAAAGTTTAGACATGAACACCAAGCTGGCACCCTTCTTGTGTGCCTTTGTGTGTGTGTGTGTCCATGCACACATGCTCATTTGCACATGTGTGCGCATTTCAGCCTCTAGGATATGGTCCTCCTCTTACAGTACCAAGGACATCAGAGCCACAAGCTACACATCTTTCCAACATACACAATGACTTACATTCATAAACTGCCAAGGCTCATCTGTTCCTCAAACATGATCTACTTTTGCTGGTGTCTATTATTAGCAGTATTTATCTACTTCAATTATTTGAAAGATTCCTTACCACTTTCTGTCCTGACTTCCTTGATTCCTAGTCATGTCATTCCTTTAAAATATTATTATCAAATGTGTCAAATCTTCAAAACTAAGCTAAGACATATATATACTCTCCCAATGTTGATGCCTCTGAAAGTTTTGCTCAATAAGTAACAAGACGTCACCTGTGCTGCCTGGGCCCTAGGGTATCTCTCTTTAGTGGTGGCCCTCTCCTGTCCGTGATGGGGTGACATTGTTCCAATTTTTATTAGAGTTTTATCTTCTGGGCATTTCTTTTAAAAATAGATTTGTGTTATTGTATTTATGTCTATGTGTGCTGATCTATGTGTATGGCTTGTATACACAGTACTTGTGGAAGCCAAAAGAGGGCACAGGATCTCTTGGAGATAGAGTTATAGGCTGTTGCTAAGGTGCTGGGTACTGAACCCCGGCCCTCTGCAGGGTTCAGTTCCCAGCAGCTACGCCATTTCTACTGTCCCTCTTGTAGACATATCTATTTCTGTTTCTCAGTGCTACCCTAGACTTATAATCACTCACTTCTGTTTAATCTCCAGCCTGCATATGGGGGCTTATATTCGTAACATCCTGAGGTTTTAGTTACAAAGTGTTCTGGAGTTCATTCACTGCCTGGTGATCCTACAGCGACGTTTCAACCTAAGTCCTTGATGGCTCCCCCTCTAGTGCTGTGAAATCAACTACCTAGCAGGTTCCTCATCCCTCAGCCCTATCTTTTGCCACATCACCGATTCAGCCATTGGAGTCATTTATCAGGAGCACAATTTAGGATATCATTCCTTAGTTTAGGATGTCCCTGTACATGGAGTGAGCAGCACTGGGAGACAGGAGCTCCAAAGCACATCCTCATTGCTCACCTTGGCTGCAGCTCTTCCCAATCCTGGTTCTCTGCACATGCTGTTAGGCTTTTTTTTTTCTCCATCCATGCCTGCAGTTTCTCCTACTGCCTACTGTTCTCAAGGGAGTCCATGGACCTGTAGCCCATTGTATCCCCTTCCTGCCTCTGTCATAGACTTTAATGCATTGTATAGACAGGGTTCGTCTATATGTCTATACTCTACTATGCATCGGCTAGCCAGTAGAAATCATTTTTTAAAAATTTTATATTTGACACTAGTACAGTACCTGTCTCTTGATGCTTTCTTTAAGGATGAAAATATGACGGTTGAGTTGCATAAGAGGCACTTTGGGTATTTCATAAGATCCCGTGGAATGCCTAGAAAGTATTATTATTTTCTTTCTCAATTTGCAAGCTACTTTCTGATGGGTATTTTCCTCAGTCCCTTGGGAATATGCAGCATATGATCTCAGCTATGAGATGCTTTCATGAGCTGTGTGTGTCATTAGCAGCTTGTACGCCCATCTAGTCACTACCTGAAGTATACTATGCACCTCGGTGATGCATAATAGACTGTAACACATTTTATGATGTTGAACAGGTATTTTATTGTGCTCATCCACTCTGGGGGGGTACAAGTCAGGGATGTCTGGCACCTGAACAGAGGTGACACGTAGGACATTAAAGTAGCTAGAAGCTATAATCAGCTAGGGCAGCAGCTCTCAACCTGTGGGTCAGGACCCTATTGGGGGTCAAATGACCCTTTTACTAGGGTCACCTAAGACCATCTGCATATCAGATACCTACATTAAGATTTATAACAGCAACAAAATTAGAGTTATGACACAGCAATGAAGATAATTTTATGGTTGGGGGCCACCACAACATGAAGTATTGCATTAAGGGGTCACAGCATTAGGGACATTGAGACCCACTGAACTAGGACTGTCTTCATTCTTGCCTGCCATCTAGGCTAATTATCTAAAGACCAGAAACATCTACATTCAGTATTCCCATGGGCTGTAGAGCTGTTCATGGCATAAATTTGGGGCCTCCCAGTACACTGAGGTGAAAACCGATGACATAGATTCACACCTGCAATCTCTACAAGCTGAAGCAGTTGTCTGAGAGCTAAAACACAAGGGATCCTAGATATCCAGAATCAAGGAGAGAACCCAGAATCACACATGGGGCTGCTTTTCAAGCTCTCTCTCTCAGTGCTAGCCTCAACTGTGTTCTTCAGATGGTCCTCAACAGGGAAGGACTATGCTTTTCTTATTGACCCATTTTCCTGAGAGAGATGAGATTATTATACCTGCAAAAGGAAGGTTTTTTTGTTCAAAGATCACAGGCACTTTCTGTTTCAGGGGCCTCGTTAACCTTTAAGATGGTTTGCCTGGGAATAAACATAACCTTCTGGACGCGCCTTGTCTCAGGGGTTCCCCGTGGGAAGACTGTTGAGGTATCGCTCTCAGTGTCTCAGCAGTGGCTTTAATATTCTGGTGTCCTCTCTCTCTTTTCACTACCAGTCAAGTTTCTTTGAGTTAAAGAAATAGCTACAGCTCTGGGGCACAAGAGACTTTCTGTAAGTGCAAGGGTCACCCAAAATCCTCAGTGCCCCCTGTCCTGGACTAGATTCCTTTCCTTGTTAGTGGCAACGGTCCCCTAAAGTTTGAAAGCTGTCCCTGTCTCCCAGCCCTCCCTGCACCCACAGGACTGGCTTTCTCATTCAGTTCCCAGGTAACTTTGCATGTTCCTGTCTGCAGAGCTAGGACTTTATGCTGTTGCATCCCAGAGGTGTCTTCTGTCTGGACGAGGAACATACATCATTTCAGGCTACATGAGGCTGGACAGCAGATCATAGCTGGGACTTTCCAGCATCTTGGGAAGCTTGGGTATGCTAGAGATCCCCCAGGCTGTCTTCCTTCTGCACAATGCTGAGGTATCTGAGTATGTTTTCTTGGTTCCTTGACTCCCCAGTCTTGACATCCAGCCTCTGTGTTGGGTCTCCAGAATGTCTACCATGTCCAGGCAGGACAAGGCTTCTTCAGACATTCCCAGCATCCCCTACCCCCAGTGATGTGCTTAAGATTTTCTCATCTTCTTGTGTTAAGAATAAGTAAATGAATTAAATGGAAAGTTCAAGTTTTCAAAACCTGGGCGTCAGAGGGTAAGCAGAAAGAGGAGAGGAAAGGGTTCTTTTATGACGATGAAATTCTCCTGTGCCAGGAAGCCAATGTTCTAGACTCCAAGGAAGAAAGCCACTTTATTACAGACAAGTATGAGTTGGGTTTTGCTGCAGTGGCTTTAGCTGATAAGTTCCACCATGCATATATATATATATTCTTACTTTGCTGTAATGTACAGCTTACTAAGTTTGGAAGACTGGTGGAGATGGCAGAAGATATGATTAGAAGTTTCCATGTGTCAAAGTGAACACTTTCACTTTCCCCATGGCAAGGGAATGCTGCTCATGTCTATGTCTGGAACTGAAGGACCCCTGGTCCAGTACTTCAGCTTCCAAATGAGACAACAAAGCTGCTGCTGTTATTAGGAGCTCTCAGTGCATCCCACACAGACATGCCGGGTGCAGCTCACACCATATGGGTGACTGATGATACAGCTGTGCAGCAGGCTCCGACACCCCCTTGGAAAGCAGCACACCAGTCTATATAGATGCTCCCGGGCTCAAGTGCAAGATGTCAAAAGCCACACAGATTGCCAGGGAGCTAGCCACCTGAGAGCAGAAGCCAGCATGCTTCCTTATTGGGAAAGGGACACCTTGGCTGTTTGGTGAGGAAGTCACAAAGACTGACTGTGAAGTAAGTTGGGTCCCCGTGCCCTCGCCATGTGCAGCATGAGCTTTTGCAAGGTGCTGAGCTTCCTAGAGCACAACTGCCAGCCAAAGACTCCAACATTTATCTTAGAGGGTTGCTATTTTAAGAAGATGAGAAAAATTCACAAGGCACTACTCATGGCACCTGATAAGAACCCAGGTCTTCAAGCAGAGAAACTTTGATAGAAATCCTAGCTCTACCATAAAGGATAGCCAGTGTGACCTTGTTTGGCTCATCCCTTTAATGACTTAACAATGAATGTTTGATCATTCATTCAATGTCAATTTGTAAACACAAGGAAACTAAACATAGAAGAGGCAGGCATGGAGAGCCTACTCACTGTCTGTTGTCATCTGCTCACCTGAACCCGAGTTTGTGCAAGAAGGAGCTTGCTTGCCACCATCACAGATTTTTCATGACCTACCAGGACCCTGCTGGGTCCCTCACACACCCCATAAACACCCACAGTCAGCAATGGATTTGCTGCCTGCTGTGGCAAGTATCGCAGTGTTCATGTATTGGTGCCAACTATATATATTTACCAAAGGCCATCCCTGGAAGGCACAGCTATGATTTATACCCGGTCAAGCCACAGAATCACCTCACTTCATCCTGACCACCGTGATGAGCTTAATAAAGGATGCATGAGAAAGTCCTTTCTGTTGGTTAAAATCTGAGGAGTCTGCTGTAGAATATGGAGGAACCCGGAAGCTTTTCTTGAAGTGAAGAAGTATTTGATGAAAGAAGAAAGAGAATCAAATGTAAACGAGAAAGAAGAAACATAGGGGGCTTTACATCAGCAGCGTAGTATACAATGTGCTCAGGTGAAGGAGTGACTCGGATTGGGGGCAGAGGAGAGGACAAGGTCTGGGAGGCAAATGGATGCCCTCACCAGCCTCACTCACATCAAAGCGGATGAGACTGCTCCTGCCTTGGAAGGAACAGGCCACCTGTTAAAGGGCTGGTGATACACCTTCCGGGCCTCTTGCTGGGACTGAATGAACTTGAAGAGTAACAGCCTCAGGGTTCCAGAAGTCTTTGTGCTCTGATGTAGGAGCTGAGCACACACACACACACACACACACACACACACACACACATACACACACACACACAATATGAAAAATTATTTCTGTTATTTATCTTGAGGAAGGGTGTCAGGGCTGGATGGTGCGCATGCTTGGTGACAAGAAGGTCGTGTGGTAATGAAAACTGGAACACTTAGGTATTCCAGGGTTGTCACAGTCTAGAGCAGAGCTCTAAGAACACAGGGCACAGGGGAGCTTCCATGGTCATTATTTACATCTGATATTCCAAACACCCAAGACTCAGCAGCTGGGAGGAGAGCTGTAAGAATTATTGCTTCTATTGTTCAGATGGGAAAAACAAGTGCAGGCATTATGAAAATCATAGCGTATTAAAAATGGAAGGGATTTGGTTCTCCATGCTTAGCAACGGGGTTTACCACAGCTCACTCCACACATGGAGACCTATACATATCCAAGTTATAAATGCAAATGGGAATGGTGAGTGAACAGAGGGAAAAAAATCAGAGAAATGTAAACAAACCCTAAACCCTTGAGACTCTTACAAATGTGCAGCAAGGGAGTTTTAAAGACTCCTAAAACCAAAACAAAGGGAGACAAATGACCTTCAAGGTTGCCTGACCCAAACCTCTCATTTTATGGGTTAAGAAATGAAGGTCTATATTATATTTAAAAGCTTTTCATCAATGAAATGCATTTCTTACTTTCTATAGCTAAGCGTGGAATTATTCCCACTTTAATGTTTCAGATTGATTTTTTTTTTCCAAATGGGCTTTTATCACAGTACTACTGACCTCCCAGAAAGCAATTCTACATTAGAGTGGTGGAGAATGCCTCTCACAAAAACTTAACCTTCGGGGAGCCATAACTTTACATAGCCACAGAGATGTCCCTGGGCTGGGGGTACCATGCTAACCACCAACACCCTCCCTCCACTCAAATCATGCCTTTAACCCTTCCTTAATCTCTTCATCGAGCTGCCTAGAGTGTTCTCTGTCTTCATTTTTGCACAGTTGCCTGGCTGAGTGCAAAGTGGGAGGAGTCACAAAAGCCCTCTGACTTGATATTGGCTGATCCTGAGACCTGCCTTAAGGATATCAGGGGTCAGCCGGTCACGTGACACACCAGAGTGCTTGCCTGAAGAAGGCTCCTCTTACTTGATCCTTGGTGCTACTGCCTCCAGTCCACTTGCTATGGGTAATGGCTGCACCTAAAGATGCTGAGGCAAAGGGAAGGAAATCCCCACTAGGCAGGGGCGCTGCTCCAAGAAGTCATCCTTTAGATAGCTCAGCCAGTGCTTCTGGTTCCAACAGACATGCAGTAATGCAGCCTGGGATGTAAATTCCAAGCTGCGGCTCACCCTGCTGCAGAGGAGCCCCGTCTATTATACCATTTCATGACGTTTTCATTCAGCTTCGTCTGTTTGACAGATGCAACCGACCTTGATTAGGACATGGACAGGTAGTTTATAGAACTTGGAAAATTTCCCTGGAGGGTAAAGAAACATGCCACATTTAGTAGCAACTGTTTATGTACTTTGGACCCACACCTTTCCTTCATCCTTGGTCTTTAGGGTTCTGCTTGTGAATTAAAGGCCTGAAAGACTATGATGCTAGCTCAGACACCTAGGGAATCCAGGTAAACACAAATACTCAGTTGCTGGACCATTGGTCTGGCTTTGGTTTGAGTTGAATTAGGCAGTCCCCTCAGGCTCACTAATTACTCTGATACCTAAACCACAGAAAGTTCCAACAAAGATAGAGAACTTCAGAACAATTTCCCTTATGAATATCGATGCAAAAATACTCAATAAAATTCTCACTAACCAAATCCAAGAACACATCAAAACAATCATCCATCCTGACCAAGTAGGTTTCATTCCAGGGATGCAGGGATGGTTTAATATACGGATATCCATCAACATAATCCACTATATAAACAAACTCAAAGACAAAAACCACATGATCATCTCGTTAGATGCAGAGAAAGCATTTGACAAAATCCAACACCCATTCATGATAAAAGTCTTGGAAAGATCAGGAATTCAAGGCCCATACCTAAACATAATAAAAGCAATCTACAGCAAACCAATAGCCAACATCAAAGTAAATGGTCAGAAGCTTGAAGCAATCCCTCTAAAATCAGGGACTAGACAAGCCTACCCACTTTCTCCATACCTATTCAACATCGTACTTGAAGTCCTAGCCAGAGCAATTCAACAAGAAAAGGAGATCAAGGGGATACAAATTGGAAAGGAAGAAGTCAAAATATCATTTTTTGCAGATGATATGATAGTATATAAAAATGACCCTAAAAATTCCACCAGAGAATTCCTAAATCTGATAAACAGGTTCAATGAAGTAGCTGGATATAAAATTAACTCAAACAAGTCAATGGCCTTTCTCTACACAAAGGATAAACAGGCTGAGAGAGAAATTAGGGAAACAACACCCTTCACAATAGTCACAAATAATATAAAATATCTTGGCGTGACTCTAACTACGGAAGTGAAAGATCTGTATGATAAAAACTTCAAGTCTCTGAAGAAAGAAATTAAAGAAGATCTCAGAAGATGGAAAGATCTCCCATGCTCATGGATTGGCAGGATCAACATTGTAAAAAAGGCTATCTTGCCAAAAGCAATCTACAGAAACAATGCAATCCCCATCAAAATTCCAACTCAATTCTTCAACGAATTAGAAAGGGCAATCGACAGATTCATCTGGAATAACAAAAAAACTAGGATAGCAAAAACTCTTCTCAAGGATAAAAGAACCTCTGGTGGAATCACCATGCCTGACCTAAAGCTTTACTACAGAGCAATAGTGATAAAAACTGCATGGTACTGATATATCCACAGACAAGTAGACCAATGGAATAGAATTGAAGACCCAGAAATGAACCCACACACCTATGGCCACTTGATCTTTGACAAGGGAGCAAAAACAATCCAGTGGAAAAAAGACAGCATTTTCAACAAATGGTGCTGGCACAACTGGCAGTTATCATGTAGAAGAATGTGAATTCATACATGCTTATCTCCTTGTACTAAGGTCAAATCTAAGTGGATCAAGGAACTTCACATAAAACCAGAGACATTGAATCTTATAGAGGAGAAAGTGGGGAAAAGCCTCGAAGATATGGGCACAGGGGGAAAATTCCTGAATAGAACAGCAATGGCTTGTGCTGTAAGATCGAGAATCGACAAATGGGACCTCATAAAACTGCAAAGCTTCTGTAAGGCAAAAGACACTGTCAATAAGACAAAAAGGCCACCAATAGAGTGGGAAAGGATCTTTACCTATGCTAAATCAGATAGGGGACTAATATCCAATATATATAAAGAACTCAAGAAGGTGGACTCCAGAAAATCAAATAACCCCATTAAAAATGGGGCTCAGAGCTAAACAAAGAATTCTCACCTGAGGAATACCGAATGGCAGAGAAGCACCTGAAAAAATGTTCAACATCCTTAATCATCAGGGAAATGCAAATCAAAACAACCCTAAGATTCCACCTCACACCATCCAGAATGGCTAAGATCAAAAATTCAGATGACAGCAGATGCTGGCAAGGACGTGGAGAAAGAGGAACACTCCTCCATTATTGGTGGAATTGCAAGCTTGTACAACCACTCTGGAAATCAGTCTGGCAGTTCCTCAGAAAACTGGATATAGTACTACTGGAGGATCCAGCAATACCTCTCCTGGGCATATATCCAGAAGATGTTCCAACTGGTAAGAAGGACACATGCTCCACTATGTTCATAGCAGCCTTATTTGTAATAGCCAGAAGCTGGAAAGAACCCAGATGCCCCTCAACAGAGAAATGGATACAGAAAATGTGGTACACTTACAAAATGGAGTACTACTCAGCTATTAAAAAGAATGAATTTATGAAATTCATAGGCAAACGGATGGACCTGGAGGGCATCATCCTGAGCGAGGTAGCCCAATCACAAAAGAACTCACATGATATGTACTCACTGATAAGTGGATATTAGCCCAGAATCTTAGAATCCCCAAGATACAAGATACAATTTGCAAAACACATGAAACTCAAGAAGAACGAAGACCAAAGTGTGGACACTTTGTCCTTCTTGGAATTGGGAACAAAACACCCATGGAAGGAGTTACAGAGACAAAGTTTGGAGCTTAGACGAAAGGATGGACCATCTAGAGACCGCTATACCGGGGGATCCATCCCATAATCAGCCTCCAAAGCTGACACCATTGCACACACTAGTAAGATTTTGCTAAAAGGACCCTGATATAGCTGTCTCTTGCGAGGCTATGCTGGGGCCTAGCAAACAGAGAAGTGGATGCTCACAGTCAGCTATTGGATGGATCACAGGGCCCCCAATGGAGGAGCTAGAGAAAGTACCCAAGGAGCTAAAGGGTTCTGCAACCGTATAGGTAAAACAAAAATATGAACTAACCAGTACCCCCCGCAGAGCTCGTGTCTCTAGCTGCATATGTATCAGAAGAAGACCTAGTCGGCCATCAGTGGAAAGAGAGGCCCATTGGTCTTGCAAACTTTATATGCCTCAGTACAGGGGAACACCAGGGCCAAGAAGTGGGAGTGGGGGGAGGAGGGTTTGGGGGACTTTTGAGATAGCATTGGAAATGTAAATGAAGAAAATACCTAATTAAAAAAAAATAATTAAAAAAAATAACCCAGACACTGTGGATGTTTGGTTTTGTTTTTTGTTTTTGTTTTTCCCACTAGGGATTTATTTGATTCGTTTGGGAAAGAACATTCTGGTATCAATTTCTCCTTTCATGATTAGTTATTCAGGTTAAAGAGACCCAGTTCTCATTAGGGCAGAGAGGGAACATGTGATTTGTTTCAGCCAATCAGAACACAGTGTACTCCATTGCAATGACTGGCCAAGAGCCTTCACAAGTTTCCAACTGAGCCAGTTGGGGAGCAATAAAAACCCACAGCAGGACCTGGTGGTAAACAGCATGCTTTCTTCTCTAGAGCACCAATGCCCTGAACCTAGACAATGTGGCAATCAAACCAAGGTGTTGCTCTTAACCGTCCTTGGGACAGTCATCCTGGAACAAGAGGAAGCAAGCCTAGGACTATGAAGACTGTGACCAGGCTTCCCCACCTCTCTTTGCTGAGCTGAGGCCAGGACCCTAACCTTGGCATTCTTTTATGCCAAGTCTATTTTATGTATAATTCATTTGTAACCTGTAGCATTTGGCTGACGCCGAATTCCTCTTGCCTGACATTTTTTATTTTTATAGTCATCTTTTAGTTTGTCACTGCCAGACTGTTTCCCAAGACTTGTTTTCACTAAATGTTGAGTATTTTTAAACCAATGTTTAGAAGATTTGAGCAACAGTTTTAAGTAAAACTATTTACCAACACAACTTGGGAAGAAGGGGGGAAAGAAAAAGATTTGACTGTTCGTTTTACATCTCTCCCTAGGCCTTTCCTAGATTCTAAATCTTCCCTTGTAGCCATGAACTTGACTTTTGTCTTAATTACATGTTCTTATTTTGTAATATTACCATATACTCAATACCTAATGTACTGTAGCCTGCTTGGTTTTAACATTGTTTATATGAAATCAGTGTTCGTAGTCTTTTTTTTTTTGATTTGTATCCATTGTTTATTACCTAAGAATTACTTGTGAAACTTGAAATTCATTTTTATTTATTTATTTTTTTTAATTTTTAATATTTTTATTACATATTTTCCTCAATTACATTTCCAATGCTATCCCAAAAGTCCCTCATAGCGCCCCCCACTTCCCTACCCACCCATTCCCATTCTTTTGGCCCTGGCATTCCCCTATATTGGGGCATATAAAGTTTGCAAGTCCAATGGGCCTCTCTTTCCATTGATGGCCGACTAGGCCATCTTTCGATACATATGCAGCTAGAGACAAGAGCTCCGGAGTTCTGGTTAGTACATCATGTTGTTCCAACAATAGGGTTGCAGATCCCTTTAGCTCCTTGGGTACTTTCTCTACCTTCTCCATTGGGAGCCCTGTGATACATCCAATAGCTGACTGTGAACATCCACTACTGTGTTTGCTAGGCCCCAGCATCGTCTCACAAGAGAGAGCTATACTTGGGTCCTTTCAGCAAAATCTTGCTAGTGTATGCAATGGTGTCAGCGTTTAGAAGCTGCTTATGGGATGGATCTCTGGATATGGCAGTCTCTAAATGGTCTATCCTTTCATCACAGCTACGAACTTTGTCTCTGTAACTCCTTCCCTGGGTGTTTTGTTCCCAATTCTAAGAAGGGGCACAGTGTCCACACTTTGGTCTTCATTCTTCTTGAGTTTCATGCGTTTAGCAAATTGTATCTCATATCTTGGGTATCCTAAGTTTTGGGCTAATATCCACTTATCAGTGAATACATATTATGTGAGTTCTTTTGTGATTGTGTTACCTCACTCAAGATGATGCCCTCCAGGTCCATCCACTTGGCTAGGAATTTCATAAATTCATTCTTTTTAATAGCTGAGTAGTACTCCATTGTGTAAATGTACCATAATTTCTGTATCCATTCCTCTGTTGAGGGACATCTGGGTTCTTTCCAGCTTCTGGCTATTATAAATAGGGCTGCTATGAACATAGTGGAGCATGTGTCCTTTTTACCGGTTGGGACATCTTCTGGATATATGCCCAGGAGAGGTATTGCTGGATCCTCCGGTAGTACTATGTCCAATTTTCTGAGGAACCGCCAGACTGATTTCCAGAGTGGTTGTACAAGCTTGCAATCCCACCAACAATGGAGGAGTGTTCCTCTTTCTCCACATCCTCGCCAGCATCTGCTGTCACCTGAATTTTTGATCTTAGCCATTCTGACTGGTGTGAGGTGGAATCTCAGGGTTGTTTTGATTTGCATTTCCCTGATGATTAAGGATGTTGAACATTTTTTCAGGTGCTTCTCTGCCATTCGGTATTCCTCAGGTGAGAATTCTTTGTTCAGTTCTGAGCCCCATTTTTTAATGGGGTTATTTGACTTTCTGGAGTCCACCTTCTTGAGTTCTTTATATATATTGGATATTAGTCCCTTATCTGATTTAGGATAGGTGAAGATCCTTTCCCAATCTGTTGGTGGTTTTTTTGTCTTATTGATGGTGTCTTTAGCCTTGCAGAAGCTTTGTAGTTTCATGAGGTCCCACTTGTCAATTCTCGATCTTACAGCACAAGCCATTACTGTTCTATTCAGGAATTTTTCCCCTGTGCCCATATCTTCGAGGCTTTTCCCCACTTTCTCCTCTATAAGTTTCAGTGTCTCTGGTCTTATGTGTAGTTCCTTGATCTACTTAGACTTGACCTTAGTACAAGGAGATAGGAATGGATCGATTCGCATTCTTCTACATGTTAACAACCAGTTGTGCCAGCACCATTTGTTGAAAATGCTGTCTTTCTTCCACTGGATGTTTTTAGCTCCCTTGTCGAAGATCAAGTGACCGTAGGTGTGTGGGTTCATTTCTGGGTCTTCAATTCTATTCCATTGGTCTATTTGTCTGTCACTCTACCAGTACCATGCAGTTTTTATCACAATTGCTCTGTAGTAGAGCTTTAGGTCCGGCATGGTGATTCCACCAGAGGTCTTTTATCCTTGAGAAGAGTTTTTGCTATCCTAGGTTTTTTGTTATTCCAGATGAATTTGCAGATTGCACTTTCTAATTCGTTGAAGAATTGATTTGGAATTTTGATGGGGATTGCATTGAATCTGTAGATTGCTTTTGGCAAGATAGCCATTTTTACAATGTTGATCCTGCCAATCCATGAGCATGGGAGATCTTTCCATCTTCTGAGATCTTCTATAATTTCTTTCTTCAGAGACTTGAAGTTTTTATTATACAGATCTTTCACTTCCGTAGTTAGAGTCACGCCAAGATATTTTATATTATTTGTGACTATTGAGAAGGGTGCTGTTTCCCTAATTTCTTTCTCAGCCTGTTTATTCTTTGTGTAGAGAAAGGCCATTGATTTGTTTGAGTTAATTTTATATCCAGCTACTTCACCGAAGCTGTTTATCAGGCTTAGGAGTTCTCTGGTGGAATTTTTAGGGTCACATATATACTATCATATCATCTGCAAAAAGTGATATTTTGACTTCATCTTTTCCAATTTGTATCTCTTTGATCTCCTTTTGTTGTCGAATTGCTCTGGCTAGGACTTCAAGTACAATGTTGAATAGGTATGGAGAAAGTGGACAGCCTTGTCTAGTCCCTGATTTTAGAGGGATTGCTTCAAGCTTCTCACCATTTACTTTGATGTTGGCTACTGGTTTGCTGTAGATTGCTTTTATCATGTTTAGGTATGGGCCTTGAATTCCTGATCTTTCCAAGACTTTTATCATGAATGGGTGTTGGATCTTGTCAAATGCTTTTTCCGCATCTAACGAGATGACCATGTGGTTTTTGTCTTTGAGTTTGTTTATATACTAGATTACGTTGATGGATTTCCGTATATTGAACCATCCCTGCATCCCTGGGATGAAACCTACTTGGTCAGGATGGATGATTGTTTTGATGTGTTCTTGGATTCGGTTAGCAAGAACTTTATTGAGGATTTTTGCATCAATATTCATAAGGGATATTGGTCTGAAGTTTTCTATCTTTGTTGGGTCTTTTTGTGGTTTAGGTATCAGAGTAATTGTGGCTTCATAGAATGAGTTGGGTAGAGTACCTTCTGTTTCTATTTTGTGGAATAGTTTGTGAAGAACTGGGATTAGATCTTCTTTGAAGGTCTGATAGAACTCTGCACTAAACCCATCTGGTCCTGGGCTTTTTTTAGTTGGGAGACTATTAATGACTTCTTCTATTTCTTTGGGGGATATAGGGCTGTTTAGATCATTAACCTGATCTTGATTCAACTTTGGTACCTGGTATCTGTCTAGGAACTTCTCCATTTCATCCAGGTTCTCCAGTTTTGTTGAGTATAGCCTTTGGTAGAAGGATCTGATGGTGTTTTGGATGTCTTCAGGATCTGTTGTTATGTCTCCTTTTTCATTTCTGATTTTGTTAATTAGGATGCTTTCCCTGTGCCCTCTAGTGAGTCTGGCTAAGGGTTTGTCTATCTTGTTGATTTTCTCAAAGAACCAGCTCCTTGATTGGTTGATTCTTTGAACAGTTTTTCTTGTTTCCACTTGGTTGATTTCGCCCCTGAGTTTGATTATTTCCTGCCGTCTACTCCTCTTGGGTGAATTTGCTTCCTTTTGTTCTAGTGCTTTTAGGTATGTTGTCAAGCTGCTAATGTGTGCTCTCTCTAGTTTCCTTTTGGAGGCACTCAGAGCTATGAGTTTTCCTCTTAGAAATGCTTTCATTGCGTCCCATAAGTTTGGGTAGGTTGTGGCTTCATTTTCATTGAACTCTAAAAAGTCCTTAATTTCTTTCTTTATTCCTTCCTTGACCAAGGTATCATTGAGAAGAGTGTTGTTCAGTTTCCACGTGAAGGTTGGCTTTCTATTATTTATTTTGTTATTGAAGATCAGCCTTAGTCCATGGTGATCTGATACGATGCATGGGACAATTTCAATATTTTTGTATCTGTTGAGGCCTGTTTTGTGACCAATTATGTGGTCAATTTTGGAGAAGGTACCATGAGGTGCTGAGAAGAAGGTATATCCTTTTGTTTTAGGATAAATGTTCTGTAGATATCTGCCAGATCCATTTGATTCATAACTTCTGTTAGTTTCACTGTGTCCCTGTTTAGTTTCTGTTTCCACGATCTGTCCATTGGTGAAAGTGGTGTGTTGAAGTCTCCCACTATTATTGTATGAGGTGCAATGTGTGCTTTGAGATTTACTAAAGTTTCTTTAATGAATGTGGCTGCCTTTGTATTTGGAGCATAGATATTCAGGATTGATAGTTCCTCTTGGAGGATTTTACCTTTGATGAGTATGAAGTGTCCCTCCCTGTCTTTTTTAATGACTTTGGGTTGGAAGTCAATCTTATCAGATATTAGAATGGCTACTCCAGCTTGTTTCTTCATACCATTTGCTTGGAAAATTGTTTTCCAGCCTTTCATTCTGAGGTAGTGTCTATCTTTTTCTCTGAGATGAGTTTCCTGTAAGCAGCAAAATGTTGGGTCTTGTTTGTGTAGCCAGTTTGTTAGTCTATGTCTTTTTATCGGGGAGTTGAGTCCATTGATATTAAGAGATATTAAGGAAAAGTAATTGTTGTTTCCTGTTATTTTTGTTGTTAAAGTTGGCATTATGTTCTTGTGGCTGTCTTCTTTTAGGTTTGTTGAGGGATTACCTTCTTGTTGTTTCTAGGGTGTGGTTCCTGTCCTTGTATTGGTTTTTTCCTGTTATTATCCTTTGAAGGGCTGGATTCGTGGATAGATAATGTGTGAATTTGGTTTTGTCGTGGAATACTTTGGTTTCTCCATCTATGTTAATTGAGAGTTTGGCTGGGTATAGTAGCCTGGGGTGGAGTTTGTGTTCTTTTAGTGTCTGTATAACATCCGTCCAGGATCTTCTGGCTTTCATAGTCTCTGGTGAAAAATCTGGTGTATTTCTGATAGGCTTGCCTTTATATGTTACTTGGCCTTTTTCTCTTACTGCTTTTAGTATTCTATCTTTATTTAGAACATTTGTTGTTCTGATTATTATGTGTCGGGAGGTATTTCTTTTCTGGTCCAGTCTATTTGGAGTTCTGTAGGCTTCTTGTATGTTCATGGGCATCTCTTTCTTTAGATTTGGGAAGTTTTCTTCTATAATTTTGTTGAAGATGTTTGCTGGTCCTTTGAGTTGAAAATCTTCATTCTCATCCACTCCTATTATCCGTAGGTTTGGTCTTCTCATTGTGTCCTGTATTGCTTGGATGTTTTGAGTTTTGATCTTTTTGCATTTTACATTTTCCTTGATTGTTGTGCCGATGTTCTCTATGGAATCTTCTGCACCTGAGATTCTCTCTTCCATCTCTTGTATTCTGTTGCTGATGCTTGTATCTATGGTTCCAGATTTCTTTCCTAGGGTTTCTATCTCCAGTGTTGCCTCATTTTGGGTTTTCTTTATTGTGTCTACTTCCCTTTTTAGGTCTAGTATGGTTTTGTTCATTTCCATCATCTGTTTGGATGTGTTTTCCTGTTTTTCATTAAGGACTTCTACCTGTTTGATTATGTTATCCTGTTTTTCTTTAAGGATTTGTAACTCTTTAGCAGTGTTCTCCTGCAATTCTTTAAGGGATTTTTGTGCTTCCTCTTTAATGTCTTCTACCTGTTTAGCAGTGTTCTCCTGTATTTCTTTAAGTGTGTTATTAAAGTCCTTCTTGAAGTCCTCTACCATCATCAGGAGATATGCTTTTTGATCCGTGTCTAGCTTTTCCGGTGTGTTGTGGTGCCCTGGACTGGGCGAAGTGGGAGTGCTGGGTTCTGATGATGGTGAGTGGTCTTGGTTTCTGTTAGTAAGATTATTACGTTTACCTTTCGCCATCTGGTAATCTCTGGGGTTAGTTGTTGTCGTTGTCACTGTTTAAAGATTGGAGCAGAAGCTGTGTTCCACTCACCAGCAGTCTCAAAATCCTGTGGCGGGGGTCGTGGGTAGCTGGCGGGTGTCAGCCGACCCTGCACTCTAGCTATCCCGGTGCTGGTCCGGCTGGATGAGGCCTGTGGCCCTACTCAGTCCGGTTTCTGCTTCCCTAACTAATGCAGTCTCAGGTCCCGCGTGGAATTGGATTGGAGCAGAAGCTGTGTTCCACTCACCAGAAGTCTTAAGATCCTGTGGCAGGTGTTGTGGGTAGCTGGCGAGTGTCAGCCGACCCTGCGCCCTAGCTACCCCTGTGCTTTTCTGACCGGAAGAGGCTTGTGGCCCTACGTAGGCCGGATTTCTGCCTCCCCAACCAAAGCAGTCTCAGGTCCCGCGTGATTGGACTGGAGCAGAAGCTGTGTTCCACTCACCAGCAGTCTCAAAATCCTGTGGCGGGGGTCATGGGTAGCTGGCGGGTGTCAGCCGACCCTGCGCTCTAGCTACCCCGGTGCTGGTCCGGCCGGATTGTTCGTATTCTTTCAAGACTTGTATTTTAAAGCTGATTGTCTGTCTTTGGATTCTTCTCCTTACGTCTGTGCAGCTGTGCACCGTTGCTTTCCATATCTGATTTGGGCAGTATTGTTTGTGTCCAGGATTGTTTGCTTGATGCTACAAACATTTCTGCTATGAACATTCTGGGATGGGTGGTTATCTTCATTTCATGTATACACACATTCATGTAGGGAGAAGAATCTGTCTGCCCTAACTTACCAGTAATTTCAAATTTACTGAATGAGGGAAAACTGGTTTGTTTGTTTGTTTGTTTGTTTGTTTGTAACACTGGTCCCTATGGTATGCATTCCTATAAATGGAGTGCATTTTCCCCATAATTTCTCTGAAACTAGATATTACCAGCCTTCCCTGCTTGTCAATAATGGTCGCTGTGTGTTTGTCTCTCAAAGCAAGCTCAGATTATATTTTTCTGATTTATGACATCAAAATCGCAACAGTATCTGTATCCCAAGAACTTGATCAATGTTACCTCTGAAGGTAAAATTGAAGGTAAGATTAATCATGCTTTAATTTTGTAAGTGAATACACGGCAGGTTTATTGAAGTAATTAATCAATGAGAAATCAACAATGGAACTGGATAAAGCAATGTATGTAGTGAGCAAAGGGAGAAAAAGCGCTTAACAGAGGAAGGTTCATTTCCCTGGGAAACTTGGCAGGCATCCCACAGAACAGTCAGCACAATGCTTGAGAGTTCCCCTTCTAGCCTACAGAAGTCCTTGGATGGCAGCAACAACAACAACAACAGCAAAGTCAAAGAAAAGCTTCTCAAGAGCAATGGGTAGGAAGATCCCCCCCCCCCGAAGACCACATTGTTAACTATTTTAGGTTTGGCCTCTATCTTTGTCAGGGTTTCTATTCCTGCACCAAACATCATGACCAAGAAGCAAGTTGGGGAGGAAAGGGTTTATTCAGCTTACACTTCCATACTGCTGTTCATCACCAAGGAAGTCAGGACTGGAACTCAAGCAGGTCAGAAAGCAGGAGCTGATGCAGAGGCCATGGAGGAATGTTCTTTACTGGCTTGTTCAGCATGCTCTCTTATAAAACCCAAGATTACCAGCCCAGAGATGGTCCCACCCCCAAGGGGCCTTTCCCCTTGATCACTAACTGAGAAAATGCCTTACAGCTGGATCTCGTGGAGGCATCTCCCCAACTGAAGCTCCTTTCTCTGTGATAACTCCAGCCTGTGTTCAGTTGACACCCCAAACCAGCCAGTACAGCCTCTATTGACGTAACTCATGCTTGCCTCTGCAGCAGCCAGCAGAGACATTGGTGAGATCCAGCAGCTGCTGGTACCAGGCGTGATGAAGGAAGGAAGGGCCCTGCTGATGAAAGTCGCTTGCTGTGTTCTGAAAAAAAAAATCCTCCATCAACTTACAAAATGTTAAAGAGTCTCTTCTTTGATTATAAAAAGCTCCAGAAATTAGTCTTGATCACGAAAAGCTGGTTTCATTGGGGAATGGACTTGGTTCATTTACATAGTTGCACAAAAACTGTTACTATTAAAAAGCCACAGCTGATATTGTTTGCAAAGTGAGAGCTCTGTGGTCTTGGCAAATTTTAAGAGCAGAAAATTAACAATTTGTGTGTGTTCATTTATACACGGGTGCATGCATGTTCTTATGTATGCATGCATGTTCATACGTGTGGATGCATGTTCATATATGTGTGTATGCATTCAGGTACAGACATAAACTTCAGGTGTTGTGTCTTGGAAGCCATCCACCTTGATTTTTGAGACAGGGTCTCTCACTAGCATGGGTTTTCCCAAGTGGGCTAGGTAGTCTTATAAGCCTCCAAGATCCAACTGTCTCTGGGATCACAAGTAGGCACTACTACACCCAGCTTTTGTGAGTGGGCTCTGAGTATCAAACATAGATCTTTATGCTTTCAGAGCAAGCATATTACCTACTGCCTTACCCATCTCCCAAACCCAGAAAATTAACTTCTCTTTATTTTGTTTTATTCTCTCTTCTAAGCTAGGGCTTGGAAAGCAAACCCAAGACACTTATGCCCATGAGTTGTGCCACAAGGTCTGTACGTGAGGGTGAACTCCTGTGTTGTTTGCCAAGATTCCTGGAATCTGCAGACAGCCTTTCTCCCTGACTGTAAGGGCCAGCAGCTTTAAGGCAAGGTGCCAAGCCCTGAAATGGGCATGAACCATGACTAGGGATAGCAAGAGACTGACCACTGGACAGATACATAGACATGGAAGAGCCAAGATCAGGTGGTGCTATAGCCATTGTGGCGTACCTCAGTAGGCACACAGCCAAAGGCACAAGTTTGGCAGGTTTAAATGCTACTCTGTTTTTGAACAATGTGACCCTCAAAAAAAGAAAAAAACAGTTGTTTTTATGAAGTGTTTGGTAATTTTATATAAGCAGGTAAGACTGATCAAGGAGAGACACCTATGCACTTCTATCCAGTGGCTTGGTCACATCTTCCCACACCTCAGTGCTTCAACTATTCCTCATGTTGTGGTGACCCCCAACCACACAATTATTTTCGTTGCTATTGCATAGCTGTAATTTTGCTACTGTTATGAATCATAGTGTAAATATCTGTGTTTTCTGATGATCTTAGAAGACCCCATGAAAGGATCATTTGAGCCCCAATGAGGTCACAGCCCACAGTTTGAGAACGGCTGCCATACCTATGTATACCAATGACTTCCTCTATTCTGGGGGCAGAGCATTTTTCTAACTATTTGTAGTCCCAATAGTGTGTGTTCAAATAATTGGGTTAGGTTTCAGCCCTACAATATAGACAGAATTTAATATGTCACAGAGATTAACTAGCACATGCACATGACAGCAGCCCCTTTAAATGAGAGCAGACATAATTGGGAATTAACTGGGACCCGCCTCCTGGGTGCTTGGCCCCACAATAATGACAGCACGAATGTGGTTCAGTTAAGTCAGCCCAAACTAGAAATGCAAAAGGCTTCAGATCACATCCTGTTTCTCTGGATAATACTGCAAAAATGATCCTTGGTGAGCTTCAATCCCTCCACTTGCTAAAACATGGCTTAAATTTCTCTTGCTTGTAACAGCTGCCATGATCTACATTCTTATCCTTAAGTATGGCATTGAGCACTGACCCTGGGATAAGTGTAAGGCTCCATCCTAAACATGTACGAAATAAGAAAGGAGGATGCAGGGAGCAGGTGAAGTTCTGAGTGAGTATGTAATTTTTGACACAGACTACCAGTGCAGCCATTAGTGTTTTGGTTATTATTATTCTGAGGGTTTCCTACACCCCCCTTGCTGCCTTTAAATGTCAATTAGGGGTTTCTACCCCACTTCAGACCGTCTAGTTCCCAAATAAAAGACACAGTGACCTTTTACTTTTGTAACAAGCCTTACAGCACTACAGCTGGGCAGATATCAACACTCTAAGTTATCTTGTCTGCTTCCCTGCCCAAATCCCCATAAATGCTTGCATCTGTTCCATTTGTGCTACTCCTGGCCATGTGCCCATGGCCCATACTACCCTATGGTGTCTTCCTCCTTCCTCCTTCCTCCCCCCTCCTCCCTGCCTCCCCTTGTGGTGGTCCCTACCTCAGACTCCAAGCCCAGGAACTGAAGCTCTGCTTCTATTCTGCCCATCCCAGGATATAGGCATCTTTATTAGCCAACCAGGGATAATTAGGGAGCAAGGTTTTACATAACAAAAGCTGGTATACATCTGAATTCACTCATTTTGGGGCAAGCAGATCTTGGGATGCACTATTTAGCATTTAAATACACAGCAGCACCAGACACAAAGGAAAAGGACTAACTCACCAAGCTGCAGTGTGGCCCAGGCAAGCCCACTGCCCACCCAGAGCTCCATGCCCATGCATCTATCACCTGCCAGCTGCTTGGCTTTGTCAGATGTAACATAAACACAGTTAAACCTAAAGCAAACATGAGAACAAGCTCTGGTCCCTTGGCTGAGTATCTAGCCCTTGATTTCTCTCCATTTATTTACTTATTCCTTCATTTTCCTGGGAACCAAAGTCATCCTTCCCGTCCACAGAAACCACAGACACACATCCCAAACACAGCCCAAGAACTGACTGATGAAGCTGTCTTGTCTCCAGCCCACTTTCACGCTCTATCTAAATCTCACCCAAATAGCCACAGATAACTCCCTGTCTCTACTTGTCCTGTGGCTTGTACTTCACGCTTAGAATTCCACATATCTCATTTATGTTCATTTTTATCATTTGCTTTTTCCTTTATTTTCATGTTTCTCTTGGGAGTGTTCCCTCTTTTGACCAGTGAGAGTTTCCCACAGTCAGGTATTTGAGTCCCACAGTTCATGTCCTTGTGCAGGTGTCACTTGCCACACCCTGCGTAGCTCCATGGATTGGCCTAACTGGGTAGTGGGTGAATGTGGAAACCACACATAGAAAAGATGGAATTAGGTGAACTGGGCTCTCTAATGAAAAACAGTCAACATGCTGCCTGCTTAATGTGTTAATTATAGATAGTTGAACAGGGAAGTAGTGTTATTATATACAGATGAGCAAAGATATGGGGTTATTGTATAGAGCTGAAAAGGGAGGCAGGTATATATAATGTGGATGGGAGCAGTTTCTGTTAAGGGGCCTAAACACCCAAGGGGAGAAAGCTATGATGGACATTTCCTGCATATGCTTTAAACAGATGCCCCCAAATCAGGGAAAGGCCTTGTCATTTCCCATGAAGCTAAGGCTTTGAAGTTCTTACTGCGGCCATGCATAGGTCAAACAATACACATTCACTCAGGACTTCTCTCATTCCCTATAGAAAGGGACAGTAAACCTTATGTCAAGGGCTTTATGGAAAACATTTGAAAACTGGAGGATTATGAGGTGTTTGTGGCAACTCTACAGACAGCGTATAAGGTGATTATGTATGCCTGTCTTCTAATGGAGCCATATTTACACAAATAGTAGCATTTCACTGACAGATGTGTACTTTAAATCTTAGGATGTACTCCAGCTTCTTTTTATCAGATATCATGGAAGGGAAAAACATAAACAGATCAATATTCTGAGACAAAGTTATCATTTTTAGCCAAGGGAAATTGAGTTCTGGCTTTGGATCAATATAATTGTCTTAGTCAGGGTTTCTATTGCTATGATGAAACACCATGATCAAAAGCAACTTGGGAGGGGTCATGTAGCTGGCTTGCACTTTCATATCTCTTTTCATCATAGGACAATCAGGACAGAAAATCAAATAAGGCAAGAACCTGGAGGCAGGAGCTGATGCAGAGGCACTGGAGGTGTGCTGCTTACTGGCTTGCTCCTCATGACTTGCTCAGCCTGCTACTTATAGAACCCATGACCACCAGGTCAGGGATGGCTCCATTCACCATGGGCTGAAACCTCCTTCATTAATAAAAATACCCTACAATCTCACCTAGGACCTGAACGGATGGAGGCATTTTCTCAGTTGAGGTTTTCTCCTCTCAAATGACTTTAGCTTGTTTTAAGTTGATATAAACCTACCCATCACAGTACTATTTGATACTAAATGGATCGTTCATCTTTTAAAAGCCCTTGAATAAAGTCATCAAAAGAGTGTTGTCTTTAGGAGAATCCTCACATCTTATTGCAGACTCATTTTCAACAATACTGGAATCGAGGCAGAGTTCCCTCCTGAAGGAATACGTACTTTGTTCTTTGTTAATCACATTTATGAAACAAAGATTTCTGGTTTCTTTGGAAACTCAGTTGTGTCATATGATGGGTTTTTTTTTGAAGCTGAGATGTTTTCCTGAAGCAGACAGAGGAGAGGATGTTTTGCTGAAGCAGAGACACTTGAGAGGACATGTGATGTTTGGAAAGAATGTAAGTAAAACCCAACAGATAGTGACCAATGCTCTTGCATTGGTTTGACTTGCAACACTTCGATAATCTTCACTGATCTTCTCTTGTCATGACTTCATAAAGAAGAAATGCAACAAAGAACTTTTCCTGGTATTCTGGCTGCTTCTTATCACTTCTACAGACCCATGCCAATTCCGCAGAGCCTTGAGGTTTCTCCTAGAGGGAGCCACGGGTACTAATTCATGTTTGGTGTTTGCCAATTGGACTAGACTGCTGCTACTGAACTGTGTTTGGAATTGCCCCCAAAGTACTACATCCACAGGTACTGCAGGTCCACATCCCATTTGTCTTATTAACCATCTTTCTCCCCTACTTTTGGTGGGTGGGATGGAAAGTAGGTTGAAGTGTTCAAGAACCCTTATTAAAGGAGGTTTTGAAAAAATTCTAAGAGTTTACATTTTACAACAATAAGAACAATGAAATTATTTATTTAATTTTAAACAAAACCATTCATTTGCCCAACCAAAGTACCTCATTAACTTTCATGCTAAATGTCATCTTGATGATTTCACTGTTCTGAGTAGGCTCTCATGTTAACTCACACTTTCACCCATGCATGGAAGATGTCACAGAAAGGCCTAGGATAGTGTTTCTCAACCTGTGGGTCATGCCCCTTTGGGTAAATTTGTAGCAATAAAAATAAATTCATTCTGCATATCAGATATTTACGTTATGATTCACAGCAGTAGCAAAGTTACAGCTATGAAGTAGCAATAACTACTGCAATTTTACAGTTGGGGGTCACCCCAACTTAAGGAGCTGTATTAAAGGGTTGCAGCATTAGGAAGGTTGAGAGCCACTGACTAGGAGGTAAATGACTGTGGTTAGCTTGTGAACTTGAAGGGCTTCTTTGCATTTATAGGTTGGACTTTATAGGTCAATTTTACTGATATACCTTCTGCCTTCTTTTTTTAAATTTTTAATATTTTTTATTACGTATTTTCTTCAATTACATTTCCAATGCTATCCCAAAAGTCCCCCATACCCCCCCCCACTTCCCTACCCACCCATTCCCATTCTTTTGGCCCTGGCATTCCCCTGTATTGGGGCATATAAAGTTTGCAAGTCCAATGGGCCTCTCTTTCCAGTGATGGCCGACTAGGCCATCTTTCGATACATATGCAGCTAGAGACAAGAGCTCCGGGGTACTGGTTAGTTCATCATGTTGTTCCCCCTATAGGGTTGCAGATCCCTTTAGCTCCTTGGGTACTTTCTCTAGCTTCTCCATTGGGAGCCCTGTGATTCATCCAATAGCTGACTGTGAGCATCCACTTCTCTGTTTGCTAGGCCCCAGCATAGTCTCACAAGAGACAGCTATATATGGGTCCTTTCAGCAAAATCTTGCTAGTGTATGCAATCGTGTCAGCGTTTGGAAGCTGATTATGGGATAGATCCCTGGATATGGCAGTCTCTAGATGGTCCATCCTTTCATCACAGCTCCAAACTTTGTCTATGTAACTCCTTCCATGGGTGTTTTGTTCCCAATTCTAAGAAGGGGCATAGTGTCCACCCTTTGGTCTTCATTCTTCTTGAGTTTCATGCGTTTAGCAAATTGTATCTTATATCTTGGGTATCCTAAGTTTTGGGCTAATATCCACTTATCAGTGAATACATATTGTGTGAGTTCCTTTGTGATTGTGTTACCTCACTCAAGATGATGCCCTCCAGGTCCATCCATTTGGCTAGGAATTTCATAAATTCATTCTTTTTAATAGCTGAGTAGTACTCCATTGTGTAAATGTACCATAATTTCTGTATCCATTCCTCTGTTGAGGGGCATCTGGGTTCTTTCCAGCTTCTGGCTATTATAAATAAGGCTGCTATGAACATAGTGGAGCATGTGTCCTTCTTACCAGTTGGGACATCTTCTGGATATATGCCCAGGAGAGGTATTGCTGGATCCTCCGGAAGTACTATGTCCAATTTTCTGAGGAACCGCCAGATTGATTTCCAGAGTGGTTGTACAAGCTTGCAATCCCACCAAAAATGGAGGAGTGTTCCTCTTTCTCCACATCCTCGCCAGCATCTGCTGTCACCTTCTGCCTTCTTAAAGTGGCAAAATGGACACTTGTTAACATTAAGAAGTATAGCCAACCCTCTGATACATAACAAAATAAGAAGCTAAGGATGCACACACATACTTTATTTGGTGGCAATCTGTCATAGAAAGAAATTAGTGACTATTCAGGTGGTCAAGCATTACATATTAAGCAAGTCAAGTAATGTATTAAGAACTTACCATTAACTAACTGATTTGTTGATTATGCTTAAACTGGTACACAGTTACCATTGGTACAAATCATTTTCCCAGCATTCTATTTTTCATGATCTAAAACATCTGTGAGTGACATAAGTCCTTAGTAAGCAAACCAAAAATAAATAAATAAATAATCCCAAAAATCAAGAAACAAACAAACAAAAAAAAAAAACAAAAACCAACCAAACAAAAAGAATGTTTTTTTAGGAAGGTTAGGCCAGTCAACCTCTCAATTCAAAAAACTGAAGCCTCAGTTTTTATTTCCCTTTAAAAAGAAAAATGTAACATTGCTCAGTTTATTATGCTCGGCCTCAAAAGGCGAAAGTATTGGCCGTCTGACCATTAAAAATTGCCCTTTCATCTCTTTAATGTAGCTACCAAATGAGCAGCTTCAAGACATTTCTGTTGTTGCCATTGTTGGTTCTAAGACTAGGACATATAAAATATTAGCAAGTTGGGTTCTTCATTGTAAGGAAGTTGTGAAACTATTAGCTTTAAATGCATTCTCACTAATGCCCATAAACTAATCAAGAACAGAGCTTTGTGGTTTCGGCAGACTATACAATGTATCAGCACATGCTGTAGATTAGTATGATGTATGGATACAGATGAATGTGTCGGCCAGAAGCCTGGTTTTCTCTCAATCAGAAGCGCACAGAACTTGCATCTGAGGCTTCTTCAGGATGTCAGCTTCAGGGCAGAGTAATACGAAGAAACAGGAACCAACCCGTTGTGACCTTGAAGAAGAAACCTATATAAGAAATAGAAAATAAAAAAATTCTCAAAGCAGATGGTTCTGTTCTGTTTCCTAAGGACATGGTTTTATACTGTCTCAGGGTACAGAGATCTCTAGTGACTACTCCCGCCACTTGGCAATAATGGCAACATCAGATAGACATGAACACATCACCTGATCTAGAGGCTCATCTCAGAAGTGGAAACAAAGGTTAAATAGTCTGGGAAAAGAGGAATGGGGGGGGGGCAACAAAAGCAGGCTGTTTGCCTTTGAGAATGCACTCCGTGCTGTTGGAAGGCACATGACTTACAGAGCTCAGGAGAGTAGCTGGTTATAGAAGGCAAGCCATCTAGAAACCTCAGCAGAGCCTCCGAAGGTGTCAAACATGATTTCCCCAAAGCCAAATAAAAGCCATGTCTGTCATGCAGACACGAAATAAGCATCTGGTCCAGATTCCTGTAACTCATTAGTGAGAAACCAGCTAGATGACAAGTCTCTAATTTAACAACTCGTTCATCAACCCCCCACAACACACCCCCAGGCTATGAGGGAAGAGACACCTTGTTGGTGGTGGTGTTCTTATATCAGTGAGGGGCAAAGCAGATGATCAAACTCATCCTAGCTTGATGCCTGGCTTGGTGACCAAAGCTGTCTTACGCTTAGAACTCATACAAATCAAATCAAATCACATCAAATCAAATCTAGGCAGTGTAGCACAGGAGGAGGAAGACAGAGACCTGTGGATCACCATGTCCCCCACAGACCTGCCCTCCATTGCAGAGCACAGGTAGGCCATGGACACCTGCTTGCCTTCACACCACACAGAACAGATGGAGGATGTCACCCAGGGGCCTGTCATTTGCAAGAGTAGCCTGTAATGGAAGCCACCACAATGTATGAGTATGTGGTAGTCAGATGGGAGAGTAAGAGAAGTGGAGCCATTTGAGCATTATGAAGAGAGATGGAAGCTGGAGAGATGGCTCAGCATTCAAGAGCATTGGCTGGTCTTGCGGAGGTCCTGAGTTCAATTCCCAGCAACCACATGGTGGCACACAACCTTCTGTAATGTGATGTGATGCCCTCGTCTGGTAGGCAGGTGTACATGCAGATAGAACAATTATACTTAAAGTAAATAAATTGAAGAATAAGGGGGGAGGAAGAGGAGGAAGAGGAGGAGGAAGACGAGGCAGAGGCAGAGACGATGGAGACAATGGAAATGATGGAGGAGGAGGAGGAGGAGGAGGAGGAGGAGGAGAAGAAGAAGAAGAAGAAGAAGAAGAAGAAGAAGAAGAAGAAGAAGAAGAAGAAGAAGAAGAAGAAGAAGAAGAAGAAGGGAGAGAGATGAACTGGAATCTTGGTAGTAGAGACGAGTAGCCATCCCTGCCACCTGGGCCCATGGTGAGATCCCAGCCCAAGCTGCTGCTGAGGGCCATGTCTGAGTCTGTGGGTACACAGCAGCAGGAATCAGGGATCTATGTTGATGTTCATGGTTCATATTCCCCTAGAGAACATGGGGATGTCCCTGGTCTGGGTAGCTGCCAGAGACCACATGAATGTCCAGGGGATGTGCATAACTGGCCACGCCCCTCCCTGAGTACAGCACTCTGAGAGCTGGCCCCATCTCTCACTGCTGGCAGCACTTGGGAGCGCTAGTCCTAAGCCTTGCCTAGGCAGCACAGTGTAGCTGGCCCTGGAGGCAAGGATGTTGGTGGCTTCCATTTTGGAAGGCTGACCCCATCACTCATCTGCTGGGCACAGAGATGATGCGCCCTCCACCCCTCACCACCTCTGGTAGTTGGGAAAGCTTCCCACAGAGTCATGAACTCAAGAGAGCTAGCATAGCCCCTCATCAGATACAGCACTCTGGAGAATCAGTCCACCACCTCCTCTGGACAGCACATTAGTGCTGACTATGGTAGAGGGGATGTAGGTGAGCAAATGTGCAAGAGCTGGCCCTTGTACTCCTCTGTGATGAGGTGGCTTGTTGGGGGTGAGAGGGACATGTGATTTCTGCCCCCTCACCCTTAGCCACCTGAGGCAATTGGGAGAGCTGACCCCAGGGTCATGGGAACACATAAGCTGGTCTTGTTCTTGGTCTGCTGTAGCACTTGGGAGAGCAGCCCAGTACCAAGCCTGGATAGCACAGTAGGGCTGAGCCTGCCTGTGAAGATACAAGTGAGCCAGCTCCAAGGGCAAGTAGACAGGAGAGCTTACTTCAACAACTCATCTGTTGTGAGGTGGTATGGGTACAGGGGTGATTCCCTCCCCCTTCCCCACCCACCAACCTGTAGTAGCCAGGGAAGCTGGCTGGTCCTGGGGTCATGAGAGTGAGTGGGAAAGCTAGCTCTGTCCCCTCACTGGCTGTAGCATTCTGGAGAGCGGCCCCTTCACCTTGCCTGGGCAACAGAGTGGAGCTGGCTCTGATGGTGAAGGCACAGGTGAGCCAGCCCCAGGGTATGAGAGAGGGAAAGCTGTCCCAGCCCCTCAGAGGCTGCAGCATTTTGGAGAGTGGACTCCGCACCTTGATGGGGCAATACTGTGTGGGCCTTTGGAGGGATGGGTGTGGGTGAGCCAGATGGTGGCATTGGGTGACCTAGCCAAAGCAGTGCTATAGAGCTCACCCTGGCTGTGAGGATAAGGGAGAGACAACATGCTGACTGGCTCAGCAACCACCCAGGCCTAGACCCAGGGTTCTGAATTGGTCCACCCTAAAATTTATATCATCTGTGAACGTTTGGGATGTTTGAAAGGGCCAGTCCTGCTGATCCAATGCTGCAAGGTCTCCATGACACAGGGCAACAACTGGATAACTAGGAGAAGTCTTGATGAGGGTCCAGTATTGATGGTGTCACAGAAGCTAGAGACCTCAAACCAGACCAGTGACTCATTGCAATGAACATTTGCAAGTGAAGATGTGTGGACAGAGGGGTATAGTGTGAGACACGCTGTGACACACTAAAGCACAGTGACACCATGAGATGCTTTCTATGCTTTGGGTAATTTTTGTTGTTGTTTGCCTGCCTGCCTGCTTGCTTGCTTGCTTGCTTGCTTGCTTGCTTGCTTGCTTGCTTGTGTGTTTTAGTTTGGTGAGGAGAGGTTGCAAAGGGCAAAGGGCAGATGTGAGGGGACGGGGAGATGAGTAGAACTGGGTACATGATGTGAAACTCACAAAGAATCAATAAAAAGTTTTTAAAAACAACTTGGTGGATTGTTCCTCTGCTCAAAATTGTCAGTGAACTAGTTTTGTTTTGGTTGGGGGTATTTTGACTGTTAGTTTGGTTGGTTGGTTTGGTTTTTTTTTTTTATCCTTGCTGGCAATGGTGGGGCATGGGAGGGATTCATGAAAGCAAGGTGTACAGTAATTCTTGCATCATAATCAAGCCTTAACCCAGGTACAAAGTTCTATTGCCCTGTAACTCCCTCAAAAAACAAAAACAAAAACAAACACAAACAAAAACTTTGTCTTCAAGAAAAAAGAAAAGAAAACAAAAGAAAAAAGGAGTGGCACAGAACAGAATTCAGAGGTCAGTGGGTCAGAGGTCAGTGGCTTTATTGTGTCAATGAATGAGGGAAGCAGCAAGATAAATGGGTCCCTCAGTCACAAGACCTCTCACAGGACATTCAAATAGCAGATGCAGAATTTCATGTGCAGTATGTTTTTTAAGGATCCAAGATAGGAGAATTATCAAACAATAATAAAATATTATCAAAACTATTTTAAAGACTGGAATCTTGAAACAATAGATTTCATGAACAGAGCTATTTTTACTTATAAATTTTTGTATTTCTCAAGGACAGTGAAATTACTCAGTGTTTCACACACACATATACATAAAACGAATGAACCATTATATACTTCTCGTTTTTATATGAAAGCCCCAGGCATGCATATATGGTAAACCACATGCCCTTCACAGCTCTCAAATCAGCTTTCCTCACCATATGAGAAAAAACATCGCTCAGACCTTGAACAGTAACAAGAGCAAAAGGAGAGAGAAAAGCATCCCCTGCAAAACTAGAAACAAAAGCAAGAAACTTTCAAAATAACAGACACCTGCAAAGCGCAGGTCAGAAATTAGAACAGGGTTGGAGATGACTCAGACACAGGGGTTAGTGGTGGGAACTTGGAAGGCATTGTTTAGCATTGGCAGGCAGGAGAGGATCAGAGTGACCACGGATGTTTAAGCTGCGTGACAGGATGAGGGACTGCACAGGAACCGATCACTTTCTGTGAGTCTCTCCTTCCATGTTCTCTCACACATATATGCATTCTTGAGAAAAGCCCTTGTGGAATTTCCCAATATGCCACTGTTCCGAAGCGTTTTACGTACTGCTCTTGTATGAAAGCAAAAAGCATGGGCAATAGAACGCTCTTGTCAAAGAACAATTTTGTAAGCCAAGGAGGCAGGTATGATTTGCAGTTCTTTCCACCAAAAGATCTGACATGGTGGATCTGCAGATGCAGTTCTTGTGCCAAGCCCACATGTGGAGAGCCTAGCTTTTTTGTTTTTTCCAGCTCATTCATTGATATTTACAATCTCTGCATTGTATGTCACCTAGATGTCTCCCAAATCAATGTGTTTGAAGGCTTGCTCCCCCAACCCCCAATCAAGTAGTGTTCCTGGGTCTTTGGGAGGTAAGTGGACCTCAAGGCTCTGAGCTCATCAGGGAATTTATCCATTTATGGATCAACAGCTTGGTTTACATGAAGGGATTTTTTTTATGAGTGTGAACTTTCTCTCTTTGCTTTCTGGCTTCCAGAAGATGAGCACACACTTTCTGCTAGGTATGGTGATACACTGTCTTACCACAGGTCTAAAAGTGACTGGGCCAATGGGTTGTGCACTGAGACCTTACAAACAATGAGACCAAGTGAAATTTTCTTGATCATAAATTGATTATGACAGACATTTTGTAGTCATGAATTCATCATGGACTGTCTTCATATAGAGATGCTACTGTTTTCAAGATGCTCTCACTAATTGGATGGTCACTGGAGGCCGGAAAATATTTTTAAAATCTGTGGAATGTCTGATAATTTATATAATTTGGGGATCTAAGAATAGAAGTAAGTATATAGGTTAATCTACTTATCTTGAAATATGTATTGCAGAAGGTTACATGGGGCCAACTTCAGAGAGAGTTATAGAGTAAGGCATAGGATTAAGAAATACAGGAGGTTGGGCAGAGTTTTAAAATGAGTACAGATAAAGTTTAAAATATGATTCAAAGAGTTAATACTTCTGACAGTGATAAAAAACAAACAAACAAACATACACCATTTTTAAATCGGCCCCAGAGAAACCAAGATCAAATATCTAGGCAGTCCATCAGTCCTCTTACCCTGGTGAGACAAGATGGGATGGAGAGGATTAGAGAGAGTACAGGGCATCCTTAGGGTTAGGGCTTCAATTCTTCTCAAACTTGGAGTAACGATTATCCCTAGGATGTCAGTCACACCACATCTTAGATAAATGTCAACTGACACAGTGCCTAAGATATATCCAGAGAAAGGGTTAAGTTTTTAATAAAAATAAATTTAGATTTAGCACGTTCAGTGCCTTTTGTGTTGGGATTCAACACCATATGGCCTTTCCATGGATTTTTCTGAATAGAAAGCTGTGAGAGGCTGGAAGCTGTTAAGTATGAGGTGTAGTAATACTGTTGCCACTAATTAAGAAAAGATGACAAGGGCTGGCAAGATGGGTCAGTGGTTTCAAGCACTGACTGGTCTTCCTGGGACCTGGGCTCAATTCCTAGCACCCACAAGGGAGTGCTCACCTATCTGTAACTCTAGTTCCAGGGGATCTGATGCCCTCTTCTGGGCTCTGTGGGTACCAGGGTACCAGACGGGCATGTGGTACACTGACATAGATGCAGGCAAAACAACTCAATATATTAAAGAAAATTAAAAAAAAAAAAAAAAAGGAAAAGACTTGAATTACAAAATCTCTTCTTCCCCACTCCAAAAGACAGATGTTTAGGATTAAGTTTCTGGAATCTGTATGAACTAATTTGGATAAAGGAACTTGGTGGATATTATTGAACTAAAAACCTTGTAATGACCTCATTCTCATCAGGATGGGCTTTGACCCAAAAGCAGGTGTATTCATGGGAAAGTGAGGAATCTATTTTAAAAAAACCCAGAGTGTAGATGTATGTAGCACACATCTGGGTCCAACTAGAGCTAGAAATGGGAAAAAATTTTTTTCCTAGAGTATCCAGAGAGACTCTGATTCTTGATTTGAGAGTTCTTGTCTACAAACTATGAGAATAAATTTACTGTGTTTAAGCCACTCAACTTGGGGTAATTTTTTAAATAATAGTCTAGGGAAGGACATACATGTACCTGCCCTACAAAGAAGGGTTATAGTCCCCTCACACTGTTGCAACACGTCTGTGACAGAAAGGAGAATAACGGTCATAAGGATGTGAGCAAAATGTTGAATGCATTCCAAAGGTCATGGTGAGGCCATTAGTGCACACTAGTTTTACAGACCAGGAAATGGAGACAACAAATGCCACATCTTGCTTGGCCATGTGTAAGGGATAGATGGAATGGTGTGGTTCTCATGCTGAAACAGAGCCAGCAGGATGTAGACCTTCACGAGTGTTGATGGCTGCTGTAAGCACAAGCCTGTTTGTATAATAGTGTTCATATTTTCAAGGGCCTCCTTTGAGGAATATCCTCTCTGCCAAGGTTCATGACTGTGATAGTCAGGGACAGCATGGATCTGGGAAGCAAGGGCATGTCAATGTCTCAGCAAAATGGCAGAATGCTGTGACCTTCAGGACAGCCCTTAATTAAGGCTGTGGGAAAGAACGCTGAAAACATGAGTTCAAAATGTGTAATTTCTCAACTATGCAAAAGATGCGGGTGCAATATTAATTGTTTAAGGAGCTTCACAGATGTAAAAGAGCAGAGGCAGCTGCACTATGAGCCAGCTGGTTGGAAAGATACTAAGGAAGAAGATAGAGAGATTTAGGAAGTGGTGATCAAAAGGCAAGATCCCGCCCAGCTTTTTTTTGTTGTTGTTGTTGTTTAGGCTTACAAAGTAGATTCCTAAGACCAAGGTCAACCTGGGACAGAGGGAGCTGGGCCCAGACCTGGGCATGGTAGGAATAGAAATGTCAGGCAGGGTCCCACCTAGATATCTTATTGTCTGTACTTGTGCTTGCTGCCTCTTTCTAAGACTTAAGGGGGTAGGGTCATGGGATTCTGGTTCATGGGATTATCAAAAGGGAACCTGAGGCAAAGACTGAACTAATATGTAAATAAAAATCTTGGGTTTTGATCTGCAAGAGATCAAAAGCTATCCAGAGAGTTTTTAGAATAGCAAGAGAAAGCTGTCTTGATCAGAACACACATACACACACACACACACACACACACACACACACACAGAGAGAGAGAGAGAGAGAGAGAGAGAGAGAGAGAGAGAGCAATCTGGAAATCTGTCTCAAGCAGAACATAAGCTATCAGCTTGTAACCCATGATTTGACTTTGAGGCATTTGTTTCCCTGCTCTCAGAACCTCTTCTCTTGGAACCCCTCTCCAAGCTGAGGCTGGTTCTTGGCAAACAAAGGCAAAACAACAGTGAAAGAAAGAAGAACATACATTTTCATAGCCCTCTAGTAGTTAATTGAAGGACAGACTCTGCTCTAGGTTGTCCTTTGGGAAGGGATGATTCATTAGAATACAAAGACCCCTGGTTCTAGCTGACATGGTGGCACATCCCTTTAATCCCAGCATTTGAGAGGCAAAAGCAGGCAGATCTCTGAGTTGGAGGCCCGCCTGGATGACACAGAGAAGCCCTGTCTTGAAAAAATATATTTTTTTTGGTTGGGATCCCAGGACAAAAATAGCTATTGCTCCCCTGGTCCCAAGTAGCAGGTAAACAGAAGGTCAATGCTTATGCCTTGGATGCCAGGTCCAAGGGGTTAGTTTGTTGTTGTTTTGCTTGTTTTGTTGGTTGGTTGGTTGCAAGAGCCAGATGCTGCCTGAGGGATAACTTCCAGAAAAGGAAAATAGACTCTGGAGAAATCCACATTTTCAGCTGTTTATTCAGCCTTCTTGTGTAGCATATGCAGGAAGCTTCCCCAAAAGCCACATTACAGGGATGGAGGCTCCATTCTCATCTGAGCCAAGGAAAGACAGGGGACCCCAGAGAGACTGGATCACCAATCCACCAATCTCGTATTTCTTAAATACGTGTTTAGCAGAGGAGGGAACAAAGAGATTGCTGCCAGTAAGCACATCGAGTAGAGTTCAATATTAAACTTTTAAAAGAAACTTTCATTTACTAAGGTTTTATTTTTTTTTTTCATTTGCAAAATCCAAATCAGCATGCAGGAAAAATTAAATGAAAATCTTTCCTAATTTTCAACTGTTTCGTGTTCTTCAGTATTAGAGCATATGACTTCTTGGGCGTGGTAATGGTTTTTCACCCAAATAGAGCTGGATGTGTTGGCATACATTTCTGTTCTCAGCTCTTGGGAGCTGGAGGCAGGAGAATCGGGAGTTCAAGGTCATCCTCAGCTACACTATGAGTCCAAAGATATCATGAACTACTTGAAACCTATCTCATAGAAATCTGAATATCAGAGCCAGTGAGGAGGCTCAGCAGGTAAGGGAGCTGGCTGCCAAGCTTGACAGCTTGAGAGGTCAAGAGCCAGAACCCACATGGTGCAGAGAGAACGATTCCCTCAAGTTCTCTCTCAATCTCCACATGTGCACTTTAACAAGCCTGTGTACCTTCCCACAAAATAAATATAAGCAAAAACAAACAAAGATAAAACCAGGGATCATCAAAGGTTTGCAAGCTTTTGGAAATTTGGGAACATTCTTTTTCTCGGAGCTTCAGTTAGCTGGGATGCCAACGTAATTGAAGCAAAGCCTCTTGACAGATATGCACCAGTAGAGCACTCTTAAAACGTCAGCTGGGAAGACTGGTCATGGCTCAGTGGTAGGATCCTTGCTTAGCAGGCTCTTTCCCGAACACTGCAATGGCAAAAGAAAAACTCCATCAGATTTTTGTCCCCTCTTGCAAGTTTAGAAGCACTCAAAGTTCACCAATTACAAGACAAGTACTTCCCAAATGTGCTCCAAGCAATGGCGAAGTTCTGTAAACTTCTATCCTTTTTTGGTGGATCCTTCGGGTACCTAACATTCCTGTCTGAACCTTGGCGTGCCGCTGGAGCTAGTAATATTCTCCAGCAGTATGCTCTGAGCCCACACTTGGGATAACTGACCATGAGTAGCCTTTGCTAATAGCATTACCAATCTGAATTGCTTCTATCGTTTAAGGTACAATAGACAACCTATAGTTTCCAAACATCACAATGTTACAGTTTACACTATACAAAGTTCTTTAACACAGATGATATATTCTAATCAGAAAAAAAAAATTAAAGATTTGCCCTCTGCAAGAACAGAAAGCACTTTAAATCCTCGAACCCTCTCCCAAGCCCCAGACATTCATTTTGAGATGGAGTTTATTATTTCCTTTTCTATTTTCAAAACAATAAAATTTAAAAGGTGGTCCTATATTCATGTACATATGGTTAGTACTAGTTGGTCTTAGACCGGAGGAGGAGAAGAGTGTGAGGGGAGGGGAGAAGGAGAAGGAGGAGGGGAAGTAGAAGAAGAAGAAGAAGAAATGAAGTTGAGAGGCAGACACACTGCAGGGTTATAGGGAAAACTGAAGGTTGGGGTGGATATGAGTATATTTCATTCATGCTTGTATGAAATTCTTAAAGAACAAAAATGAACAAAAATATCCCCAAAGAGAGACAAAAAAAAAAAAACAACAACAAAAATAAAGAGATTTCAGTAGGACTATTCATACAGTCAGGAATGGTCACGGAACCCTGACCCTACATGGTCTACTCACAAGGTCCCCTTCACTACTAGTATAGTAGTTCTTTGATTCTAGATGACTCTTTTTGTTCACATTTGGTATCTCTAAATCTCTCATGATTTGTTAGCAGTATTTGCCTTTCTTTGTAATGTCACACATTTCAACAACTTTCTTAGGAAAAAAATGCCATTCTAGATTAGATGGAATATTGTATTTAATGAGAGTTCTCTATACACCAAGAGTTGTGCTAGGCCCTAGAAATGAACTTTGAGAAATGCATGTCCCTCTCTACTGGAGTCCCCAGTTCTTTAGCCTGTGTGGTGATACCTCCCTGGTCTCCCCTGCTGTGGATCACTTACGGTGTGTCCCTCAGGCTAGAAGTATAGGTCTTCTGGAGCTCTGATTATAATCTCATGAAGACCATCTCAGTAGCTTTGACGTGCAGTCATTTGCCTGCTCCTGGCATTTGATGTTTCTGTAAACTAAGGTGGCTGCTTACGGACCCATCCCACAGTGCCTGTTGACATCATCACACTCGCCCCAACTAAACACATTGAACCCTTTCTGCACAGCTATCATGGTATTAACAGCAGCCATAGGCTCAGATAGAGGAGGGGTCTGGGTTGGAACTGTAGTCCTGGCACTCTGCTAACAAACTAGCCATCTGGATCTTCAGTTGGCTTGCCTTCGAGATGACCGGATTAGAGGGGTAAACTCCTGGTATCTCTCGACTTTACTGGCATTAAGAACAAGTCAGCTATGTCTTGCTTTTATTGTTCTACCATGTGATTCCAGTTAGAGATTTCCATTCCACAGACGCTGGTATCCTCATTAAAGACGATGACAATAGTTGTAGGGAAAGTGGAGCTGGAGCAGCAGAACAAGGGGCAGCCTTGGTGGCCATTCATTAATCACTGCAGCAGCTTGGACAGAGGTGGCTGTAACTAAAGACTCTCTGCCCTCTGGCTGCTGGTGGGACACGGAGAGCGTGGGGAGATAGGAAAGAATGTGTTGGCCAATAGTGTTCTATTACCGTGTTAAGCAAATCTTAGCTGGCAGACATAGAAACTGGAAGTTGAAAGAGAGATTGTTTTGACTTTAGCTATGGATATTTCAATCCAAATGGTGGAAGGAAGCAGACAGAGGATGCTGAAGCCCCGGGCAGTCTCCTTCTTCTCATTCCATCTGAGTTCCCAGGCTAGAGACAGTACCACTCACATTCAGGCTGGGCTCTCTTCCCTTATTTGACCCTCTCTAGAAACACCCACAGACACAGTAGAAGTGTGCTTGACCCATCTTCCAGGTGTCTCTCAGTCTGATGAAATGAAGAATCAAGAAGAACCCTCACAATTTCAGGTTTTCACCTATGGCCCCTATATTCCTGATTTCCTGTCCAGGGCTGGCCTGGTAGCCAAGTGGGAGTCTGGGGTGAGGGGCAGCAAACTCACCCTGTGGGTTGGATCCATTCATATACAGTCTCCTGACACCTTTCTAGGAGTCTCAGAAAGTGGCCCCTTATGCCCATCAGGATTCAAACTCATGCCACAGCCTGACATTCTCTTTGTGTTGGCTGGAAAGGTTGAAGTGAGAGGGCTTCCCTATGTCTGCACCTTCATCTGAAATCACTTTCCTAGACAGTGAGCAGGTGGTTCCACTTCCTTCCGCACATCTCCAGGAAAGGCCCAGGCCACAGGCAGTGGGCAGACCTACCTACATGCCTGTGGAGGATTCTAGATAATTTATACTTAGGGGATTCCAAGTCACTCACCCTTCTGTTAAGGCTGGGACTCGGGCAGAAGACAGGACAAATCAAAGAGTCAGAAGTGACATTGGAGACTAGCTTTTCCCAGGTTTCTCTGTGGTTATGGTGAAATGACTTGTAAGAGATTAGTTTTTCCTTGGCCTTCACCCCCATCACAGAAAGGATTTATGATTAAAAAAAATAACATGATTCAGTGAATTCTAAATCTACCAAAAGTAG
This sequence comes from Mus caroli, assembly GCF_978045245.1. Classification (NCBI taxonomy): domain Eukaryota; kingdom Metazoa; phylum Chordata; class Mammalia; order Rodentia; family Muridae; genus Mus; species Mus caroli. The sequence continues at coordinate 105,990,165 of NW_028227265.1, read as the reverse complement.
TGAAAACAACACAGAACTGGAGTTTTCATTTGGGAGACAAAATGGAGGATCATGAAAGAGGGATTTAGCACTGGGACAAATCAACAGGAGTGGTAGCATGGAAATGGGTACTGTGTATGTTGGTGTAAGATGGTACTCACAGGAATGAACTACACCACTTTTTTTATGAGCATAGATGAAAATATAATGCAGAAATAACATCAAAGATTGACAATAATACAGAGACACTGGGTCTCTCATATCCTGAGAGGAGTCTGAAAACACTGTAGCCATGCAGAGCAACAATGTAAGCATGCACGAGAACAGTAGATACACAATTACAAGGCAAAAAAGCAGTGGAACCCAGGCACAGCTGCACACAAGAACTTTATCCAGGAGCCTACATGACACTTCTACTCAGTATAACTATACACTGGAATGACACAGTGTTTTCAAAGGGTGGCTGGTTAAACAGACTGTGGCCATCCCTGTCTTAAAATAACACTCAACAGTGAGAAGTAATAAACCATTGCAATCTGCCATGTTTTGAAGCTGCACTGAATCACGCTAAGTGACAAAGCCAGTATTGGGAGTTGATTGGGGGACTGTAATCGGACATTTTCAGAGTAGAAGTCTAAACAGGGACCAGCAGCTCAGCACACGACGAGGCCTTCTCTGTGCTTCATAAACGACAGCTTCTTGCTGCAGCCTCATTGGGAAGAGGTTAGCAAATCCCCCGAGACTTCCTTCAGTGAGGCTTTCTCCCGTGTAATAGTACTGCCCTCTGTACCTTGTCCTATTGGTGATTCGGTTTGACCTATGGATTTGGGACTAGGAGAATATTCAGGACAGGGCAGTTTGTCAGCATTACATTCCTGAAGTGATATTGTGGCACCGGAGTATGTGAGCATGAGAGGTTGGTGGGTAGAGAGAACAGCGAGAGCCTTTTAAAGATTTATTTATGTACATGCATGTGTATATGAGTGGCAGGAGAGTGCAGAGGAGGCTGTCAGATCCCCTGGAGCTGCAGTGATAGGCTACTGAGGGCCACCTGGTGTGGGCTCTGGGAACATGTCTGCAAGAACAGCAAACTCCCTTAAGTGCCGAATGTTGTGGAACTGGACCCATCTGCCTCCTGACAGTGAAGCCTGTACACATGATAGAATTGCAGACTTACACTCATACACACACACGTAAGCAGAGCAGGACAAATAGATTATTGTGAGTAGATAACAGCAGTGTCAAAATCCTGGTTGGAGCCTTGAACTACAGTTTCCAATGGCATCCCCCTGGGGAAGGCAGCCATAAGACTCATGGACTCTCTATGTCTTATCTCCCACACAGGAATGTGAAACAAATAACCGTCTCAAAATAAGATTATTGAAAATGAGGTTTCCAGTCTTTATGTGGAAAGCAGCCTAGCTGGACAAAGTCACCATGGCCAGTTGGGGGTCATTGCTTGCCCAAGGTGGGCTGTATTGCAACAGATTCCATTAGAGCTAATTCGGGTTGGGAGGAGTGTGACCCAGAGATGGAGGGGTTTCAGTGCCTTGTGCCTCTCCTCACTCAGCAGCTGTGTTGCCTGAGAAATTGTAGACACAGCACCTCCCAGACCCCTTGCTGTGATTTGGCTTCTGGGCACAAGTCTCTCTTGGGAAACCTGAGGGTAAGGGAGTCTGAGAAACTTTCCCTCTGCATTTCCAGATGCTAAAGTGTAAAGCCAAAGGTAACGCTGGCTTTGGGAATCTGAGTGGGTTTTAGGGAGGCTTTCTCCCACACGTACCCCGAGTGAGTCTCTATATCATGGGGTAGTCCATCATTTTCTTCTTCTGTTTTTTTTTCCTCTGTATGTCTCTTCAAAAGATATGCTAACATCAATAAAAGCTAAAACCTATTCCACTTTAAAAGCCAACTGAACAAGCCATCAGTGAGCTGGTGAAGAACATGGCAGCAGGCTGCAGCAATTGGGATCTGATTATCTTTAAAGCACCTTTGAAGTCTGCAAGCCCGAGCTGCTGTGATAAATGAGCATCCAGCCAGACACTGGCAGGCCCAGTGCTGGAAATGAAAATGTTTTCTCTAAGAACAGTGGCAGGGCTGTGAGATGACTTCGTGGGCAAAGATGCTCTTAGCAAGCCCAATGACCCGAGTTCAATCCCCAGAGCTCAAGGTAGAAGGAGACAAGCAGAACGAGGTTCTCTGACATTCACACACTTGGCATGTGTGCATCTGCATATACATACATAAACACACAGGCACACACAGAGATACACATAATACATATACACAGGTACACACAAGTACACACAGGCACACATACCATATATACACAGGCTCACACAGACACACTCACAGGCACAGACACACATACAGACACACACACATGCATGCATGCATACATAGTCAGGCACATATATACACAGGTACATACACATATACACAAGCACACATAATATCTACACTCAGGCATAAATAACACACAAGCACACACATAGGAGACACACATAACATATACACAGGCACATATAACACATATACACAGGCACATATATACACACGCACATATAACTCATACAAAGGGGTACATATAATACACACAGGTACACATAAGACACATGCATAGGCACACACGTACAAACATCATACATAATAACAATAAATAATATAACTTTTTAAAGAGCAGAAGCAGTGAGGGAGACAGACTGAACAAGGCAATGTGGAGTGAAGGGGACTCCAGCAAATATGTCCAGTCAGAAACAGAAAATGAAGCTGTGCGTGGGTTATCTGATACCCCATGAAAATTCAGACCCATGGTCGGTTAACCTCTCAATGTCTTTTTAATGTGCTTTTATGAAAGATATCATGATTTTATAGGCTGTTTTTAACATGATTGTGGCCTTTGCTGATGGGGTCAGTCCCTGGGTGATCTGCCCCTATAATGTCTCTCCTGGCAGCTCAAGTTATAATTTCTCTACCGATATTCTGCAGACCCCATAGGACATGTCTTCAATCCATGAAGTATGCACGCTCCTCTTTCAGCCTTTGTCACACCCAAAATCTGCTTTGGAAATTCAAGGTCTGGAAGTGGCTTTTCTCAACTTTAGTGGCTTAGTTGGGGAAAATCAAGATAAGCCTGTAGGTGTAGCCCCCAAGATAAAAACTTGGGGATTCCAGAGCACTCCTGAACCAAAGTAGAAAAGAGTTCAAAGTGTGTTCAATGGGACTGCCTTTGTCTCTGTGCATTCCACAGACATGGGATCAGCTGGCAGGGCACAGAGGCCTCCTGTGTTTACCAACTTCTCTAATCTTAACAACCGGTGAAGCAGGAGAGTGGTTTAAAATAGTGTGTGTGTGTGTCTGTCTGTCTGTCTGTTTGTCTGTGTCTATATGTGTATATCCCCATGTCTGTTTGTGTGGATGTATGCTCGTCTCTCTCTGGGTTTAACTGTCTGTGTATCTATACGAGTATGTGCCTATGTGTGCATGTTCAACACAATCCTATGTGCATGCTTTAAACCTAAAATACCATTTACTGTTTCACAAGTGCAAACTCCAAAACATCTTTGTAAAGCCAGCTTGAAACTCTCATTTATTCCCCTCCTCTCTGTTGTTGTTGGTGGTGGTTTTGGTTTTTTGTTTGTTTGTTTGTTTTTTGTTTCTGTTGTACTTTTGTTTGTTTGTTCACTTAAACCAGTCTCTCACATGAAAGACTGGGTCTAAGCTACATGAGGAATAAGTAATAGAGTCAGGCATTTTATCTTCATTTACTATTTGCCTCCTGGCTTTGGAAGGACCAGAGGAAATTGTTTTGTTTTTGTGTTTAAAACAAAAGTAAGATCTTGCTATGTGTTATGGACTGGCTTGCTACATACTATGGGCGGCCCTGAACTTATAGCAATTCTACTAACTTGGCTTTTTATTTTGGCAACAAAGTCTCACTCTGCAGATTAAGTTGTGGTATATGAACTGAAACTTGCAATATATTAAAAATATTCCACTGCAAAGTTCACCCACCTACACTTGAACCTGCCCTCCTCTCATCTCTGTCTCCAGGATGCCAGTGCCATAGATGCACATCCTGGTCAAAAGGAGTTTTTGAAGTCAAATTGTAGGAATGACTGAGCTTAAGAGTTCAGGGCATAGCATATGCAAACAAGGAATACAGGAGTTTAGAGGAAGGATATAGGACCTGGAAAGGCAGGAGACAAGCTGGGAAGGGCAGCAAGTACTGACTTAGCTAGGGTAGTGATAAACTGAGCGCATGCTCAGAAGAGGTGGTCCCATTTACCAATGGTTGCAAAGGCGTCAGCTTCCCAGCTGAACTCCCGAGAGCACCAGCTTGGCCTGGGAGGGGAATATCAACTCGGCTGCATGATAAGAGAGAAAATTGCCTCTTCATCTCCATTATTGCTTCGATTAAGAAAATGTTATTAACCTTTCAAAAACTTACCATTTTGTTTTCTTGGAGTTTGGTCAAGGCCCACATTTATCTTGAAAATGCTAGTTTCTGCACAATTTTTAATTGAAGGGCTTTAGGGCAAATTCAATTAAGTTGTGGTATATGAACTGAAACTTGCAATATATTAAAAATATTCCACTGCACAGTTCACTAATTACCCAATTTGTAATTTGAGTCCCATTGTCATTTCAACACTAACTCAGAAGACATACTCAGAAGTGACTGAGGGCTCCCAAAGTCACAAATGCCCAAAATGGGACCAGGCTTGAAGGCAGCCTGTCTGTGATGATACCTCTCTAATGCGTAGGGAAGCAGGGACCTGGAAGGGGTAGCTTTCAAGTCCTTCGCATTGTTGGAGCAAAGCATTGTTCACAGAAGGGAATCCATTCAGTACTATAGGAATCAGAGTCCTGCCTCGTATTTCCCAAGTGTCGTTGGGCAGTTCAAACTTACTCCGAATCCTGTACTCTTAGCCAAGGGAGCCTGGTAGAGACATGGATGGATCAATCCACAGCTCTGTGATCTACCTGTTCTTTCTAGCTGCCTACAAATTTTACTCTTTCCTTCTATTGCATCCCGAGTCAGCACTGGTTGAGCCCCATCTATTGTAATTCATTAGCTGCCTTCCAGGTGGGATCCAGGGAGAGGAAGGAAAAGCGCAGGTACCTTAATTCTGAATCGGTTTTCCTCTCTGGACTGGCAACACCAGAATGCACTTCAAGACTCACTCAGCTAACTATTGGTAATTGTTTTTCATTAACCGCAGCTGTCCATCTCTTGTTAGCGCAGGCAAAGCCAAGAGAGCGAACAGCTGCTTCGTCTCCCCACACAATTGTTAGGGCAAATGTCCATAAATCATTATGCAAATTTGCCAACTGAACCTTGTGAGTAGAAAGGTTTTCAATTGCATACACTGAATTTTATGCTTCAAGAAATTTTTTTTAGGCAGGTATATCCCATAGTATGGAAAATAATACATGATATTTCTTTTAATAAGTGTTGTTATAACGTCTTTTTTTTATTAATGTCAGTTTTGATAAAATAACTATAATACGGACAAGCCAATGATTCAATACAACTTTAATTTTTGATCAGAGGGAGTCAAAATTCTGCATGAACATTGAAAAAGTATGCCATTTTCAGCATATATGTGTATATATATATCATAATGTGTTATATATTGTTTACAGTATGATTATATCATTACCTACTTTTTAAAGAATTTCCAAAATTTTAATTAATCATAGTTTTTCATTTATTCCCTTTCTTCTCCTCCCTCCAGTTGTGTTTATATATTTATGCATCTATAGGTATATACATACCTATATGTAGTCTGTGTTGAACTACTTGTATAGATATGGTTTCAGGGCTTACTACTTGACACTGGATAATCACTTACGGAGCATGTCCCTAGGAGAGACTAATTCTTCCTCTCAGTGGCCTATAGCTCGTAGTGTAGAGATGAAGTACAGCTACAGTGTGATTTACCCGTTCCCATGTTAGTCTGTCTGTTGGGACTGTCACTGTTAAGGTCTTACTCAGGCAGCCATGATGAGGTATCACGGATGGGACTTCTGATTATTTCACAGAGATACAATCTCCCATCCAATGTCCTGATCCTCTGGCTCTTACAGTCTTTCTGCCCCAGCTTCCATGATGCTCTGTGAGTCTTGGGTTCAGGAGCTGGGCTTCCCAGACATAGTTGATCCCTGGATTTTGGCAGTTGTGGTTTTCTATAACTGTCCATCTGCTACCAAGAGAAGCCTTTTTTGATGAAGGATGAGAATTACATTTGTCTATGGGTGTAAGGATTAGCTTTAGAATGCAGTTAGGAATTGGGCTGGTCTACTCAAGTGGCACTGGCAGCTTCTCCTCCAAGATATATGACCTCCCTGACTGTCCCAGGTAGTCGGCTAGGCTTCTAGCACCAGGCATGTTTTTTCTCCTGTTGAAGTGGTTCTAAGTACAAGTAGACAACTGTTGATTACTGCCAAGATCCGAATGCCAGTGTTGCACCCTTCCAAATGCCTTCCTTTGTTTGTTATTCTCATGCTTTAAAGGTGTCACAGCTCAGTGGAACCATCGATCACTTTCTTCCCTGTAAGCTTGCATGGCATACTGTGGTCTTATCAGAGCTAATCCTCAGAGAGGGGCCTTTGCAGCTTTATATTTAAGCTAAGACGGTGTTTTTCTTACTTCTCTTTATTCCTTATTTAAAATACACTTTTATCACTGTGATGTGCTATAATTCAGCAGTTTCTCAGCTTTGTGGCTATTATAATCGTCAAGCACATATTTAGGCTTTTCTAAATCTATTTTTTTCATAGTGGGAAGAATTCATATTTAGACTAAACATGTGAACATTCTCACTACACTTGCTATACATGAATATATCGATCACCAAAGGTGACATGCTAATTCTCATGCCACTCATAGAACACGCATGTGCCAGTCTTCCAAGAGTCTTGTCATCTTATCCTTTCTATACTTCTTTACTGCTAGTTTTCCAAGCTACAGAACGCACAACATTTTCTATATGGCATTTACCTGATTGATTTGTTGATGCATTCATTACACTGGTCACTCAAAAATAGTTATCAAATAAATGACTTTCTAGGAACTGGAAAAAAAAAAACAGAGATGAAGTTTTTCTGTAGCCCAAAAGGACTTCAGCATCCAAACTGATACATACAATGCCGAATTTTACAGGTGCTGGAGAAAGGCACTGCAGTAATGTGGATGGATTATGAGCTTGAGAGATAGGTATAAAACATGATTTCAAACATGAAGTTTCACATGGTAAACATGGGCATTCCAGAGACGGAAATCATAATCAAAGACATATAGATGTGAGAGGGAAAAATTTAGTTGAAGATGTCTAGACCCAAGCTGTAAGGCTGCTGAGCCAAGAGAGTTAAATTATAGGAAAGGAGGGAGACAGGCATATTAGTTAGTAGTAATTTGGATACAAGCATCACAAATGCCAAGCTAAAAAGAGGGAGTAGGAGAAGTAAAGACAAATTGCTATAAAGATCTGAGGTATCTCAGTGAGTCTGAGCACAATAATAGACTCAGCTCTTAGAAGCAAGTATAATCAGAAAAAAAATGAAACTGGCAGGCGACTCTACTCTTTCTTTTTCTTGTTTGCTGCCCCCCCCTTTTCCTCCTCCTCCCTTTATATTTCTTGTTTCCCCAGTCAGGAAATGTAACCATCTAGTGCTACCTTGCCTCTTGAACACCAAAATGAGATTGCGAGCTCTCTTGTTTTCAGTTCCAAAGTTCCTGATGAAATCCCCAGACTCTCCAAGTTGGACTCAGACCAACTTTGGAAACAATATCCTGAGACTTGGAAGTCAAGGCATCCAAGAGTTCCTCAGCACTATGGATCTGTCAGCGGGAACTGTGACAACCCCAGGGGAGGAGGAAAATCTGAGAAAAGGTGAGATGGGTACCAAGCTGCTAGGAAGACAAAATGTGTATATGAATGCATTATTATGAAGGAGAAAGCCTAGGATACAGTCATTAGCAGAATTGAATAATATTGCAAGGACTGTAGGCAATACACATATTATTTCATGGCTATCCCAAATATAATTATCTCATAGTTGGCCTCCTGTCTGTCTGTCTGTTGATTTATTTGTTTATTTATTTTGTGATTTGGCTTGTATGGACCAACTGTTAGAGTTGATAAGGTAGGATGGAGCTAAGTACCTAACTATCCCCCATCCTTTGGTATTGGAAAAGCAGCCACCAGCTCTTCTTGCCTGTGCAAAAATGACAGAATTGTCATGGTGCCTTGACAATATTGTGATCTCTGTGCACACAGTCTAATAGAGACTGAAACAGGACCACAACACTGCTCTATCTTTTGCTCTACTGGGCTCCTGCCTCAGTCTCTATTGACCTGAGCTAAGTCTGGTCCCTTCTCCAGTCTTTATCTTACCTTGTTTCCTAATAAGTTTACCTCATAAGTATGAACTTAGGCCAAGAAAAAAGGAATAAAGGAAAATTTCAAGAGTTGCTGAACAGGAATCTAGGAAAAGCAGATTTCTATTTTTCTTCATGTTCGAAAGACAAGGTTAACAGTTGCAGAAGATGGATAGCTGCAGATTGAGCTTAGAGGCAGCAACACCAGTGGGGATGGTTGTTCCATTAATCTAAGTGAGAAAGGCTGCAGAAGAGAGACAGTGGTGTGCACCTAGACATCCGATCCCAACAGGGTCAGCACGGAGCTTCTAGTGACAAATCATAGGAAACAAACAACACAAATTAGCTCCAACAATAAATAATGTTTTCCTTAGAGGATATTACGTTCAGGGAAAAAAGAAAAACGAGGTTGTCTGCAGAGTAGCAGACAGTAACTTGTGTGAATCTTTGTTTGGTTTTCTCTGCTAGCTTTTCCTGTTGATTTTATACTCAAGACAACCACAATTTCAGACCTCATATTACACATGAAACCATAGAGAGAGAGAATCATTTCTAGAGCCTTGCAGAGCAAAACTCCCTAGAAATTCTTGCTAAACTCTCCATGGGAAGATTCCAGCAAGAACCCTTGAATCAGGTCCCATGCTCCTCCTGAACGAGTTGTGGCAAATGAATGGGCCGAGGATGAGCTACAGGAAATCATTTTTGAAGCTGAGGAAGGGGCTCACTTCTCCAGAAACAAGGATGCTGTGCTTGAGCCTGAGGAGGGTAGAGGTTAGAAAATGTAGCTGCCAGATCCAGGTTTTGTTGAAATGTTGTAGCAGGTATGCAGAGGAGGAAACAATGTTTGCAGCCACAACCCACAGGTTCCCAGCATTGTGTGATTAGATCGTCTCACCAGGAGCGGGAGGGCTGGGGAGGGGGGGGGGCTTAATAGTTTGGAGCAGGAGATCAGCTTGGATAGAAATGAGTTACTTCTTTATAAAGATATGGATTTGAAGCTAAAATGGGTTTGGATTAGAGATACAGTTTGGGTTGTTAGAAAAGTCAGTGATGATCCCACTTAGCACTGAGCCCTGCATACTACAATACTGACTTGCCAGACAACAGGTACCCACTGCTAATACTAGTGGCTCAACTGTTACAGTATAACCAACCACATTCTGGTTGGATTTAAAGCACATAATACAGAAATGGATTTTGTATCTTGTGTTGTAATCCTGTTTTTTAAAAAAAAAAAATCCATGGCTTAGGTGGCCCTAGGTTAAAAAATCTGTTGTTGTTATTTGCTAAATGGTCATGTTGTCAAATTGCCTTCTGAATAATTTTTTCACATTTCTATCATGTTTGCACACACAGATCTGGCTGCTTTCAACCCAACCTTGGCCACACAAGCTTCTTTTTTGCAAAGGACAACAATCAAAGCAGAAACTGATAACTGGCCCACATTCTGAGAATAGTAGACCAGGGATAGTTAGCTCTAAGTGGGGCTCAGGAGACATTGCAGAGTGTGTGGAATGAGATAAGAGCTAGAGAACTGGGAGAACAATGTGTCTTAGAGGAGCTGGAAAGGCTATGAAAGGAAGTGGAAGGGGAAATATGGGGATGCATATGATCATATTTCATTGTATACTTGTATAAGTTTCTCAAAGAAAGAAAGCATAATAGAATCTTAACTTCGGAAGCTGTCGCTATACGGAAGTTATGTAGCATCCAGGTACCCAGTGGGGTCATTATTAAATGAGGTCACCCCAAAAGCAGTGCAGAGTAGCAGGGACAAAGGATTAATCTCTGTAAAAAGCTGAAGGGTGAGACTCAGAACTCACTAACTGCATTTACAGATCAAAACGGAGTTCCTTTAATGTGGATGGCTGTTGCAGTGAACAATCCTACATAACTAAATTATTTCTAAGCTCCACTTGACAGCTCATTATTTTAAAGGCAACACTCCCCAACAACTAAATTCACTTACACTGCAGATGGAAGGAAAAAAAAGACTTTGGAGTTCAGAGCAATGGGATTTAACTAAAATAATAAATATTTTGTGGCTTTGAAAATGTTTGGAATCTGATTATGACATTAATAACCAGGCATGGTTACTAGGCCAGATGGCTTCTGGAGGAATGCAGACATATTGAACTTGTAATTGGTTACTTTGCAGTTAGATTTAATAAACGAACTGATTAGTTATTTTATTGTTAGATAACCTTCTGGGGGTGGTGCTGAGCAAAAGTGCAAAGAATATTAAGGTCAAATCTAACAAAACGTTTGAGGAGATAATGCTATTCAATTGGAAGTGAATGTACAGACAAGAACAGAGTAAGACATACCTGAGTTAGCTGCCTTCTGGGATCGTGGGGCTTAAAAACCTGGCTCTCTGGCTCTCCAAGTCTGTCGCAGGCTGGCCTAGGAGTCCTCCCTGTGGAGTGTTCACCAGGCCCAGGAAGCTAGTTAGAGAGGTTGGGCCATGCGAACCTTCCTGGAGAAGGGAGGCTGACCAGGTAGAAGTCTTGTCTCCCCAGAGCTCTCCACTTCTTTAGAACTTTAGAACACATCACTCCCAGCCCCAAGAGGTATGGAGCTCACTCACGGCTCACTGAGATATGGAGCTGTACTAGTCTATGGCTACAAACAGATATTTAGATGTCAATTGGACTACATATCCTCTCATCAGGGTCTGTGACCTTCTTAGCCATAGGCTTTTGAACAGGTTTAAAGAATTAGGACGGAGGAGGCGGCAGCGGTGGCAGCAGCGTCGGGAGCAGCCGCTAGTTACTCCCGTAGTGATGCTACGGTTGCAGCAATGGGAGGATCAGTATTATTATTTTTTTTTGATTTTTAATATTTTTATTACCTATTTTCCTCAATTACATTTCCAATGCTATCCCAAAAGTCCCCCATAGCGCCCCCCACTTCCCTACCCACCCATTCCCATTCTTTTGGCCCTGGCATTCCCCTATATTGGGGCATATAAAGTTTGCAAGTCCAATGGGCCTCTCTTTCCATTGATGGCCGACTAGGCCATCTTTCGATACATATGCAGCTAGAGACAAGAGCTCCGGGGTTCTGGTTAGTACATCATGTTGTTCCAACAATAGGGTTGCAGATCCCTTTAGCTCCTTGGGTACTTTCTCTAGCTTCTCCATTGGGAGCCCTGTGATACATCCAATAGCTGACTGTGAACATCCACTCCTGTGTTTGCTAGGCCCCGGCATCATCTCACAAGAGACAGCTATATTTGGATCCTTTCAGCAAAATCTTGCTAGTGTATGCAATGGTGTCAGCGTTTAGAAGCTGATTATGGGATGGATCCCTGGATACGGCAGTCTCTAAATGGTCCATCCTTTCATCACAGCTACGAACTTTGTCTCTGCAACTCCTTCCCTGGGTGTTTTGTTCCCAATTCTAAGAAGGTGCACAGTGTCCACACTTTGGTCTTCATTCTTCTTGAGTTTCATGCGTTTATCAAATTGTATCTCATATCTTGGGTATCCTAAGTTTTGGGCTAATATCCACTTATCAGTGAATACATATTGTGTGAGTTCTTTTGTGATTGTGTTATTTCACTCAAGATGATGCCCTCCAGGTCCATCCATTTGGCTAGGAATTTCATAAATTCATTCTTTTTAATAGCTGAGTAGTACTCCATTGTGTAAATGTACCATAATTTCTGTATCCATTCCTCTGTTGAGGGACATCTGGGTTCTTTCCAGCTTCTGGCTATTATAAATAGGGCTGCTATGAACATAGTGGAGCATGTGTCCTTTTTACCGGTTGGGACATCTTCTGGATATATGCCCAGGAGAGGTATTGCTGGATCCTCCGGTAGTACTATGTCCAATTTTCTGAGGAACCGCCAGACTGATTTCCAGAGTGGTTGTACAATCTTGCAATCCCACCAACAATGGAGGAGTGTTCCTCTTTCTCCACATCCTCGCCAGCATCTGCTGTCACCTGAATTTTTGATCTTAGCCATTCTGACTGGTGTGAGGTGGAATCTCAGGGTTGTTTTGATTTGCATTTCCCTGATGATTAAGGATGTTGAACATTTTTTCAGGTGCTTTTCTGCCATTCGGTATTCCTCAGGTGAGAATTCTTTGTTCAGTTCTGAGCCCCATTTTTAATGGGGTTATTTGACTTTCTGGAGTCCACCTTCTTGAGTTCTTTATATATATTGGATATTAGTCCCTTATCTGATTTAGAATAGGTGAAGATCCTTTCCCAATCTGTTGGTGGTTTTTTTGTCTTATTGATGGTGTCTTTAGCCTTGCAGAAGCTTTGCAGTTTCATGAGGTCCCACTTGTCAATTCTCGATCTTACAGCACAAGCCATTACTGTTCTATTCAGGAATTTTTCCCCTGTGCCCATATCTTCAAGGCTTTTCCCCACTTTCTCCTCTATAAGTTTCAGTGTCTCTGGTTTTATGTGAAGTTCTTTGATCCACTTAGACTTGACCTTAGTACAAGGAGATAGGAATGGATCGATTCGCATTCTTCTACATGTTAACAACCAGTTGTGCCAGCACCATTTGTTGAAAATGCTGTCTTTCTTCCACTGGATGTTTTTAGCTCCCTTGTCGAAGATCAAGTGACCATAGGTGTGTGGGTTCATTTCTGGGTCTTCAATTCTATTCCATTGGTCTATTTGTCTGTCACTATACCAGTACCATGCAGTTTTTATCACAATTGCTCTGTAGTAGAGCTTTAGGTCCGGCATGGTGATTCCACCAGAGGTTCTTTTATCCTTGAGAAGAGTTTTTGCTATCCTAGGTTTTTTGTTATTCCAGATGAATTTGCAGATTGCACTTTCTAATTCGTTGAAGAATTGATTTGGAATTTTGATGGGGATTGCATTGAATCTGTAGACAGACAGGGTCTACAGCTGGGTAACTCCCCTTGATACCTTGCTAGATAGCAAGGAAGAAGCTTCCAGCTGAGTTCTAGCATGACCCCTACCCAACTTTTGTCTTTAAGTGCTGGCAACTTTTATTACAATTCTAATTTTATGTAGATCAGTGACTTTAGGACCAGTGCTCAGGTGGGCTCTTTGGGCCCAGGTGCCTAGTAGACAGAAGAGCCACGGCTTGGATGTATTCCACAGCCAGAAGCAGAGTCTCTAAGCTGCAGCTTCATTGCTCTTAAATATTTCTAAACACCTTTAGAAAAGCTTGTTTTTCAAATAAGGTAAAGAAGTTTTCAATTAGGCTTTGCAATATCTTGTAAAACCATGCCCTACAGCGGCTCTCTCTGTATTAAATGGAGCTGTATTAGAATTAATTACCAGGAGAGATGGATGAGAGCCCTTTGGTAGGAAGCCTCCCTGCCCCTGGTCAGAAACCACAACTCACAGTGAGGTCTATCACAGCTGCAGGGGAGTGAGAGAGGGACGGCTGACATACTGGAGGGGAAGAATGCTTCCTAAACCTTTGTCCCACAGAAAAAAGGAGGAGTTTTGGCTCTTTCTCTGCCTCGTCTCCTCTATTTCAGACTCCTTTAATTAGGAGTATGTGCAAGAATCATTTTTTTTAACTTGAAATATGGTTTGTATATGCTCAACTATTTCAACAGCCCAGAAGGTGTGGCCCTGTTGGGATAGGTATGTTACTGTGGGTGTTGGCTTTAAGAACCTTATCCTAGCTGCCTACAAGCCAGTATTCTGCTAGCTGCCTTCAGATGAAGATGCAGAACTCACAGCTCCTCCTGTACCATGTCTGCCTGGATGCTGCCATGTTTGTGCCTTGATAACAATGGACTGAACCTCTGAACCTGTAAGCCAGCCCCAGTTAAATGTTGTCCTTATAAGAGTTGCCTTGGTCATGGTGTCTGTTCACAGCAGTAAAACCCTGACTAAGAGAGTATAGTTCAGACGCCTAGTCTTTTCTTCATATTGAAGCTGGTGCCCTTTGCTTTCAGTCCCAATAACTAAAGATCCCAAATGCTCATGAAAATAGTGTCCTGTTTGGAAAATGTTAGCAGTGAGGCAGGTGCAAGAAAGACAGGACTTGTGGGCTTGAGGGCAGGGCAGGCAAACTGTCTGCACTGCGATGGGTGACTCCTCCAATGCAGATGCAGCCTTTCATTTGGCAGCGTATTTAAATGGCTGAGCATTTCAATAATTATTTTTTATTCATAATTATTAAAAAAGATTTGACTAATAATTCACTTTTGGTGTTCCAAACAGATTGGATATTATTTTTTAAAAAGTTCAGGGGAAAAAACAGAGAGAGAAGCACACGTATATAACTCAGAGGCAGACTATTACAGGCTAACGTCAGAGGAGCGTCATGTAGTTACAGAAGATGTATATCTATAACATACAACTATTTCATTCTTGATGCTTTATTTGGATTTACCTTTGAGGCCCCTCTGTAAGGCAGGGCCAATTAATATTTGAACCATTCTGTAATAAGTCCCTAGTGGAAACCTGAATTAATTGGCATCAAATTAAGTTTACATTGGTTATACTTTAATGTCCTATGTATATCGGCATGATAATATCTGCTTGTTACATCCTTGAATCTGTTCTGGGTGGAGCCATTGTCTATAAGTGGGGGAAAGAGAATAGCTGGGCCTGGGGCAGCTTCTATACATCAGGCTCTGAGGGAAAGTCACTGTCACCCATTTATGACGGTTCTGTCATTCAGCACACTCATGTTCTGGGTCTCGGGGAAGGTTGGCAGCAGGTTCTGTATGAACCTTTTTCTTAAAGAAGAGACTCCAGTCAGCAGAGGGTAGTCTTAGGAAAGGACAGTCTCTAGGACAGAGTTCTCACTAGAAATACTTATCAAGGTCAGGATGGCAGTGTCACTTGGCCAGGCCCTGTCCTAGTGTGATAACAGACTCGAACATCAGGAAGGACATGAGACCAGACTGCAGGGTCGTTGAACACCGAGGTGCTCGGGATTCAGCCTATGGCCAAATGCCTACAGTTTAGAGCAACATTTTAAAGCCCGCTCTAATGCCTTTGTTAGGAATGGTTTACTTAACATTGGCTGATCCTGGGCAGAATTGTCTCTGGATGCACAGATAGTTTTCTCTGGCTTTTAAATGGCTACTTCTACTTCTCATTGCTTAGAAGGTAATGCATATATGGATAACCTCAGTAATGGGGCTTTCTCAAGTCTTCCCTCTGCTGGGCGGCTAATTGTTGGATCCAGAACTTGTATCTTCAAAGGGTCCAGTACTGAGGGGAATGATGTGAGTTCAAGTCTAGACAGCATTGTCTCTTCTTCGGAGGCTGTACAGTATGCATGGGGTTGAACCTCCAATTTCACAATGAAACCAGCTCTCTGCTTCCAATTTTACAGCACTCATGCAGGTCCAGGCTCCGTGCTAAGCGTAGTGTGTATGTTTGTGCTGATGTGTATTCCTTACTTTTTTTTCTCACAGTGACCCTGAGACTTGACATTGTTGTTTCATTTTGTAAAGGAGCCAAGTGAGTCTAAAGAGAGGTTAAGTGCTTTGCTAAGGCCATGAAGCAAGTGAGCAGTGCTCTGCCCTCCCAACACTGTGTTCCACTCTGGAAGGAAGCTAGGGCCAGGGGACAATCCAAGGTCAGACCTGCCTGGAGCAAACTTTAAAACTTTCTTAACTGGGTTAACTTTTATCCAATCGTTCATTCATTCATTCAAGCAAACAAACAAACAATAAATAAACAAACAAACCATCATTCATGTTGCAAGCACTGCTCAAGTGACAACATGAAATCCCTGTTCTTATATGATTGTTCTTTATAACTAAATTAACTATATCCCTAGTCTTTGTAACTTTAAAGCAGCACAATATTCTATCATCTCTATCATTTGCAGGTAGCAAGAATGACTGCAACAAACCCATCCACAAATATACTGCAAAATAGTGTTGCAAATAAAAATCCAATATATATATATATATATATATACCAATGACACAGACATTATATGGGCAGCAAATGGTAACTCCTATTAACAGAGGTCTTACAGTGAACAGACACAGGAAATGGGAGGACAGCTGTTTGTCGATTTTAAGTGGCATCATTAAGATAGATAGAATCATACTAATGGAGGAGGCGGCGTTTGACTTCAGGAAAGGAAGACTCTTGAAGAAGTGAAGTAGTTAGTCAGACTCATGTCAGAGAACAGAGTTCCAGGGAGAGGGAAGACAGAGCTTGTCTGGAGCTTTTGAAATGACCAGCATGGTCAGAGTGAGCATCCAGTTCACTAAGAACTTTGTAGACCACTTGTACTGGCTAGTTTTGTATCAACTTGACACAGATGGAGTTATCACAGAGAAAGGAGCTTCAGTTGAGAAAATGCCTCCATGAGATCCAACTGTAAGGCATTTTCTCAATTAGTGATCAAGGGGGAAAGGCCCCTTGTGGGTGGGACCGTCTCTGGGCTGGTAGTCTTGGTTCTATAAGAGAGCAGGCTGAGCAAGCCAGTAAAGAACATCCCTCCATGACTTCTGCATCAGCTCCTGCTTTCTGACCTGCTTGAGTTCCAGTCCTGAACTTCCTTGGTGATGTACAGCAATATGGAAGTGTAAGCTGAATAAACCCTTTCCTCCCCAACTTGTTTCCTGGTCATGATGTTTGTGCAGGAATAGAAACCCTGACTAAGACACCACTGTAAAATATTTGGCTCTCACATAGTAGGAAATGGAGAGCTATTGCCAACCAAGTCTCAAACAGAGGAGTTGCCATCTGAATTTTCTTTTAAAAACAAACAAACAAACAAACAAACAGGATCTCATTAGATAGCAGAAGTTGGTCTTCAACTTCCAATCCTGCATCTACCAGGTCCTGGGATTACTGGGTGTGCCTCAGACATCTTGCCTGTTCTTTCCCTTTTAAAGGGTGTATTTGAGGGCCTTCTGAGACATAGACTACAGAAAGGCAGAAGGAGAAATATGATCTAATGTGACCAGGAACAAGCATGAAGCTTCGCCTGGGCTTGCCTGGGGCTCATAAAGGTGCTGAAGAATTGCTTATGCCTGAATTTCTTTTAAAGGCTGAACCAAGAAAAAAAAGAAAAATCTTCCTGATGGGCTGGGTCTAGGAAAAACATCATCGAAATGTTCTTTGTTTTCTATCAAAAGATCAAGTAAGACAAAATCCATTAGAAGAACATTGTGAAGAAGCCACTTGGCAGAAACTCAAGGTTCTTCAGGGCCAGCACTTCTTGAAATCAAAATATATGATCAGGTTTGTTTTATTCCTAGAAACTGTGCTTCTGTGTGTTTGCCAATCAGAGAAGAATATGAGGCTGAGCTCTGACGATTTGGAGTGGTGCCCAGGACCCCTTTGCATCAGAAGTGAATCCCCTGGGGTATCCTCCACTGTGTGCTTTTTAATTTGATTTACCTTCACTATCTACCCTCCTGCAGAAATACTCAGGATCATTTGGTCACATCCTTGAGGTCCCAGACCTAGTTTATTTTTATAGCTTAGAACCCAATATGGAGCACCCTGTGTGACTGTTTTAAGGATTGCGGATTTGAGGACCTAGGGTTTGCACCCTGCCACTTTCTTGTGGTGACCTTAGATGTGGAGAGATTCCTTGACTCCAGAACTAACAGAAACCCAGTATCAAAAGAATACCAGTAATGTGATGGGAAGGGTTCAAAGCAAAGGCCGAAGCGATTGGGTAACTGCACAAAGCAAAGTAAGAGAATTGGACTACAAAATACTGCCTTGCTCGTTGGAGATTTTCTAGGTTTAAGAATGTGACAGATGTCAGTCATCTGATGCTTGAAATGAGAAACACAAGGTCCAGGGAATATAGGAAAAAAACCTCTATTCGGGGTGAAAGGCTGAGGGATAAAGGAGATGAGAATTCTTTCTTCAACATTCTCCTGAGAGCCAGCTGAGACTTGGAGATGATGTCCTCCAACCTAATGGGAACTGCAGCCTCTGACAGAAGATCCATATGAGATGACCGATCAATTGGACCGATCCCTTGCATCCAAATCTAATGTTCATACTAATGTCAACACTACTATTGTCTTCTTTGGTGAAGAAAGGGAGACAGTAAGGGAGGAGTTAGTGCCATTTGGGACAGATAGCACCTGTCTGCCCATCTGCACTGTGTGTAATGATAGCAAATGAAACACTCCCCAGGTACAACCAGAACTGGAAGTAACACTGGGACCCACTGAGGCCACATGTGGGTTCATAGCAACTTGGTCCTAAGAGGGACTAGGGAATCAGCACTCCAGGACCAGGACATCAATAAAACCTTCAGTGTACAGAAGAGAAAGAAGCAAGACCTGCAGAGTTGCTAGGAGGCTGAAGGACTGCATGAAAAGGCACCTGGCATTAGATGCAGTGGAGCCTTCTGGACAAAGGATGCTAAAATTACACGCTGTAACTAAACAGTTGTCCAGGCATAGGGGAGAGTTATAGAAAGTTGAAGGTGAATTGGGAGGGAAGAGAAATTACATTACTGGCTAACAGGGCTGTATATTCTTCTCTGTTCTAGCTAGAAAAAGTAGAATAAATGACTTCTGTTATCTAAAACTTTAATTGCAAAGTTAACTTTTAAAGTTTGGGTGTTCTGTGTGTAGTTTCCTTACACACATAGTTTACAAATAATGTTCCCCATCTTCAAGTCATCGATACTGCGTGAAGACTTCGTTAAAATTGTATAGTTTTTCTAATCCTTGAGCTGACACCACAGCTCTGTGTATATAGTGTGTATGTGTGTGTGTGTGTGTGTGTTGTGCACTTGCACATGCACACACTCGTGTTAAAGTGGTTTTTCTCATGACTTGACACGGGACAAAAGTCTTAGTTGGTAAAAAGTATATGTACAGGCAATATGAATTTGCTACAATATACCATGCATGTGATTTGGATTCAACCCCTTCTGGAGAATAAAATAAGAAAGAAACTATAAGAAGCTGTGAGAGAGAATATTTTAGAAGAATATAAGTATGAATTTATATTTATGGTTCAAAAGGAGTTATAAAGAAAGGAGAATATTTTAGATATAGATAGATTTTGAATAAGATTTTTTTCCTAAGAATGAAAGATAAAATTTGAAGATAAAATCATGAAAGCTTAAAGCCACAACAGAGACAGTATGAGTAAGTTATTTACGAAGGATCAGACTTATCGATGATGATGCTTGCTAGATAGTGAAAAGTTATTAAAATTCCTAAGCGTGTGCTGAGCTATTCATGGTTATTTTTTTTCTTTTTAACTGCCTTTAAGAAATGAAGAGTGGCCGGGTGTGGTGGCGCACGCCTTTAATCCCAGCACTCGGGAGGCAGAGGCAGGCGGATTTCTGAGTTCGAGGCCAGCCTGGTCTACAGAGTGAGTTCCAGGACAGCCAGGGCTATACAGAGAAACCCTGTCTCGAAAAACCAAAAAAAAAAAAAAAAAAAAAGAAATGAAGAGTGTATGTCTAACTATGGCAATTACTTAAACATTTCTTAATTTTGGTAGGCGTTAGCACTTCAGGAATCTGAGCAATAACAAAATTAAATTTACTTACAACTTAACATGTTACATAGAAGTTGAAACTTATGAGACTGCTAAATCCATCCTTCCGGATGTTCATCATGGCTTGGGATCCTGCACAATGAGGATCAACAGTCAAAAAGGACAGCCAGTGTTTGACCCTTGTCCTCCAACCTCAGGGCCAGAGGATGAGAGGACCCTTTGGCAAGTCACCTGTCTTCTTTATCAAGAGACCACAAAATCTCTACATATTGGACTCTAACCAGTGCACACATTATAATAAAGAGAAAGAGAGTTCCTGGGCACCTCAGTCTATGTATGATGCAATACAAAAGCTATCATTCACTGTTGTCTTTATCTTTGCTAACCAGGTAGGCAAAGGGTGTGTAACTTGCCAAAAGAATTTTGAAAAGGGCTAAGGAGAAAATAAACCCCAGATATCCTGTAGACTTCACAGATGTACCTAAGGTGGAAAAATGAAAATATTTACTGATGATGACATGACTCAGGATGAGTTGAGGCCTTTGCCTCCCAGCTGCTCTTGCTGGTCATATGGTAAGGTTATCTTAGCATCTTATTTCCTCAGGTTTTGTTTCTCCCTGGAACTGTGCTGCTCTGTATTGGGCAATCACATAAAAATGTGAGGTTGAGTTCTGAGCAGAGTTCAGCACAGGCCACTCAACTTTGCATCAGTAATAAATAAATGCCCAGTGGGACTCCCCCACCCCCCTCAATGGGTGTGTTTGTTTGATTCAGCACAATCCTCACCCTTCTAGAGAAGTAAAATTCCATGTCTTATTAAAGTACTTTGTGTTGTGTGATTATCTTCTTGAGACTCCGGGCCCAATTCTTAGAGATGCAGGATGCTAGATGAAGAAGGGAGAAAGGAGTCTAGGATCTTAGAGGTGAGCATCTAAAAGAAGAGTGTTGTCATCCCTGAAATGGGGAAGAGAATGAAATTAGCTGGTGTGGTGATGTGAATATGCTTAGCCCAGGGAGTGGCACTATTGGGAGGTGTGGCCTTGTTGGAGTGGGTATGACCTTGTTGGAGAAAGTGTGTTACTGTGGGTGTGGGCTTCAGGCCCTCTTCCTAGCCATGTGGGAGCCATCCTGCTCCTGGCTTCATTGGATGAAGATCTAGAACTCTTAGCTCCTCCTGCACCTTGCCTGCCTGGAAGCTGCCATGCTTCCTACCATGATGATAATGAACCTTTGAACCTGTAAGCCAGCCCCAATTAAATGTTGTCCTTTACAAAAGTTGCCTTGGTCATAGTGTCTGTTCACAAGCAAGGAAATTCTAACTAAGGCAGTAGGTGTGATTTAGCAGTAGATGCTCATGTTGGAGCATATGAACTTCGAAATAACTACTAAACATCTGCTTGGAACTCATTTGAATCTAGGACTAGAGTTTGGATGTCTGAGGAAGAGACAGAAGCCCAGAGTCATCAGTGTATCCTGCAAGGCCCCACAGGAAACACTGACACATTCAAAAGGCTTTAACTGGAAAGAATTTAATAAAGGGGCTATTTACAGAGATGTTGGCAGGATGCGAGGAGTTTACAGGAGATGGTGAGCATCGAGGGACCAGCAAATATGGAACGTCATTACCACTTTCAGGCTTGAAGGAGAGATGGAGAGCGAGCAGTATGCCCGGAGCCAGGAAGAGTTAGAGCCAAGGAAAATTCCATTTCTGCAGTTCTCTCCCTAGAGGCAGCCAGACTGAAACAAGCCAGGAATGTGGGGCTGTTGTCATGTGGTCCTCGGTGGTCACCTCCTGGGTTATAGGGCAGTGCAGGACTGAGTGAGAAAGGACCTGAGGCCACACACCAAATGGATTCTATACAGAGCCTGAGGTCTCTGGCAGTCCTTAAAGGAGGAAGAAGACAGCAGGAAATGACAGCACTGAGGCTGAAAGTTCCCCCTCGCTCAGCTCAGAGTGTGTAAGCAGAACTGGGAGTGGCTGTCACAAAGCAAGACAAGATAGATGCTCAGTAGGAAGTGTAGGGCCCTCGAAGCTGAGGGAAGAGCATCAATCAAGGTAATCCAGGGCTGAGCAGAGCCAAGATAGCCAGTCAGATGCATACCATGGGCTATAGTGAGCAGCATGGTTACTGGTACCCCTGTAAGAGCTGTTTGAATGGAGTATTGAGGGACAAGCACCCAGTGGAACAGATGGATGGGAGAAGGATGGAGTAAAACAGTTGGGTAAAATATGGGGGTGAGGTGGGTCTGGGAAAACTATTATTTGAGAGAGGAAACATGGGAGTTGGGGGGGGCGGCTGTTCTTTGAGAAAGAAAGCTAGGAGCATGCTCATATAATGAGTGGGGGGGGGAGCCAGCAAAAAAGGAAATGATTTGGGAGGAAGAGCAGTCACTCCTGGAGTGACATCTTGTAGCACGTTCATGTCTCTTCTGAGTGATGGAGCTGTAAACTTCCACACATGAGTGGCCTTTTAAAAAGAGAATAGGTGATGATGAACATTTATAACACCTTCCTACCATCTCAGGCAGGCTTTGCCATGGTGTCCTGCCTGATGTCTCATGGTCCGGGAGGGAATGTGCTTAGTGGCAGGAACTGTACAAGCTTGCATCTGCCCTGCGCCAGATGCAGGAGTTCACGGACCTTGACATGAACTTCACATAAATCAGAGCCTTATCATGATGAGAGAGGTTGCATGGTGATATTTCGGGAGGATGAGGGGATTGCTGGGGAATACAGGAGACTGGAGCTGGTCACAAGTTCCAGGTGTCTGTGACAAAGCCCCACTATCTGTCTCCCTGCCCAGCTCTAACCGCCTTTCATGTCCCTCACTCTGGCCAGCTTCTTAACCCTTCCTTCTGCTCTTAAAACTCTCTCTTCACCATGGCCACTTTTCCTTAACTAAGAAAGAGTCAGTTCTGGCAACATGTTTTGTAAATGATTCCCCATGCAGGAAGTGTTATTCCTTCATAATGCTACAGCCTTGCGAAGACGGAGCTCCATCCCCGTCCCATCATCCATCTGTGATGATGGATTGCCATGTATGACAATTGATGGGGGAAAAAAAAAGCCTGGGCCCTTCCAAAAGCCACAGAGTCTAACTGTGAACAGCAGTGCCTAAGCTGCTGAAAGATCGCCCTGTCTCTTCGTGCTATTTGTTTAGACAACTACTTATTCTTCAATTCAAGTTCTCAAAAATTTATGACCTCAACATCTTGGCAGGTCATAACTGGACTGCCTGGTTCCCTGGCTCCCAGCTGATAAATGCTGTTGTCTGCTCCATTCTTAATGTTCCCAGCTCTCTGGCTCCTTTTTCACACTCTTGTTGGCCCTTTGTCCC
Source organism: Mus caroli (assembly GCF_978045245.1). NCBI lineage: Eukaryota > Metazoa > Chordata > Mammalia > Rodentia > Muridae > Mus > Mus caroli. The sequence continues at coordinate 105,967,044 of NW_028227265.1, read as the reverse complement.
TTTTACTCTACCCCCATATCTTGTCTTTCTTTTCTGTCTCTGTCTCTGTCTCTCTGTCTGTGTGTGTGTGTGAGAGAGAGAGAGAGAGAGAGAGAGAGAGAGAGAGGAGAGAGGAGAGAGAGAGAGAGAGAGAGAGGAGAGAGGAGAGAGAGAGAGAGAGAGAGAGAGAGAGAGAGAGAGAGAGAGAGAGAGAGAGAGAGGAGAGAGAGAGAGAGAGAGAGAGCTCTTCTGCAAAGGGAATTCTTTCACTTGCTCTGCCATCTTTCCACCCAAGGTAGTTGGAGCATAGTTCTGATCTGGAGGATGGAGTGACCTGACACTGTTGCTAATAGGTTGGATCAATATCATGAAATGTGCCACATCCTTCTTCATTTTCTCATCATGCAGCAATCGATAGTCTTGCCATGCTGTAAACCTTCCTCAAAAAGGTTCAACACTTTTCATTTCCTGGACTGCATGTCCTCACACTAAGATACAAGGGACAGGGAAAAATTCAGCCAGTTTAAGTGGCATTGGCTCTTTGTTCTGTGATGCATGTGATCTGCCATGTTCACAGATGTGCCTGGATAAATTCTGTAAGTGAGTGTCAGGTGTACCGGGGCGTGTGTGTGAGTGTGTCTGTGGGTATGTCTGGGGAGATGGGCATGTGTTTGGGTGTGTGTGCCTGTGAGTATGTGTCATATGTCCCAAAGGTGGACAGAACAATAACATCTACTTCACCTCCAGGGAACTGTACTAACTTGAGGCAGAACAATGTGGAGAGAGGTTTATTCTTTCCTAGGAATTAATGCTATGTAGAAAAGTCCTTAGCTATAATATCTTAGGCAGCAGATCATTGATAAGGTGAGTAATATCACCTGGGTTAACAAAAAAGAAAAAAAGAAAGCCAAAAACAAAACAAAAAAATAACAATACGCTGGCTCAGATTATGACTCTGGACCCAAAATCCTTACAGGGTAACATGTCAGATTCTAGAAAAATAAATAAGTCTATGTGTTGGGATTCAAAGGCATGGTAAACTCCCTTTATGCTTGACAGAAATTATACCTACCCTGGGGCTGCCACAGTGCTTGGGTCTCCAGCAGTATTGCCTCTCCTTAGTATTAAAGCCAAAGGAAAAAGGCAGTCACTGGATGCACGAATTGGGAAGGAAGAGAAAGATAAAGTCATCCAAATAATATGGTCCCTGACTTCTGACGCCTCAGTTTATGACTTTTTGGTCTTTTGATAATAAAAGGGATATGCCTTCAATAGAAACTGTATTTCAGATTTTGAATTTTTATCTTCCCACCCACTGTGATATACAGCAACACTGGGCGTGTCAGGGAACTGCATGTGGTCGTGTCAGGAAGCTGCATCCTCAGTCACTCCCACCTCATGAGGACAGACAACCCCTGGCTGCATACAGCGTGCTTGTTGCTAAGTTGCAACGCTCAGCAGGCCAGATGCAGTAAACACACTTCTGACTTCAGAAGCTTCAGTTTCCTATATGTTTGCCAGGATGTAACCCAATCATAAATCAAGGAGCAGGTGTATAGCAAATTAAAGTTTCACCTCCAGAATTTTAGGAGAAGAGAGACTGGTGAGGCTGCAGTAGGCAAAAATAACAGTATTTCACAAATGCTTTCTGCCTCATAGCTAGCACCCTTTACCGTGTTACAATATATGGCAGAGATCACTCTTGAAAATGTCCCAGGATCGTTGAGATGTGGGCATGATCCTGGATTGTTTAGGTGGCCACAGGAAAAGCACGCATCTCATAAGCGTAGATGGAGAAGGAAGCTGATATGAGCTATCACCTGAGAGAGGGACTCTTCCAGACCTCTCTGAGAGAGGATGGGGAAGCAGAACAAGAGCCTAGGGTGTGTAGTTTCTAGAAGCAAGAGGAGGCAAAGTCAACTGGCAAACTCAACATTGCTGGCACAATGACCCTTCGAGCATTGTGGCTAACGCTGAACTTTGAACCTACAGAAACGTCTAGTACTAATCTGGGAGGCTTTCTCTTGTCTTTGCTTCCTTTATTTGTTTTGTTTGGAGACAGGCATTTACCATGTACACTGCTCTGAAATCCTCCCCTTTTTCTTCATTCTGCTTAGTACTGAATTATGCCTAGGTGCCATCATGCCTGGAATTAATGTTTGCCAAGATACCATTGTTACAAAGTGAAAACTTTAAAAGACAAGAATGGGCTATGAAGTCCAGCAGTGTAGCTGAGAGGAGAGGTAAGAAAAGCTAGTCGAACCCAGGAAAGGCAAGATTCAGCCACAGGGAACCTCAGGGGGCAACTGCAACTGAGAGATGAGGCTGAGCCCTCCCTCGCAGACAAGGGCAGCCTTGGCTTGTGACTTCTAGGGCCACGCAGATGGGAAGTGCATCCTTGTGGTGCTCAGCTCTGGAGGATGCCAGGTCTAAGAAAATAAGTGCAAAAGTGTTTCCCAGAGCTACCTGAGTTAAGGGGGGTGGAGAACTAGAATGGCGTGCCTCGCTGCCCAAGGTTTCTATGGCAAATGTGAGATTCTAGTTCACATTCCATTTCATTAGTCTGTGCTCAGTTCAGATTCACAGCAGAGACATCAGGCAGAGGCCAGGATGGAATGTTTCTCAACCCAGTAGGAGCCTCAGCTGCTGAGGTCAGGACACCTAATGGTAAATGATGTGAGGCTTGTCAAATGTCATAAGAAATGGGAGAAATGTGTTGGGGTGCCCCGAAGGATAACTTTCCAGCACTTTGCATCTTGGCTGATGTAGAAAAACATTGTTTCAAAAGCATATTGTGTCACGTTGGGTTATTGCCACCTAAATGTACTGCCTTATAATTTCCAGCAGGGCTAATGTTGCTGCTATGTTCTCAATTTTCCCTGGATTTCAAACACCATCTATAAATAGCATGTGATTACAAATGGTAGATAATGATGAGCCAAGCTAATGGTGTCAATCTGCCTAGAAAGCGTCCCCCCACACCCATTCCCCAACAGGAATGGGGGTCACAGGATTGCTTTTTCAGTGTGCCTCACTTCCTTGTGATTTGCAGATGTGGTGTCCACAGACTGAACATTCCTGGCATTCCTGGTTCACAAATCTCCAGGGACCATTTTGACCCCCAACAGTGTGTACTCATTTCTCAACTCTGTCAAGTTTGGTCGTTCTCACAGGCATTTGAATTCTTTCATTCCAACTCCGTTCCTTATGGTTATCTAAATTCTCTTGATCTTGACACTCCCTGTATTTGTTTTGAGCTCCACTTGGTAGCCACCTTACCTCACAAATAAGCAATGTGCTTTCTTGACATGAGCTACACTTCCAGAAAAGACGTCGCGGATATAGCTGCCCATGATCCACAGGATATTCTGTTTCCTCTGAGCAGTGTGAGTACAACTGACAACCGTCTGTTTTTGTCAAGCAGCTCTACAGGCGAAAGAAAACCTTTTGAGGAAGAAAAAGTCAATTGGCAGGGCACACTCCCTTGTTCTTTTTTTTTGTAAGAAGGAAGTCCCACTGCCTTGCAAGCCTTCAGCAACCACAACCCTGGCCATTCAGCAGCTGTCAACGTCAAGGCAAAACCTTCCACTAGCAAAAATGTACAACTTGCTTGAAGGCACAGAGAATGGTTTAACATTCTTAGAAATGAAGTATTTTTAATTAAGATATGTACATTGGCTTTTTTTGGACAGAATGCAATTCCTCATTTAAGATCCTACAATATCGCATAGAAATAGCTTTTACATGCACTGAGAGGAAACTGACTCTGTGTGACTCAATTGTGCAATGCAGTTTGCTGCAGCAATACCTCTGGGGTGAGTCCAGATGTGAGAGGCAGGGTGTGGTGTTCCTACAGTGACATGGAACTCACAAGTCAAGAAAGAAAAAACATCTCTCTCATATTCTGTCTTAAAGATGCCAGAAGCATAAAGCATCTCACTCATTAGCATAGGGATGTGACTTCCCAGGGGAGTTTCAGGAGTGTCCCTAAGGCATGTCCTTCACTCTTATCTCTGCCACTTTGGGGATATCATGGTGAAATATTAACTAGTATAATGTATCAAGCAAATGTCTTAGGGTTTTACTGCTATGGACACAATGACCTTATAAAGGACAACATTTAATTGGGGCTGGCTTAAAGGTTCAGAGGTTCAGTCCATTGTCATCAAAGTGGGAGTAGGGCAGTATCTCCAGGCAAGCATGGTGCAGGAGGAACTGAGAGTCCTACATCTTCATCTGAAGGCTGCTAGTGGAAGACTGGATTCCAGGCAGCTAGGACGGGGGGCTCAAGCCCATGCCCACAGTGACACACCTACTCCAACAGGGCCACACCTCCTACTAGTGCTACTCCTGAACATATACAAACCATCGCAGCAAACTACACATAATACAAAGGGCAAGAACCACAAATAGATACTATTCATTCCTAGTTAGCCCTGATCATGAAGCTCATTCAACATCCATCTCTATGGATGAAGATGCTCAGTTGGTGGTTGAAGTGTGTGAAATATTTGCTTTAGCTTGCAGCTTTCCAATTCTCAAGTCCATAAGAATTCCAATATTCTCACCTCCATTCTGCCAACATGATACCAGTCACCAGGCATATTTGGGTATCTAGTGATACAAAATGTTATACCATGACAGAAAGCCCTCTCTAACACTCTTTTGGGGATGATAATCCTTGGACCATAAAATGCCTTCCCAATGTCTAGGTTTGATCTGTGGGCCTCTATACTTCTGGCTTTGATCTTACTGTCCATATGTGTAGCCCAGGGTTTCCAGCTTGGTAAGGAGGCTTGAATTCTCAAATGAGAATTTTGGGCACATAGAATTCTAGGGAGTTCAGTATGTTTGGGTAAAGTACTTGAACTTATAGTTTATTACACTGATCCAGATAGTTTAACATAAAAATAGAGAGAGGAATAGAGAAAGAGGAGAAAGAAGTACAAAAAAAAAAAAAGAGAAGAACGGGAGTTTACTTTGGCTTCTGGGTTTGTCAACTGAATTGGAGTTTGAAACACCATGAACTCACATCTCTGGGTGTGTCTTCGAGGATGTTCCCAGAAAGGTTTAAGTAAAGAGAGAAGACAGACTCTAAATCCCATGGATGAGCTTACCGATGGGCCTGGGGCCCTAGAGGCCTGGAGTCCTGGGGTACTGGAGTCCTGTAGGTCCTGGGGTCCTGGGGTCCTGGGGTTCTGGGGTCCTGAAGTCCTGGGGACCTGGGGACCTGGAGTCCTGAAATTCTGGGGACCTGAGATCCTGGGGACCTGGAATCCTGGGGATTTGGGTCCTGAGGTCCTGGGCTGAATATAATGGGTAACATGAGGTGAGCTTCAACATTCTCTCTGTTCATGTTCATAATAATGAGTATGACCATGGTCATGGCCATGTTCTCAATCTCCCTGCCATGCATTCCCACCACATGGCTGTATCCCCTCAAAGTGTACAGCGAATTAAATCCTTCCTCTTTAAATTGCTTCTTCTCAGGAATACATGTGAAAAGCAAGTGATACAACTTCTAAAATTGAAGTGCTGACATTAAGTAAGGCCTGTGGCCAGCAGGCAAGCTCAGTGTATGGATCTCACTCAATCTCACATCCCTCCTCAGGCCAATAGCAAGCAGTGCACTGGCTGAGGATATTTACCCAGCAAATTCAGCTCCTTGCTTTATGTCTGGTCATCTTCAAGAACACGGAGGTCACTGCTACCCACAGTGATCTCTGCCATGGAGGACAGCTGTGCAGAATGCAGGCTGGTTGAAGAGCATCCTTCATCTGCACACAGAATCCTGTGCTTTTCTTCTGTACTAACTGGAGCCTCTGGCTTCTGAAAGTCCCAGATACCACTATCACATATGCCTCTCCAGTCTGGAACTGATTGGCAAACGAACCACTGCAGGGAAAGCCATAGAAAATAGGCATTGATCCGAACTTGAAGGTGAAGTGTGTGAAATTGTTTATAAATTGTCTGGATAATTGGAGGCGCTGAAGTGGGACACTCTGGTCTCCATCCTCCTCTCTTGTTCTGGGCACAGCTTTAATTAACTTTCTGAAAGGAAGCAACATGGCCTCCTGAGCTAGCATCGCTGCATTCCCATATAGCCTGGAACACATGTGAGACTTCAGCTCTCATCCCTATGCAGATATCTACACACAAGGACAGTATGTCTTCCAAGCATTGTAGAAAGAATTAAACTAGGTGACTCCATGACACCTGGCCTGGGGCCTGGCATTAATGGGTTTTCATTTGATGGTACTTTGCTTCCTAGGATCTGGTTCAAGCTAGCATCTTAAGTTAGTTTACATTTGATGCTGCATAAACTGTCTTATCTTCCCATTCAGGCTTGTTCTTTCTCCTCAACTCCTCATTCTTACCAAGGCACCTTGGGATGGTGATCTTAGATCTACCCCTTTCCTTGGTTTGAGTTTGCCTCCCTACCCTTCCTCACCTACCCTGACCAGCAGCCTTGCTTGAAGGATGAGGTCAACAGGCTTCCAGGCAGTTTGCTCTCAGTCGTCAGGACAACAGCAAACTTAGGCATCAGATGAGGTTGGGAGGTACAAAGACTCTGGGCGTTTATTGCCTTCTGTTTCCCTCTGAGTTCAACTTGTATTAGCTGAGTACCTCATCTGAAGAAGGATCAATGAGGCTCTTAAAGTGTTCTACTCTAAAGGACCTGCATTATGGAGTCTGAGAACTATTTCCTACCCTTATCCATTTTACATCTAGCCCTACCTGCCTGAATATTTTTTCTCATGGTTGCCCTTGGATTCTAACAAAAGATTAGAAAATAAGCAAATTCATGATAAAAAGAAGCAAACATTTAAAAAAAAAGAAATGAAGAAAAAAAACAAGTTGCTAAAAATTGTTCTGACCAAGTAAAACATCTTTTCTCTGGCAGTTTTGAGTCAAGTCTATCCTTTAGTTTGATTAGCTGGTCATATATATACATTTACCAACTAAGCTTTTTGTCCTGTGTCAAGTCATGAGAAAACCACTTTAACACGAATGTGTGCATGCACAAGTGCACAACAAGAATACAAACACATCGAAATACGCAGAGATGCCAGGCAGTGGTGGCGCACGTCATTAATCCCAGCACTTGGGAGGCAGAAGCAGGTGGATTTCTGAGTTCAAGGCCAATCTGGTCTACAAAATGAGTTCCAGGACAGCAAGGGCAATACAGAGAAACCTTGTCTCGAAAAACCAAAAAACAAAACAAAACAACCCCCCCCCAAAAAAAAAAAACCCAAAAAACAAACATACAGAGCTGTGGTGTCAGCTCAAGGATTAGAAAAACTATACAATTTTAGCAAGAGTCTTCACACATTATCGATGATTTGAAGTAGGGGAACATTCTTTGTAAACTATTTGTGTAAGGAAACTACACATAGAACAATACCCAAACTTTAAAAGTTAACCCTGCAATTAAAGTTTTAGATAACAGAAGACATTTATTCTACTTTTTCTAGCTAGAACAAAGAAGAATATACAGCCCCATTAGCCAGTAATGTTATTTTTCTTCCCTCCCAATTCACCTCCAACTTTCTATAACTCCCCTATGCCTGGACAACTGTTAGTTACAGCGTGTAATTTTAGCATCCTTCGTCCAGAAGGCTCTACTGCATCTAATGCCAGGTGCCTTTTCATCCAGTCCTTCAGCCTCCTAGCAACTCTGCAGGTCTTGCTTCTTTCTCTTCTGTACACTGAAGGTTTTATTGATGTCCTGGTCCTGTAGTGCTGATTCCCTAATCCCTCTTAAGACCAAGTTGCTAAGATCCCACATGTAGCCTCCGTGGGTCCCAGTGTTACTTCCAGTTCTGGTTGTACCTGGGGAGTGTTTCATTTGCTATCATTACACAAGGTTCAGATGGGCAGACAGGTGCTATCTGTCCCAAACGGCACTAACTCCTCCCTTACTGTCTCCCTTTCTTCACCAAAGAAGACAATACTAGTATCAATTCAAGGAATCGATCCAATTGATCGATTGATCCCATATGGATCTTCTGTCAGAGACTGCAGTTCCCTTTAGTTTGGAGGTCATCATCTCCAAGTCTCAGTCGGCCCTCAGGAGAATGTCAAGGAAAGAAATCTCATCTCCTTTATCCCTCAACCTTTTGTCCTGAATAGAGGTTTTTTCCTATTCTCCCTGGACCTTGTGTTTCTTGTTTTCTCTTATCTAAAACTTTAATTGCAGGGTTAACTTGTAAAGTGTGGGTGTTCTAAGTGTAGTTTCTTTACACACATAGCTTACAAAGAATGTTTCCCTACTTCAAATCATAGATAATGTGTGACGTCTCTTGCAACCATGAGAAAATATTCAGGCAGGTAGGGCTAGGTGTAAAGGGATAAGGGTAGGAACAATACTGGCATGGAGGTCTTAGGAGTAAGTAACGGCTGTCTGGTTGGATTTAAGGCTTGCCCAGTGGGCAGGAATTCATACTTCACAGCTAGCCAAGAGCCTATAGCTGGACAGGTCATAGTACCTTATGAGAAAACTACTACTATAGTTTTCCTAAATTGCTATAGTGTTCAACCTCCTTTTAAATACTTGTCTAACAAAAGGAGGCATGTTCCAGCCCCAGTAAGCAGGAGAACTCGACAGCTTTGACCATGTGGCTCTGGTTTTAGAGTCCAGAATAGAAGGGTCTACTGAGATAATTGATGCTGGTTATCTGAGACTAAGAAATTTGCAGTGATTAAGAAGAGACCAGCATCTGGAAAGTGTTTTCTGAAAGCACAAAGAAGCTGTGCTTCATAGATAGCCAAGGTTGTACCTCATGCTGCATTCAGCTGGATTTGATAATGTGTAGGAAACACTTCAGTTGATTTTGAAGGCATGAAATGGTCAGGGAGAGCAGCTGAGGCTTGGCCCTGTGAGAGGCCATGTAAGGACATTGGTGAAGGTACAGCTTCAGTTGCAGTTGATGATCTGGGACTAAAGAAGTCATGAAAAGACGTTAGGTTTTGCATCACAAACAGAGCAAAGCCTATGAGAGGCTATTTGTGAAGCCTAGTTGCAGCAGAAGACCCCAGTGTACTGGAGATGCCATTACCATGGGATGATCATCAAAAGCAGCAGCAGTGAAGTGGATCAACCTGAGCTTAGAGTGCTACAGAAGGCAGAGCTGAAGAAGTGACACCAGCCCTTTGGAGGAGCACAGGAGATCATGTGTGGATCCCAGACACTTGAACAAGAAGCTGTAACAGATAAAAGTTGCCTTGGAGACTCCAAGATGTTCGAGATGCCAGAGCCATGTGATATCTGCTAAGGAAAGCTGCTAAAAGAGAGTGGAACCAGCCCAAGAGAAAGAAGTTTGTTGTAGTCAACAAAGATGAAAAAGGAGACTGAAGATCTGAAGACAACTTTGACATCAGACATAGAGATGTAGAGTTTGGAGTTTACCCAGCTGGTTGCCTGTCTTGCTTTGGGGATTACAGTTAAGTGATTGGATGAATCTCAGAAGAGACTTTGAATTTTTGACTTTCAAGATTTTTCAGATTGCTATAGACTTTGGGGATTTTGCAAGTTGGACTAAATATATTTTTTATTATTCTATGGCTAGGTATGGCCCACATAAACTTGTATATTTGAATAAGCCTATGGGGACCAGGGAGTAGAATGTGATGGTTTGTATATGCTTGACCGAGGGTGTAAAAATTAGGAGGTGTGGCCTTGTTGGAGTAGGTGTGGCCTTGTTGGAAGTGTGTCATTGTGGGCATGGGCCTGAAGACCCATCATCCTAGCTCCCTGGAAGCCAATCTTCTCCTGTTTGCCTTCTGAACAAGATGTAGAACTCTCAGCTCCTCCTACACCATGCCTGCATGGATGATGCCATGTTCCCGCCTTAATGATAATGGATCGAGCCTCTGAACCTGTAAGCCAGCCCCAGTTAAATGCTGTCCTTATAAGAGTTGCCTTGGTCATGGTGTCTGTTCACAGCAGTAAAACCCTAATGAAAACAAATGGTTAACAGAACACTACAGGATATGGCAGCTGGCTTTCTTACCAACTCCTTCTTCAGCACTTCTTCTGTTCCCAGTTGTAACCATTGGTCCAGGTGTCCCCTTTGCAGTCCATCTGTGGAGTGGATCATAGGCAAATTCAGTGAGACTCTTGTGTTTCTGGCTCCTTTGTGTTACTTGCCATCTGTCCTGAGATGAAAGCTGCTGAGACAGAGACGTACAACTGCTTAGCCAGCTCCCTCCCTGGTGAGTGTGCCACAGCGTCAACCTAGAGTCTGGAGAGCATTTTGCTTTGTGGAGAGTGATTTTAAAAATCATGCTACCCCTGGGGATGCTGCCCGGTCGGTACAGTGCCTACCTTGCCAATTCCTTCAGTTCCTGAGGGGTGAAAAGACCATCTGACTTCAATATTTGGAAACAATCTCCAGTGGATTTAGAAAGAAATACTGTCGTTCTCCTAAGGACTTTCCAGGAGGGCACTGACTCCTGCGACCCTTCCCTCACAAGCTGACTCTCAGAAAATGGGCTGTGGATGGAAGGTAGTGCCTTCCCACACCACAGTGTTCTCTCTGTGCGTGCTCTTAAATCCAGACATTTTCTGGGACCCAGCAAAAGTCAGGCACGTACTCCTTGCCTCCATCCCTGATAGTTCTTGCACACACTAAGTGTGCACTAGTATGGCATAGCTCACTCACAGTGCTGAGCTGCACATTCCTCTCCTGTGTGTTCCTTCAGGGTAGCTCCTTGGCCACTGCAATGGTTTATGTATGCTTGGGCTAGGGAGTAGCACTATTAGGAGTGTGGCCTTGTTTTAGGTGTGTCACTGTTGGCATAAGCTTTAATACCCTAGTCCTAGCTGCTTGCAAGCCAGTCTTCTCCTAGCAGCCTTCAGATGAAGATGTAGACTTCTCAGCTCCTCCTGCACATGCCTACCTGGATGTTGCCATATTCTTGCCTTGATGACAATGGACTGAATCTCTGAACCTGTAAGCCAGCCCCAATTAAATGTTTTCCTTATATGAGTTGCCTTGGTCATGGTGTCTGTTCACAGCAGTAAAACCCTAACTAAGACAGCCACTATTCACTGGCTCTTCCTTGACCCCTGCCATTCTTCTATTAGGAGTGCAAACAGACCACACCACCTCCCTAGAGTGAGGTTCACAACATAGCTGCAGTCCTAAGAGCATTCGTTCACCAGGTCAGCTTCCCGATGCTGAGCAAGACATGGCTACATCTATGAGACACCGGGTGCTTTGCTCCATCCCGGTGGGAGTTGTCATGATGTCACAGCAACTTAGCCTTCCGGGGAGCCTGATTTGGCTCTTACTCACCTTCACAGTCGTTTTTTGCTTTTTGTCATCTTATTTTTCTTCTTTTTAGCTAGTTCAGTCGGTGGCACTGAACAACTCCATTCAGCTGCAGAGATGGGATATGCTTAGAAAGGCACATCTCTGCTATGCAGTCAGAGTCAGGCACACTTGAAGGATTCAATCAGAGAGAGGTTAATGAAGGGAACCCACACTGGTGCAGCATGGTTGATGGACTAATAAAGGACCTGAGAATGGCAGTGGTGAGCCTTCCTAAGCATTACACCTAAGCAGAAGAGACAGGAGGAGGAAGCCCGAGTGGACCTCAACAAGAACTGGGACCATGGAAGTACTGGTCAGCTTGGCCTTCCTACAGGCAGGGGTGCACACTGACACAGGAGCCCTACATTTTTTTCTTAAACGGGGACACAATTCCAGGATATGTGGGTTTGGGGAATTGTTTGGACTCCCTTCCTGGTGCTAATGGGGAAAGGAATGGAGGCAGAGGCATAGACAGATAACCACCCAGAACCTAGTACATGAGGGTTATAGGACAGGCTGCCTTTCCACTCCCTGAGAACCAGGAGCCAGAGAGCGCAGCCCAACTCTGAATCTGAATCTGAACAGAAGATCTGAGAATAAGAATTGGGATGAGGGCTTGTCTTAGTCAGGGTTTCTATTCCTGCACAAACATCACGACCAAGAAGCAAGTTGGAGAGGAAAAGGTTTATTCAGCTTACACCGTCCACATTGTTGTTCATCATCAAAGGAATTCAGGACTGGAACTCAAACAGGTCAGGAAGCAGGAGCTGATACAGAGGCCATGGAGGGATGTTACTTACTGGTTTGCTTCCCCTGGCTTGCTCAGCTTGCTTTCTTATAGAACCCAGGACTACCAGCCCAGGGATGGCACCACCCACAATGGGCTGGGCTCTCCCTGCTTGATCACCAATTGAGAAAATGCCTTTCAGCCGGGCGTGGTGGCGCATGCCTTTAATCCCAGCACTCGGGAGGCAGAGGCAGGCGGATTTCTGAGTTCGAGGCCAGCCTGGTCTACAAAGTGAGTGCCAGGACAGCCAGGGCTACACAGAGAAACCCTGTCTCGAAAAACCAAAAAAAAAAGAGAAAATGCCTTTCAGCTGGTTCTCGTGGAGGCATTTCCTCAAGGGAGGCTCCTTTCTCTGTGATAACTCCAGCTTGTGTCAAGTTGACACAAAACCAGCCAGTACAGGGCATGAGAGAACAGAAAACTGCCCAGCAAATGCTGAGTTGTGGTGCTCTGAGCCTCCTGCTCTTTGAGCCTGAGGAACAGTGATGGACTGGAGAACCAGCCAGAGTCCAGAACAGACAAGGCAGCCTTGCTGTGGCCTATGCATGTTTGCCTGAAGCAAAAGTAGAAGTGAGTCCCACTTCATCTGCACATCTGCGGATGGAGGAACACCTTTACTCTATCAAGGTGGGGACGAAATTTGGGTTTGGGGAACATATCACACAATGTCTTTTAAAATAGATAGAAAACTTATTTAATCTCTAGGCACATTCTAAGGCAAGGTGCTGATAAGAATGGATATACAGCAGGTCTTTCCAGCCTGACAGGTGCCCTTGAATCTTGATTCTAAGAGATGGTCTGAAGGATAAGCTGGTAGAGAATTCCCATGTTTGCCAATGACACTCAACACAACCGAGATTCTTGGGTGGACAAACACTAGTCAAACAGGCACATGTGAAATCTCTCATAAGCCATCCTTCTTCTGAGAGCTTTATTAGGAAAGGCTGAGAGGTTCTTTGCTATTGAATCTCACCAACAGTTATTCAGTTTGAATCCACTGCCCCCAGGAGTTCCAAATACTGTCATTGTCACAGGGCAAAAGTGAGTCAGGGATACTGACTCACACAAACCAAATTAAAACCACAGCACATTGGAGGAATGCCATTAGAACACAAGGATAGGGTTTTTTTTTTTGCCCCAAAGAAAAGATCTACCATGTCTCCAGTTGAGGACAGTTTCTTCTCGGAAAGGTCAAAATAATAACTCTAAGCTAGGTAGTAAGTGAAGAATCAGATCAAAGGGGAATAGGGAGTCTTGAGGGATTTATCCTGGCTGGCCTGGTGTGACATGATGAATTTTTCTTGCCTTTGATATGCACACCTTTCTGGTAACTAAATTAAGGCTGTCTTGCAGATTCAGGGTCTCTTGGCTTGGCCTTGAACAATGCTTAAAAAAAACACACACAGTGCCTGTTTTTGCCCTGTTGAGCTGCACTTTTGTGATTCGACTTCTTGCTTAGGCTTCTACAGCTCAGTGCATGGGCTGCTCAGGGATGGGCTGCTCCTAAATGGTTCACATTCTGACCCTGCCTTTCTGAGACCCACGTCACCTTGTGCTGAATCCTTGTATGTGTGAGGACAGTCAAAGCCCTTGGCACACCCACTCAGACCATCGATAAACCCTAGATGTGGCTTTTGCTAGCTGAATACTAGGAACCAAATCTCCCTTTTCCTTATCTCCAACTACTTCCGGGAAATCTCCCTTTTCCTTATCTCCAACTACTTCCGGGAAATCTCCCTTTTCTGCTTTTACCTCCTGGGTAACCATGGGTGTGCAAAGAGGTACGTGTTAGGGAAGTGTGTGGTGTGAGTGTATGGTGTGGGGGGGGAGTGTGTGTGTGTATGTGTGTGTGTGTGTGGTGTGGTGTGTGGTGTGTGGTGTGTGGTGTGTGGTGTGTGTGTGTGTGTGTAGTGCGTGTGTATGTGGTGTGGTGTGTATGTGTGTGTGTGAGTGTGGTGTGTGTGTGTGTGGTATGTGTGTGTGAGGTGTGTGTATGTGTGGTGTGTATGTGGTGTGGTGTGTGTGTGTTACCTAGCATTTAATTGGGATTTCAACAGAAGCAAATGGTCCCCCTTTGATTTAAAACCTTAGTTTGAAAAGGTTTCATCTATAGAAACTTTCTGCAATGAGCCTGTAAAATCATCACCCTAACTGGTTTTTCACAGTAGACTATAACAGACACACAAAAGTTGAAATGGATTCTTGCCACACCTTCCTAGATGGCTGCAAAGAGCAATGGCATTTGGAAGTCATCTGTACACCTGACCCTGCGTCAGCCCACCTGATGGTCAACTGCTCCTGCTGCATCAACTCAGGCACTGTCGTTAAAGAAATGACATTGGACCAGGTGGACTGTGACCCAAGAAGGTCAGCTTTGTCTCATAGGCAGGTCAGTTATCCTGGGAGGTGTGTACAGAAGACTCACTGGATAATTACTTTCCCAAACGATGTCTGAAAGAGAAGAGGGAAGATAGTAGAGTCAAGGAAAATTCAAAACTCTACTGTAATCCAGAGATCCAACAGTGTCCTAGCGTACATGGTTCTTAAGGGCTTGGGGATTCATTAGCCACCAAACACTCACTGAGACAGACATCCCCCTGAGCAGGCCTGTGACAACACAGAGGTTGGCATTCTTTGTATGAGGGCAACTTCTAGAGAAAAACTCTGCAGAGCACAGTTAGCCATTCACTCCCATAAGTTAGAGACATGCAAGTCCCTGCCCTGACCCAGCACTAGACTACAGACATGTCAAAGCATTGGATATTGGGTCAGGATTTCACCTCCAAAGGTTACTTTTGAGAAACTTATAGTCAACTTAAAACATTGCCCAGAGTGTTAGGTTTAAATCAGCTCAGATTGAATCGCTGCATTCAGAGCTAGCCAAGTGTACAGAGTGCACACATCTTTACAGCATTCCATTATGCAAGCTGGGGACAAGGCTATTGTTTGGATGGAAGTATTCCGGGTCTGGTATATTGATGCTCAGAGGTAATGGCTTTAGAAAGAAGATTGATTCTAGAAACAGAACAATCATTCCATCATGAAGACAGAAGGCATCTTTCTGCTTCTTATACAAGCCCATCTCTACCCACACAGGTAAACATTAGCTAACAAATGTTATTGTCCCACACAGTCTCAGGGTACCCCTGTTCAGTGTTCAGGGAAGTAAGGTGAAGTAACGCGCATGGCCAGAAAACAAGGTTCCCTACAGCGACCTTGACAGTGCTTGCAGCTGTGTCAACCAGAAGCTAATCATCTGCAATGGCCCAGGCAGAAGACCTAGGTAAGCTAATAGAATTGTCTGTGACACTGTTCTCTTCCCTCTATCCCATGCCCTTGTGTAAACTCTCCTGTAACTCCACCCCAAACCCATTGTCAGGAAGTGACAAGATATTTTGGCACCAAAATGTCAATGACTCATGATATTTCTCCCCTCCACTTTCCTTGGAACATTTCGTCAGGTCCCCTGGGATCAGCTCCAATGTAAATGGGACACTAGTCTTGTTCTTGGGTGCACAAGCTTGGGACCAAAATGGAGAGAGGACAGAATTTCTGCCCAAATAGAAAAGATGGGTAGGAGCCGACTCTGTTTTACTTTTCCTCATTCTCTTTGCTAGCAAAAACCCAATTTTAGGTTTTGTAGCCATGTGCTTGTCTAAAAGCCAGGCTCAGACTTCTTTGCATTGACATGTGGCCAAACTGATTCAAGTCAGTTGGGGAGGAAGCCCAAAGAAAGGACTGCAAATGGAGCTGATGTCATTGGCCAGCATCACTTCAGGTTTAACCCCACCCCACTAGACCACTTTCTCCTGTTGGGATATGAACATGGTGACTGAAGAACCAGCACACGTTTTGAACAGCGAGACTGTCTTAGGATACTAGGACTGAAGAGAAGGAACATAGTCCCCTTTGCCAAGCTAGCTCTTCCGTTTCCTTTGAGTGAGGGAGAAATGAACCGCCATCATGTCTCAGTTTTCTACGAAGTACAGCTAGAATGAAGCCAAGCACAATCAACACAGAATTGAGCTCCTAGAAGAGGGGGCCAGAGATAATGGAGCCCCAGACACTAAGCAGGTTGAGTGGAGACATGTGCTGGAGATCCCTTGATGGCCTGAAGTAGTAGTTGTCCTTGTGAGTCTGTAACTCAGAGATCTGTCAATATGCTGAGTACAGTTGAAGAATCTAGGCAGTGTCCTGGTTAGCATGTGCCGGTCTCTTTCTGAGGCTTCTTCAGCTGAATTTCTAAGGAAGAGAGATAATTCTAGCAGAACTAGCCAAGCTATAAGCACCATGGAGTCGGGCATCCAGGTGGAATAGATTCCTCATTCGGCCTCTCTCGGAAGAGGTCAAGTGTGTTTGCACTGCATACAGAAGAGTCTGTGAGCTGTGTTAAAAAAAAATGCTGTTCTTCCAGGAGAAAAGGCTGCTGTCTCCAAGGAGGGTGGGGACTTGTTCATAAATTGGGGATTAAAAATGGTCTGCTTCATCACAGTGTGCTAGTTCAGATGAGTCAGGGAAGTGGCCATTAATCTGAGAAAGCAGACCACAATTGAGCCAAGGCCAGAAGGTATAAGATGAGACTCCTACTGCTTATAAACTCCTCCAAGACTTCTTCAGTGAGTTCTGTTGGTATGGCTGAATAGAAGCGAAAAGACTAAGTCCATCCACTATAACGACAGCGAACAGGGCCATCAGCAACATAACACTTTCTACCCTCAAAATAGTCCTGGAGGACCCCCCCCAAAAAAAAACCAGTATCAGTAGCAAGTGGGTTATAGAAGGTGTGCAAACCCCCTGACAGAATCTCTACACACCTACTTTAATTGAGGTGATGGAGGGTGACAGACAGGAACAATACAAGCTCAGGTCCTAGTTTGATGAACAGCATAGATGGAAGTCATTCCCCACACAGAACTGCACAGCCAGGGGCAGCCTGTGCAAATAGGGGAGGGAGGGTTTTTTGTTTGTTTGTTTTGTTTTGTTTTGTTTTGTTTCTAGTTTTGCCCAAAAGGATGTTCTCATTTCTGTGGTTCCATGGACCACCTTTCCCAAGATCTGAATTTCCATTTAGTTACTTAGATTTTCTTTTACCATAATGTGACTTCTCCCTTACAGCTCTCTGGAGGCTTGCTATTGAGCTGCCACTGGACCACGAGAGGAAACACTGAGATGTGATGTGGAAGACTGCGTGCCATCCAGATACCCTGAACTTTGAGCTGCTCACAGTAATTAGGCAAGCTCTCGGGATAGCTTTGGATGGAGGTGGAAGAGACGTTCTAGATGTAGTCTCTGTGGACACAGAATAGCAAGAGGGCAAGCTAGCTTACCTTTTAATCCACTCCCTTCTAAAAGAACAGACGTCTTTCTTTTACAGAAGTGGGAAGGGGCTATTTTTAGACTCCCTAAAGCAAAGACTCACTATTGCTAGTGAACTATAAGGGCCCATGGGATCTTCCAGAAAAGACCCTTAAGCATGCAGGAGTTGTGTGTGGGGGGGAGACCCCTCCTTTGCATTACCTGTTGTTTTCTTGTCTTGCTAAAAATATGGGCACAATAACTGGAGATCTGCCCATGAACTTGGACTAAAAGCCCCCAGCATGCAACTTGCTGCAAAATGGAGGAAGAGAAAGAGGGAAGGAGGTTAGCTCCCCCCAGCGCCCCCCCCCATAACTGCACATTGCTCTTTGTTACCTGGTATCTTTCTCCTCAGAGAGTTATAGAAGTCACCGTATCTACTTAGCACCACTGTATCTTCTGTTTAATGACCAATGGCTCCAGGTCAAGAGTAGCTAGTGGTTTCTGCCACCCAACCTACATAGACTCGGGGGCACTCATCAAGCTTCCAGCTCTGAGCAGTCCATACTTTCTGAGTGAATAAACTGAAATCTCATATTCATAAGATACTAGGAAACAAGTCACATGGACATCGCTTGGGCACATGGTGGCTTCGCTGTGGGCTTCTAACCCTGTGAGGAAGACCTGGAAACATATGACCCAGATATTTTAGGCAGGCTTGGGCACAAACTTGTGCATAATCTTGCAAAGAGTCCCAGTGGTGTGAATTCTTGTTCAAAGCCTCCCTTCCCACACCCACCATTGTCTTAGCCAGAGTACATGGCCAAGCATAGAGGATGCTTATGGTCTCTCGAGCTTTGAGTGTATAGAAACTGTAGTCTCTGTCTTCTTTTACGTCTATAAAGGTACTGAGATGGTCAGAGAACTGGTGGACACTGTACTGGTTTCTTATTGCTGCTATGACACATTTCCCACAATGTAATGGTTCAAGTAACATCAAAATTTTATTCTGTTATAGTTCTGAAGGTCAGAAGTCCAAGAAAGACTATAACTGGGGCTTCCTAAGATAATCTATAGCCTGACCTCCACAGTTTCTAAAGGTTGCCTACATCATTTCTTGGCTCATAGCCCCAATAAAGATCTTCAAAGTCAGCAGTATGATACCTTCCAACCTCTAACATTGCACCCTTTCACTTTGAAGATCCCTGAGTTTCTAGGGAGCCCATCTGATACTCTAAATCAATGTCCCCGTCTTAATTACTACTTCTAAGTGCTTTTGTTACATAAATTCACTGGTTCTGACCAGCTTGGGGACACCTTCATGAAGCTTTTCCTCAGTACACAAATACCAACATCAGCTCAATGTTCTTGCACTGTGCTGAGTGTCCAATGTTTCCAAGGTTCCTAAGTAACTGTCCCTTTGAGCTTCCAATGTTGTATGTATGTAAAGCTTTTGTCAAGTTTCTATTAAAAATAAGTTTAGTTTATTGTGCTCAGTGTGGGCACATGCTGTAGAAACCCTCAGCTAGGTGGGCGCATCTAACCACTTGCCAGAGTGTTTGTGGATAGTCCC
The DNA here is from genome assembly GCF_978045245.1 of Mus caroli. Taxonomy (NCBI): domain Eukaryota; kingdom Metazoa; phylum Chordata; class Mammalia; order Rodentia; family Muridae; genus Mus; species Mus caroli. The sequence continues at coordinate 105,948,092 of NW_028227265.1, read as the reverse complement.
TTTGTGATCCAACCTTGTTATATTATGGTGGTAAGTTATAAAGAGGTAGGTCCTGATAATTCACACTCCTTCCCGCTCAAGCCCTTGTATGCCTCTATGACTTCGCAGTGCCTCCCAAAGGGACAGAATTTGTTTCCCTGGTCCTTGATATGGGACTTGTGAACATGTCTTTTTTGTCTCACTCCAAGTCACCTTATAAAAGTTTGTCTTCTTGTACATCTGTGGTAGAATCCTGGCTAGTTCTATGTCAACTTGATAAAAGTTTAAGGTATATAAAAAGAGGAAGCCTTAACTTAGAAAATGTTTCCATAAGATACAGCTGTAAGGCATTTTCTTAATTAGTGATTGATGGAAGAGATTCCATCCCACTGTCGGTGATGCCATCCCTGGGCTGTTGGTACTTGATTCTGTAAGAAGGCAGGCTAAGCAAGCCATGATGAACAAGCTAGTTAGTAGCAGTCCTACATAGATTTTTGTATCATCTCCTGCCTCCAGGTATATTCCCTGTTTGGGCTGCTGTCCTGGCTTCCTTCAATGATCGACTACAATGTGAAGTGTAAGTCAAATAGACTCTTTCCTTCCTACATTGCTTTAGGTCATGGTGTTTCATTGCGGCAAGAGAAACTCTAATACAAGTTGGTACCAGGATAATGAGTGGAGTGGAGTATTGCTGTGACAGACCTGACCATGTTGTTTGTGGAGGATTGTGGAAAAGCTATTGAGTGTTCAAAGCTTGGTGAGCTTTTCTGCAGGAGCCTGGGAAGATTAAAATCTTGAGAGCAGTGCAGAAGATGGAGGTTCTGCCTTGTAAAGTTTCAGAGGAAGTTTAAAGACTCTATCAGAGACATTTGTTATTTTGAGTTAAGATTACCTGGTTCTGGGGCTGAAGAATGAGTTATTTTTAACAAGGTACCAGAACTACTAAATTGAAACCCTTGCCTTTCTGGGATACTCAATTGAGACATTGGCAGTGATTAAGAAAAGACCAGCAGCATTGATATGAGATTTTCTGGAAGTGTTTACTGAGTGTCAGCACACAGAAGCTATGCTACAGAGATGGCCAAGATTGCACTTCATGTTGGCAGTCAAACTTGGTATATAAGAGTCACCCAGGTGCTACTGGTTTTGAAGGCATAAAGGGGTCATGGAGAGCAGCTAAGGCTTGACACTGTGAAAGGCCAGAAGAGGCCTTTGGTAAAGGTGCAGCCTTAGTGACAGCTGAAGGCCTAGAATCGAAGGTATCATACAAAGAAGTTGAGCTTTGACACCATGAAGAAAGCCCTGGAGAGAGGCTATAGTTGAAAATAGAGCCCAGTTGCAGCAGAAGAGCCCAGCGTTTTGAAAATACCAGCAACTGGGACAACCAGCAGCTGTAGAGTGAAGCCATATCCTTGAAGACAAGCTGTGGGTGCTACCAAGGCCAGAGCTGGAGACGTGACTCATGCTTCCTAAAGGAGCCCAGAAAATTGTGACTGAATTTCAGACATTGCTCATTGAATTATTTACAGTTAGAATTTGGTTTTTCTTTGTGCAGTTTGTGACTGTGCCATGGCTCTTCCCTCTTGAAGTAAACTATTTAACATATATATTTTTTTATTTTACAGGAGCCCATAGTTGAGGCTTGTGTTTGTTGTTTTGGATTTTGGCGGTTTTTTTTTTGTTGTTGTTGTTTTTGTTTTTGTTTTTGGTTTTGTTTTTGGTTTTGGTTTTGTTTTTTTTGTTTTTTTGTTTTTTTTTTTGGTTTTTCAAGACATGGTTTCTCTGTCTTCTCAGAGCCTTGGCTGTCCTAAACTCATTTTGTAGACCAGACTGACCTTGAACTCAGAGATCCACTTGCCTCTGCCTCCTGAGTGCTGGGATTAAAGTCATGTGTCACCATGCCCGACTGAGACTAGATATTTTTATTAAAGATTTAAAGTGTTTAAATTTGTAAGGCTATGGGGCATTTTAAGTTTGTAAAATGTTTTATATTGTTATGTCTTTATCAATGTGTGATGTTGGGGATGAACAAGAAAAGGAAAAATGCGGCTGAACAGTGATGTGTGTCTGTGTGTCAAGCTGACAAGGGGTCAGTTGTACTGGACAGTTTTACATCAACTGAATATACACTAAAGTCATCTGAAATGAGGGACTCTCAACTGAGAAAATGCCTTAGTCAGATCCAGCTCTAGGCAAGCCTGTAGGACATTTTCTTAATTAGTGATTGGGGAGGTGTATAGTGCCATCCCTGGGCTGGTAGTCTTGAGTTCTATAATAAAGCAGGCTGAACAATCCATGAAAAACAAGCCAGTAAGCAGCACTCCTCCATTGCCTCTGCATCAACTCCTGCCTTTGGGTCCCTGCCCTGTATGTGAGTTCCTGCCTTGGCTTCCTTCAGTGATTGACTACAATGTGGAAGTGTAAGCCAAATAAACCTTTTCCACCCTCAACTTGCTTTTGGTTGCGGTGTTTCATCAGAGTACTGGAAGCTGTAATTCAGACAGGCAGGACTAGAGGGACACTGGCTGGAGGAGGAAGAGAAGAACATGGCACTTGCCCAGTGTCAGGCCACCTGTCTTTAGGACAAGCTGCCATCTATTACCAAACCCGAGGGATAAACACATGTTATTTCACACAACAGATCCCTGGGAATGCTCATGTAACATTCCTTGTGAGCTGCTCAGGGATGGCCTGAGTGTATTAATCTACATACCTTCATCTTATAAATGGGTGTAGCTCTCCCTATTTTGAAGATGATAAAAAAAAATCTACAGAGAAAAAGCTGTATATCAAAGGATCTGGAACCACAACAGGAATCAGGCCATGCGCCTGTTGACTTCACAGCTACTGGCTCAGATCTGGGCCATGGCTAAAGATATGAGTCTCCCTTTTCCCTCCCTTCTTTTCTTTTTGCATGACTCATTTCAACCTGCCCTAAAAATTGGGTTTTTACATTTTCTTTACAAGAGTGTTCAGGGCCACTTGGATCATCATTAAACTGTGAAATTGTACAAATAGACACAATGATGTGTTGATGCAAGACTCACATTCTAACAGCCCAAATGCATTTTTTTTTGATCCTTCACTTGGGGTATGGCCATGTGTCTTGTACGGTAAGCAGTGTACCATAAAACAATGGCATTTGTCCAGAAGCCGACCAACATGTAGTTCAGCTGACAGCATGGCAGAACTATTTTAGAAGATGAGCCACAGATGAGAGTTTTCTTATGGATAATATTTCTTTCTTTGCTTCGAAATCCTAAAGAATGTGTGTGTGGTTCTTCCTAGAAACTTTAGAAAGCTGAATTTCCAGGAGACCCATGGGGGGAGGGCCGTTCAACAGCCCAGCTGTTCACACCTGAGACCCAAGGAACCCAAAATACAAACCTGTGCATGAGTCTTGGAGAATAGGGGACACATAGGATACAAAGGTGATGGATGGAGCAAGAGAGTCAAAGACGCTTGGTGCCTCTAGATGCAAGAGTGGTCTTTATACAGTCTACTCATGCTCAAATGGAATAGAAGATTTAAGAATGACTGAGGGTAAACAGGGTTTATGAAATGTGGCACCCTGCTATCTCTTTGTCCGGAATGAATCAGCAATAAAAAAAATCTCCCACACCAGCTGTAATGTTATTATGGAAAATTGTAGGGAGATGATTTCTGCTGCCCATTTTGGGAGGTTCTGATGGTGGTAACTCTGGTGGTTATTGGGATCCCCAAGCATTGACAATATCATTTCTTTCTGGAACTGCCCTTTTTATTGCAACCTAGTGCAGAAGGTATTAATCTTAGGTCTTTCTAAAAATATAGAGTTGGGACTTAGAAAGAATTATTCTCTGAAGCCACAATAGTAGCCAATAATGGAATAATTAGTGTCTAGGTACAGCCCATTTAATGTCTTTATGTATCAAACTAACAAAGAAATGCTTGGAGCATAGGAAGTAGACATGGATTGGAAAAGGGGGTGGGGTGGAATGGGGTGGCAGTAGCTTCTTCTGACACTGCTGATTTGGATAACGGCTTGTACATGCTGGAGATCAATGTGGAGTCCTCTGTGCGTGTGAAGGAGAGAGCATGTTAAGCCTTTGACACGCCATATCACCCAACTGGGCCCAAGAAAGGCACAATGGGATCCTCATAGAGTCCTACTCACATAATGAGCCACTCAGCAAAGTCTTTTCTTTAATGCACCCCTGCTTCTCTGTTCCCCGGATACATCTTCAGGTGGGTGTCAACCCAAGCCAGAGAAACTTTGTTCAAACCCAGCAGCAAGAGCAAAGAGTTTCTCTAAGTGGAGAATCCCAGGATGGTGGTGGCCAGATGCACACTGAACCCAAATCTGCTCAGAACAGCAGGCCAGGTGAGCCAGAGGTAGGGATCAAAGCAAAGTCTTTGGAATCAGAAAAACAAGGCCAAGCAAATGAGGACTGGGGCAACACAGACCGGCAGCATATGTAGCTGTCCTAAATACAGCTTGGTGGGTGGGATTGTCTCTGCCAGCCTAGGTAACATGCTTAACGTGTGGGTTCTATATAAAAGAACAGACATGGCTAGCCTTTCTGCTCTATGATGTTTTATGCTCGCCAGCTAGAGATTATAGTGACAGCATTCTATCCCCTTCTTTGTAAAGCTTTTCCCCCAAGCCACTAGCTGCTCATTTATACTTGCTTTAGCATTAGTTTGAAAGAAAGGAGTATTGCTCAAAGTTACCTTTGTTTGTTCACTTATCTTTTGTTTTGTTTTGGTTTGTGTTCTGACTATTGTCTCTTAAATCAACCCAGCTGGAGCCTTTCTATTATCTGTGTTTCAAGACATAAAAGACAAGTCTTCTAGTTTTTTGGTAGGTTGCTGAGTTCCAGCTACTGGGAGTCATTGATGAGAGAATGAACCACAGAAGGATGGGATAGAAGTCAAGGGACCTCTCTTCCCTCTGTTTGGGAAGTCTATGGAAGTGTGTTGGCATCTGCTCCTTCCAAGTAACCCCTCTTCTGGTCAGAGTGGCTACAGGAAGTCTTAGCACGAACCTAGCTTCCCCTAGTAAGACCATCTTCATCCTGATGCTCTCTGGTCATAAAGATGTGGATTGTTTCCTACTCTAGTGTCTCTGGATTCCTACACAATCCTCTCTCTGAGAGTTTCAGGTCCTCCAATTGTCTTTATAACTATGTTTCTGTTGGCTGGAATTTGGAGTATTCAGGTGTGTGTGTGTGTGTGTGTGTGTATACATGTGCACATGAATAGACACAAGACACAGACAGTAGATACAACAGGGGTAGGAAAGGAGAAAGAGACAAAAGATTACAGAGAACTGGGTTGGATCTCAGAGTTACAGGCATCACAGGGCAGTTAGTCCTAGCATACCTGGTGGGACAGATAAGAGTGGATACTTCCAGGCTCCAAATGTGGCAGCCACTAGCCTCACTGCCATGGAGCCCAGACCTAGTCCAGCCCGTTCCCAGGAAGGAGGTTATTCTGGGTCACCTTCCTTTCATCGCCGCATCATCTAGAAATGACTTATTTTCAGGCATTTTTGTTGATTCAAATGCTGTCATAAAATATCTTCATCACAATAAAAATGCAAAGTGCAGAGCTGTGGTTCTGCACCATGTCACAGAGGGACGCAGAGACATCATTCAAATGTGTTTGGGCCAGTTACTGCACATGCGCTTGCAGGCTGATGGGAAGTTAAAAATAGCACACTCCATTAACAGGGAGAAAAAAGAAAAGAGTCTTCTCCAACTAAGTAAGTGCCTTCTCTTTGTCCTTATTTTATAGACACGAGCCCCCTCCAGATTCTGAGCAAACTTGCATTTTGTTTTTCAGCAAGTGTTTGGACCTAGCAGCACACAGCTGCAATGTGAGGCAACCCGGGAAACTGCAAAGACACAAACAGAGCTAGGAGCAGCAGAGAATGAGGCAGCCTTCCCTCCCCCGGACAGCCTGCCATCTCCTTATGATCTTTAAAGATCATATCTATCACGTATCTTTAAGAGGGTGTATTGCCCGGGCTCTCTGGGGTCACAGAGGACTTTTAATCTAAGGATATATGGCAGTATTGGGAAGCAGTGGTAACTGAAACACGTGGTAGTAAGTTCAACTTGTTAATGATTTGGATTCTGTTTTTAAAATGAGAGCATCTCATTTATATTACAAATGGGGAGCTCAGATTCCGCGCCCCCCAGAAGCAAGAGATGTGTTCAGATTTACTCTCTCTCTAGGGGTCTTTAACTCTGGCTTGGGATAGTACTAGACCAACAGAGGCAGGTCTACGAACTTCAACTGAAGGGACAAGCCCTGGGGATCATGAATTCCAGTTTATCCTGGACAGGTTCAAGGGATGGAAAGGTCATATACTTATATAGTCTGTCTGAAGTTATTTCCTTATCAGGCAATTGGAAATAAATTCATAAACTATAAACTACATCATAAGGTACTAAAATGAGTTCATGTACACACACATACACACACACACACACACACACACACACAAATAAATGTTCCCATGTCAGGAGAGCAAAGAGATATAATCAAACTCTGAGGGTTACATAATAAAATTTCATCATTTTAGGCTAAACACAGTCTGAATTGCTGCCATGTTTGCCACAAAAAAGCTATCTTAGAGAGTCCCAACATGATGAACCTGGCTGTGTTTCAACAGAACTGTATCAAAGGCTGGCTCCAGCTTGAGGCCCTAAACTGCCAGGCCTGGGTCAGGGCTCCCACTGTGTTCAGCCACCCCCCCCCCTTCTCAACCACCTCTTTTCTGAGTACAGGACTTGTGAGTCAGCTCAGACCTTATTTTTGGAGCACCAGCTTTTTAAAGCCAAACATAGCTCACTGGAGGGGTTTTAAATACATAGTCATCTGCACAGAGGGGAGAAAAGCTCACAGCACATTTGTAACCAGAGTCACAGCTATCTTCTTGGTGAGCGAGTGTGTGTGTGTGTGTGTGTGTGTGTGTACACGTATTTTGGCTCATAACCTATATAGAAAATGACACAGAAGAGAGAATATAGCCGTGGATTTCACTGAACTGTAATATAAGGCTAGGTAGCACCAGAAGCAACACTTCTGCCTCCACCTCTAACTTCTTACCACCCACTCACATTGATTTTCCCTTGTCACTCTAAGATTATGAGGAAGTTTTGGCAGATTGAGGTGGAAAGAGTTGCTGACCTTCCCTCACAAACCTGGATGGCTGCAGGCTTGAAGTCTGCCATGGGTTAGATCTTGTTTGTTCTCCAAAGTCCTGAGTGTCCAAGGCTTAGTCCTCAAGCTGGTAGACCAGGAGGCAATAGAGATATTTGATGTTAACGATGGGTGGACAGTCTTTGGATCACTGAAGGTGTGGTCTACCTTGAGAAGAATAGCACACCCTGACTCATTCCTCATGTTTTCTTTTCTTCCTGGCCAAGAGATGAGAGGGATAGCTCCAGTGTGTGCACCAGCCTTGATCAGCCACTTCTACACAGCCCCAAAGCATGGGTTAACCTCTGAACTCTTTAGAAGGTTGAACCTCTAAACCGAGAACCTTTTCTCTTTATAAGGTGATAATCTTGGTCATTTCTTATAGTAACCTAAACCTGACTTACACACAGAGCTGCACGTTGAGCATCATCCTGGACATTTAACACCAGGGGGCAAAGGTCATGGACGAACCAGAATGTCCACGTGCAATATTTGGTTCATACGTTTTGACCTTTCAAAAATAGTCAAACGAGCTCATTTGCTGTTCTGTTTAACAAACTCAACCAATGTCCTCATGTCCTCAGCCTTAGGAAAGGGACATTCAAGAGTGCCCCAGCTTGCCCTCAGAGTGTACCATGTCTGTCCTGTCCAAGCCAGGCCTATTGTTTCACCAGGTCCTTGCCGGAGTGTCATGGAGTCAGTCTTCTTCAAGGAGAGTGACTGCTGGAAGCCGTGTCTGTTAATTTAAACTGAGGAGCAATTTGAATATTCTGGGATAGCTGGGAGACACACAAAACATCTCCAGTGAGTTCTAAAGTCGGGCAGTACTGAATGGATCATCTCTCAGGCCATTGTTTGGTTAATCTGTGAGGAAGCTAGAATTAGTCTTCCTCGGGAGAAAATAATATGATTTGTATGCAGATTTGAGTATGTTCTCCTTCACAGTGTGCACTGGCGTCACCTTGAGCCACAGGAGTCAACATCTAGGACAGGTTTGTAAAGAAGGACGCACATGGCCTGGACAGCAACTTCATCTTGACCTCATAAAGAAGCTGTGCCCTGGGATCAGAGAAACTGTGTTAAAATGCTGAAGACTGTGCTTTGGCTCACAGAATAAAGAGCTTAACCATAAACTGCACTCTCACATGGGCCACATGATCTTGCTGTAAGAAAAAACAAAATCCATGCAGCTCCAAGATGGGCTTGATCCCTGGAGAAAAGTGCAGAGCTGCTTAAGAAAGTACTTTCCTGTCTCAAGGAGTCAGACATTGAGCGTCGTCTTGGACATCAAACACAAGAGTGCAAAGGTCGTGGAGAAGCCAAAACGTCCATCTGCAATATTTGGTTCAAAGGCTTTGCCCTCTCAAAAACAGTCAGCTACCACCATAGAAATTGTAAGAAATGAGTCCTGATGGAAAGTCTACACAGAGAGCGTGCATGAATGAACTAAGGTCACTGTCGCCATGGGCAGGTTGCCACAAAGTAATACAGTCTCTTTGCTCTCTGCTCTGACCTCCTCTGATGAATGGCTATGGAATCAGTCCCCAGAAGAAAGCTTGCCCTTACACAGGCTGGTCTCCAGGGATGTGCACCAAGTAAACTTTTATTCGTCCTAAGTTTACAAGTCTGCAGAGCTCTGTTACTGGCAACTGGAAATGGACTAAGACATACATGACTAACACAACACCCATACTTATGTTAGGATATGGTCTTACACCTGTTTCTGGCATCCACCTGCAACCAGCCTGAGTTGAAGTGTAACTCAGAAGTCATGGAGAAGCAAGAATAGCCTGAATCCCAGTTACATAAATATTTGGTCAACAGAATTCATTGGAATAGTTTAAGCACAGAACCCATGAAGTACCTTATGTTAAACTTATTTTAGAATGTATAATGATTATGTCATTATCAATCCTTTAGCCCATAATGTGAGACAGATGCTAACTCATTTCTCCCATCTAGCTGTGATTTTTTTACCAGCCTTTCTCAGTCCCTTCACCCCAGTCATGCCATTCTCTGGGAATGACTATTACACAATCTGTCTCTGTATCTGAGTGAGAACATGGGGTATCTTATGCAGGTTTCTAATGCTGTGATAAAACATCATGTCCAAAAGAAACTTGGGAGGAAAGGGTTTATTTTAACTTACAACTCTTGGGTCATACTCTACCACTGAGAGAAGTCAGGGCAGGAACCCAAGGCAAGAACCTGGAGGCAGGAACTGAAGTAGAGGCCAGGAGGGTTGCTGCTTAGTGGCTTGGTCCTCGTGGATGGTTCAGCCTGCTTTATTATACATCCCAGGGCCACCTATCCAAGGCTGGCATCAACCCAGTGAGCTGAAAACTCCACAGACTTGCCTACAAGTCAATTTCATGGAGTCTTCTTTTCAATTAAGATGTCCTCTACTAGGGTGGCTCCTGGTTTGCGACAAGTTAACAGGGACCAACCAACCTAGGTGGTGACTCTGTCTCATTTTACTCATGATAATTCCTCTCCCCAGGCCTTCTTACGTCCTTATAAATGGCAAGGTTTCATCGTATTGGGGGATAGAACATTGGTGCATACATACAGAGTGCTCTTTATGTATCATACTCTAATGGAATCATAGGTTGTGTCTATATTCTGCCTGTTTATAAAACAGTATTGCAGTAAAAAAAAAATCTGACATATGTCAGAGGGTGGGATTGCTGGTATTTTGAGGTGCCACCACACTGTATAGATACTCAAAATGAGTAGATAAGATTTTCCCCCTTTTCTACATTCAGTTTTATTTTGAAATCTGAGGTTATTAGTCTATTCATAGAAGTGTGTGTGTGTGTCTGTCTGTCTGTCCGTCTGTGTGCACGTACTTGTGCACAGTGTGTGTGCTTGTGCACACATGTTCATATGGTGTCTCTGAAACCCCTCATCACCCCCACAGAACCCTTTCTGGGAAGCTTGATCCTCCAGAGCTATTACTTTTGTTTTGATTTAAACCCCTCCTTTGAATATATTCATGGAATTCCCCTGGCTCACCTTCCCTGTCAAATTGAAATTGTTTGCCAGAAACAAATGCTTCCAGCTGCACCTTCTCCTCTCCGCCAGACATTCTCCATGCAGATCTGCCTGCCGTGCCTGCCACCCCCGGCTGATCTCTATTGTGAGGAGTATATAGAATCACGGAAGCTATATTTATTTTCTATTTTAGGCAGCAGCAGAAAGAAGTGGGAGAGAGGAGGGTCCTAGTCACTTTCTTTATCCCTGATTGCACTGCTGATCTGATCGCTGCAGAGACCCCTCTGGAGTGACGTGCGTGAGTTCAGTGTGGATTGATATACACCCTTCTGACTTGGCATAACCGGCCTTAGTGGCTCTGAAAGAAGAAGTCCTGAGCTGCGGGTTCCTCTCGTCTCTCTGCATCTTTGTTTCTGACGTATCAGGGAAAGTATGGGAGAGGGTCTTAGAAATTGGGTATCTCAACAGTATGTCCAAACTCTAAAATAAGCACTAAGTAGAAGACTTGGAAGGAAATTCTCCTCTCTTCTGATTGTGAGATCCTTTAGGAAATAAAGGTTATGATTGAAGTTACGTATGCAGCCCCATTTTGATGTGGCCAGTCACTTGGGTTCTTGTTCCCATCTCTAGTACAAACAGGGTCCCTGCTCCTTCCAGGACCTGGACTAAACTGATTTTCTACACAAGAGCCTTTATAATACAGGCTATGCTCTATACTATATGCTAGAAGCTTTTTCTCCTGTCATTGGGGAGAAATGAAGCAATCTGTAAAGGCATCCCAGATGTAACAAGGTACGGGGGTGGAGAGAGTCTCTCCCTAGAATGAGATGAGGTGGTGCCTTAGGTAGACTGCTGAGAGGAGGACATGGGATGCCAGGGGCTGGGGCAAAGAGAGCCAACAATCAAGGTTGCCCTTCCACGTACTCCACAGCCCCTGGGGGTAACTGTGGTGAGAACTTGGGAAATGCAAACCATGTGTTGCAGCTGTCGCACTGGCACATAACAGCACTGGAACTTGAGAACACCATGCATGCTTTACCTACCTGACTTTCTCCACTCAACGCAGCACCACAGATAATAGGGTCAAGCTAGGCCCATGTTTTAGAATAATCAAGGAAGAAAGGTACACTAAAAACATTGTGGAAACTGCAATGTATAATGCAAATAAAAAGCTTGTATACATTTTTATGAAATTTACAGGAGGCTTAAGGAGCTAGGTACTACTAAAGCACCAATTTCCAGTCTTTCAAAGGACAAATTCTGAGTAAGAATATTAAGACTTCACTAATATATACGTAGCTTCATTTTCTGCATAACCAGCCATTATTGTGGCCCATTCCCGTTCATTAGTTACATTCTGCAGTGTAGCTATTTGGATACTTAGCATCCAAACTGACAAATGAACCATTGTTCTAATTTAATTAGGTTTGGAACAATATTTTTAGCACATAATGACTTTTTAATTTGTGAATTTACATTTGGGGTTTTTGAACCGCTGTGGGTACATGCTAGAAATCCCTCATAGTTCTGCAGTGTTTCATAGTTTACTGAATACGTTTACATAGTTTAACTCATTTCATTCTCTAAGAAACACGTGAAGCATAGATTATTGCAGTAATGTTTCAGGTAATAAAGCCAGGTTTGAGAGTGTATGACTTTCCTAACACTGCCCAGAAATTGGCCAGAGCTAAACCTGGACCCCATCCCAGCCAAGCTACACCCCATCAAATCCAAGCAATGGTTTCTTATCCCAAGACCTTAATGTCACAACGCTGACCTCACACACCTGAACTCTTTCTGCCACTTCCATCTAGCACCCTACTTTTGGACATTCTGAGTTCCTGCATTTACTGAATGGCAGTAAAGGCTGCTCAAAGTAATAGCAACAATCTCTCTTCTTCATAATAATATAGGAGGACTTAAAAATGTCAGACAGTCACCTGAACTCTAGGTCAGCCTGCGTCAATGTTTGAGCCTCAAAAGGATCCCATAATATCTGGTTCCCATGGACAAGGAGGTACTTTTATTTTAAAAAAATAATAATAATTACTTTTGTTTTCTGAAACATTTTCTTACTCTGTGGGCTTGAACTTTTTAAATAATTTTAATTTAAAAACTATAATTTCATTACATTATTTTTTCCCCTTTCTTTCTTCCAACCCTGTCTACGTACCTCCCCTATACCCTGCTCTCTCTCAAATTCATGGCTGCTTTATCTTTGTTTATATAATAGATTTATATGAAGTAAATACATATGCATGTATTGATAAATATAGCACACTCAGTCCATGTAATCTGTATGTAGATGATCTCAGAGATGATGATTGGATATTAGATAACCAAATGGGGTCTCTTCTCTGGGGAAAACCATTTCTCATACTAACAGCATCTACTGAGATGATAACCAGGTAGTGTTTGTCTTTGAAGTCCATATGTGTGGTTTATTACATTTATTGACTTGGGTATGTTGAGTCATCCCTGGGTTCCCAGAATAAAGACAACTTGATTGTGATTGGATGATCTTTTGGATGTATGTGTGTGTACTGTTTGCAAGTATGTTACTGAGCATGCTAGAATCTGTGTTAGTCAAGCAAATGCTCCTGTAGGCTTATTTTTCGTTGTTTTGTCTTTACATCACTTGTGTATTAGCATGATACTGGCTTCATAAATTAACTTGGGATGTTCCTTCTACATATACAAATCCTTTTGGGTCTTGTGAATCTATCTGGCCCTGAATACATGTATGCATACACACACACACACACACACACACAGAGAGAGAGAGAGAGAGAGAGAGAGAGAGAGAGAGAGTGAGAGAGAGAGAGAGAGAGAGAGAGAGAGAGAGAGAGAGAGAGAGCTAGGAAGTTTTTTATTACTCTCTCAATATCATTTGTTATGAGCCTGTTTTAGGTCGTTGATCTTGATTTAATCGTGGAGGTTTGATTGAATCAAGAGATTTCTCCAGGCTTTCCAATTTAATGGAGTAGAGGTTTGTTTGGTTTTTTAATGTATTCCTTTACAATATTCTTAATTTCTTTGGTGTCTGTTTTAATACTTGCCTGTTCATCTCTGATTCTGTTAATGTGGGTCTCCTTTTTCTTTTGCTTGGTTGAGCCAAGAGTCTGTTGACCCTGTTTTTATCTTCTCAAGAAACAAGACTCTTAGGTTTGTTGATTCTTTGTATTGTTTCCTTTGATTCTATTTTATTAATTTCATCTCTGGTTTTTACTTTTCCTTCCTGTCTAGTGGGTTTGGGTGTGGTTTGTCCTTGGTTTCTAACTGTAGGTATTTAGTGTTATGTATTTCCCTCCTGTAACTGCCTTTAATGAGTCCCAACAGTAGTCTTATCATGTTGTCCTTTCATCTTGATTGAGTGATGAGATATTTATTATTCCTCTCTTGATTTGTTTGATCTATTTGTCAAACAGCAATCAGTTTTTCAATCTTCATATGTGTATACTTCCTAGAGATTTGTTTCCTGTCAGTTTTAAGTTTTATTGTATTAGATCAGATAGAATACACAGAGTTATCTCAACCTTCCTGAATCTGATTAGATTTGCTTTGTGTCTCAGAATGTGGTGTAGTTCAGAAAAGTTTCAATTTGCTCCTGAGTAGCATGTATACATCTGGTATTTGGATGGAACATTCTACAAATATCTTTTAAGTTCACTTAATATAGGATGCCATTCAATTCTGACATTTCTCTGAGGTTAGTTTTTGTCCAGGTGACCTGTTTATTGGATAAGCAAGGGGCTGAATTCATTTATTATTAGTGGGTTGATATTGGTTTGTGTCTTTAATTCCAGTAGGATACTTTTTATGAAATTCAGTGCACCATAATATATATATATAAATAAATATATATATATTTAGGACTGGGATATTGTCTTGGTTAATTGTTCCTTTGATTAGAATGAAATGTCTCTCTTATCTCTTCTGATTAGTTTTAATTTGAAGCCTATTATATCAGATACTAGGAGAGCAAATTATGCTTGTTTCCTGATTCCATTTGACTAGAGGGGTGTGGTCCATTCTTCCTCTTTAATATAGCACCGATCTTTAAAGTTAAGGTGGAATTTTTTTGTAGAAAAAAAGGATAGCTAGATTTTGGGTTTTAACACAGTAATCTGGGCTGTTTCTTTTCATTGAAGAATTTAAACCATTCTTTATTAAATATTTAAATTAATATTTAAAGTTATTAGGAGGTGTGTGTTGATTGTAGTGATTGTATTGCTGAGTCTGGGTGATATGTTTGTTCTCAGTGGTACTTGATATTTTAATAACTATGGCTTTGTAGTTTTTTTTTTAAATGCCTCTTAGAAAGAGTGGCTGCTCTCACTCTTTTCTTCAGCCTAAAATATTGTTTCCTGTACATTCTTTAGGAATGGTCTGCTGAGTCTGTTTTGTTTTTTTTTTTTGTTTGCTTGTTTTTTGTTTTTTTTTTTTTAAGGCAGTTTAGGTCATAGAAAGTTATTCTTCCTCCTTCAAACATGGCAGGCAATTTTGCTGGGTACATTAGTTAAGGTTGGTCTTCTTGGTCCTTTAGAACTTGGTATTTGTCACTCCAGGCTTGTCTGGCTTTCAAAATGTCTCTTGGGACACTAGCTATTGTCATGATGGATTTTCGTTTGTATATGAGCTATGTTTTCTCTCTTGCAGCTTCCAATACCCTTTCTTCTTCGGTACACTTAGTGTTTTATCTGTGATATGATGTGATGTGATTCAGTGATCTTCTAAGTGGTTTTGTCTATGTGGCGGTCTGTATGCTTGTATTTACACAAGTGACTTTCCTTAGTTTGGAAAAGACTTCTTCTTTGATGGTGGTGAAGATCTCATCTGGGCCATTGACCAGGGATTCTGTGTTGAAAGTGATCTTTTCATGCTGGTCTCTGTCTCCTATGTGTCCCTTTCTTTATGTTGGTTTTTTTTTTTTTTCGCAATTTTTACTTATTTTGTTTAGAAACTCTTTGCTGTATCTTCTACTCCTGACATTATGTCTTAAGCTTGAGTCCTTCTACGTGGAAGGATTTACCTTGAGTTTTCTAGCTGGGTTATTGGATTTTTTCAATTCCAGTTTCATTTTTTTTTTTTGGTCTTCTTCAATGTTTCTCTCTTTTTATTGAATTCTGTTTCCAAATCCTGTACTGTCTTTAGCATTTCTATCACTTTTACATTTGTGTTTTCCTGGGCATGGCTCAGACATTCATTTTCTTGAAGTTCATTGAACTGTTTGTGCCTTCCTTAAACTCCTTGAATTTTTTAAATTCATTTTTAATAATTAAATTCTATGTTCTTGGGTTCATCTAGGTTTTGCTTACTGGTGAACATTTCTACAGGACTGATGAATTGGAGGCAGGTCAGGGAGAAGGCAGGGAGAAAGTGCCTTGAGCTTTCTTATTGTTTGTATTTTTGCAATAAGATCTGGGCATGGGGAGTTATTTTGGTTAGTATATGTCTGATATACAGAGCAGGTAGGGATGCATGGGTCTAGTTGAGCCTAAAGGTTGGATATGGTTCATGTAGAATGCAGCCAGATAGACATAGATGTCTTGGATGGCATATAGTTTGTAAGTTCTGGTCTATGTCTGGAGTGTGGGAATATGGTAAGGAGGGTCCTGGAAGAAACCTAGATAATTGGAGATAACATAAACTGGGAGGGTGAAATTTGTCTGGATCACTGGATGTGGGACTCAGGCTAGATTTGCTGGCTTAGGGAAGGTACATGGAAGAGAATATCATCAGGTAGACTTACTTGGCTAGACTACGTCAAAGGTGGGTGTAGCCAGGGAGCAGCCTCTAGGTAAGGGCAGGCAGGGAGCGTCCCAACAGAATCCAGTCTTGACTTATTAATCCTATTGTCTCGGCCTCCCAAATGCTAGGACTACAGATGTACCACCACACGCAGGAAGACATTCCCATCTTCTAGGAGTCAAGAACATCCTAACTTGGTTACAGGCAATTTATCTTTCCTTCGACGGCTGCATCATCTAGTCACAGAAGTGAGACCAAAGGCAACCTAAACAGGGATGACTTTCTTTTAATATTTAATATTGGCAAAGGCATGCCATTACTTTGTTATGGCTTGTTACATCACAAAACAATTCTGGTACAACAGGGAGAGGACTACATAGACTGTAATTACTACTACTACCAAGAGACAGGAAGCATGGGAACATCTCAAAATCTGGCTACCAGCAGTGAGATGTTCATAGATGCTTATTCACATCATAAGACTAGATCCACTACTGGAGAAGAAATGGTGACTGCCAATCCATCCGAAGAAAGACACACAGGTACCATGGGCAAAGATGTTCTGCATGGAAGGTCCTGCAGGGAACAGTGGGCATGTATCTAAACAATGCTGAAATCCAGATACCCTTACAGCTGTAGAGAAAGGCAGTCACGAAGGTCATGAATACTGCCCTTGCAGAATTTTTCTCCTGATAGATAAGAATCTCCAGCTAAAAAACACAAGAAAATCAAGAAGAGAGAAGACCAACGGGTGGATACTTCATTCCTCCATAGAATAGGGAGCAAAATACCCATGAAAGGAGTTACAGAGACAAAGTTTGGAGCTAAGACAAAAGGATGGACTATCCAGAGACTACCCCACCCAGGGATCCATCCCATTATCGGGATAGCATTTGAAATGTATATAAAGAAAATATCTAATAAAAAAGTTAAAAAACAACAAAAAATAAACAACAAACGACAAACAATAAAAACAAAGCAAAACAAACAAAACAAAACAAAACAAAAAGTCTCCAGCTAAAATGATGAGCAAGAATCAGCAATAAGCCTGCTGTCTTGCTACAAGGTAACAACAAAGAGAAGTCTCACATGTGGTTCTCCATAGTCAGGCATTAATTAAACAGACATCTGTTGACAAATCGGCATAAAATAGCTCACATATCTTCTGTGGTGAGGTGACAGGTTCAAGCCTTCCGCCTTTCTTAAAGACCATCACCCATCCCTATACAGACTCAGTCTTAAGACTGGTAGCCAGTGTCCTATGATATGGCTTTTACCAGTAGAATTGGTTATTTCAGAGTAGAAATATTGGACTCTGCTGGCCAGAATGTGGACAGCAGTTAATGATTCCGAGATCAAACCTCAAGTGCCGTCCCTGGAGAAAGAGTTACAGATGATCAGATGTTCAACCAGAAATGAGATTATTTTCCCCCCTCTGTGGTAGTACAGTCATGTCTCATGTTTTAATTCCAGTCATTTCATCTAATGAGAACTCATATTTAATATTCATCATGCTAATTTCTAAAGCCTCTGATGTTGTGGGAGATAAAGGCAGCTGGATCATTTGTATTATTCATGTGTTAATATGACTCTGTACTTTTAAAGCAGTTAGCCCAGTGCCTGGGATAAAGTAAACAACACGAGCTTGTTCTGCTGAAATGGAAAGAGTAACGACCTCTGAAGCCAGACTGCCTGGACATGACTTCCAGAGCAACAGAACAGAAAGCCCTAGAATATATGTTTGCTCACACACAGGGTAAAAGCACAAGGCTTAGACTGACATGATTTCAAATGAATCACAGTGCACGGAGGTCCGAACAGTCTCCACAGGGTAACAAAGACCAGATGAGGTGAGATGCATTTCAACAAAAGCCACTGGAGAGAGGAGGCAAGAGTTGGGCAGGAAATATGGGGTCTGATGTGTTATCAGCACTAATTGAGTGGCATACTTAGCTCGGAATACCACAGTGTAGTACCTCATCCCAAGGCAGTGCACTTTACCAGTTTGAGATTCCCATGCCCCCATGCCCAACCTTATGTTATTATCTTTCTATGGAGTTTGAAATGAGAGGTGCCTGTTTACCGTCCCCAAGTCTTTGGTACTTGTTTCCTGACAACCCCCCATTGTCCCACCTCTATGATGGCTGGCATGTCTCATCTGCCCAGTGACAGCAGCTGTGTCTAAAACCACCCATCTGTTGTCTTCCTGGGGCTCTGCCATATTCTGCTTCGTGCCCACTTGCAAGTGTGTGGTGTCTCTATTTAGAAACATTCTGCCTACCCTGGTTATTCTTGGCTACTTATCAGCATGGGATCCATTGGCTTTCAGTGGCACTGCAGAACTGCCCTGATCTGAACATGCCATAGTCTGTTGGCTGGACCAGTGTGGGCCAATGTTGTGCAAATGAGACTCAAAAGTGGAGTCTCTAACTCCTGATGAATTTCCCATTGGGGTGGGCTATGGGCAGGTGGGGGTGGGGGAGGAGTCAGGACAGAGGGAAAAGCAGCCAGCAGAATGGAAGCACATATGAGATTGCAAGCACATCCAGATGACTTTTAAATTGACATAAGATCTGCACAGCATAAATGCTACAGTTTCCAAGTCTTTCCCTGAACATGAGCACAAAGTGTGTTTGTGATGCGTGTGACTTTTTCTAGGTGTAGAGTCATCCATGAGCCCTAAATAAAGCCCCACACTCAATCAGCCTGTCTTTGATTCTCCCTCAATCCAGAGCTCAGAAGCTATCACTCCTCACCATGATTCTATGAATTTACCCAAGGTGGATATTTGACATAACTGTAACTCTACAATTTGAGATTTCTGGGTCTGACTTCTTTTACTGAACATCACATCTTTAAAAAAAACAAAAACAAAACCCAAAGCAAACCAACAAACAAAACACATACCTAGGGGACTGGAGAGATGGCTCAGCAGTTAAGAGCACTGACTGCTTTTCTAGGGGACCCACAATTGAACCCACAATTCCCAGCACCCACATGGCAGCTCACAATTGTGTGTAACTCCAGTTTCAGGGGATCTGACATTCTCACACCAACATATATGTAGGCAAAACACCAATGCATATAACATAAAAATAAATTATAAAAATATCTATTCCTGTTACAGTTTGCAGGAAAAGGTCATTCCCTTTTAATTGATATTATCTCTGCATTTTTTGGTACCATATTATGATACATGTATGAATATGCAATGATTATATCAAAGAAATTGGCATTTACAGCTCCTTCCTGAGAACTTTCAAACCATCCCCCCTGAAGTTACATTGAAATCAATAATAAGCTTTTGAGGTTACAGTTACCCTCCTGTGCCATGAACATTACAGCTAAGCCCCTGCCCAGTTGTATTTTGCTACCTGCTACCCAAATTCTAGTATCCTTTCTGTGTAATGACTATATTTCTTTGGACTGTATAATCACTGGCTGGATGCTGGATAATACAGTGGTTCTATTTTCATTCCCTAAGGAACTTCTACATGGCCCTTGATAACGGCTGTGCTAATTACACTTCCCCAACAGTGTGCCGAGGTCTTTCTCTCACGTTTTCACCAAAATTATTTTTTTCGTCTGTTTTATGGCTGTCATTCTGACCGTGGTGAAATAATATTTCACTATACTCTTGATTTGCATTTCCCTAATAATTAGTGATGTTAATCTTGTTCATGTACTTGTTGGCCAAGCTAACTGCCTTCTTTTAAGCAGTGGTGAGCCAGTGAGCTAGCTTGGCAGGTAAATGGGCTTGCCACCAAGCCTGATGACCTGAGGTCTAGCCATAGGATCCATAGGTGGAAGGGGAAGGCCAAGACCTACAAGTTGTGCACCAGCGTCCATGTATGCATTGTGGTGCATTTGCATGCATGAGAGGTAATCATAACAACAAAAGTCTGTCCATGACTTCTGTGTGATTTTAATTAGACTTTTGGTCTGGTGAGCTGTTTGAGTTGTTCTAGGTACTAACTCTTCATCGAGTACGTATTTTGCAAATGCTTTTTCCCATTCTATAGTCTGTTTCGTCAATCTGTCTAGGGTCTGGTTCCTTCTGTATATGAATACCTGGTTTATGGCATTGTTTATTGAAGATATTAGCTTTTCTGCAATGTAAATTTTTGATAGCATTCTAGAAAATCAGTTGTTTGTAAGTATATTGATTAATTTATGCTAGCCACATGCTGATCTATTACTGTGTCTTTATAAGGGATTTTGAAAGTAAGATGCTGTGAGAGCTACAGGTTTATACTTTTTTCTCTGGATTTTTGGGGGTCCTCCAAGTCCTTTGTGGTTCAAAATAAATAATTCTTCCCCCCTCAACCTGTGCAAGTGTGTTTGTGTGTGTATTTGTGTGTGTGTGTATGTGTTTGTGTGCATGTGTGTATGTGTGTGTATATGTGTGTATGTGTTTGTGTGCATGCATGTGTGTGCATGTTTTTAGATACAAGTGTATGTGTGATATTCATTTCATATATATAATAAAGTTACTAAGAAAAAAAATAGAAATTAAAAATATATAAAATATATAAAATATCTGGGAATAAACCTGAAAGACCTCTACAAGGAAATTGTTTCAGATACAAAAAAAGGAAAGAAATTATATACATATACTAAAGGACATATATTTATAGTATATACAAGGCACTAGCACCTCAATAAGAGAAAAGCCAATGGCCTAAATCTTCAGAGTTGGGGGATTACCACGCCTTCCTCCTTAGCGATGGGTAGAGGAGACGTGCTACCACCGTCAGAATCAGGATGCTACTGAGGCTTCAGATGGCAGCTAGGAAAGATTGTAGCTAGGACAAAATGAAAGCTGCTAACCAACAAAGACAAATCCTCCAATGGGAAAGTGGGTACAAGTAGCAGAGACCAGACCGAGGTCAGCAATGTGACCAGCTTAGCTGGAACTTGGTGGAAGAGAGCATGTATGAATAATAACGAGGAGAGGGATGATCTCTGGGGGAAAACAATGTCTTAGGTATTATATCAGACTAATACAGGGAAACTCAAACTCCTGGATCTTACGAGCTTACCAATCTGGTCTCCAGCCAGATGATTTTGTCTCTGGGAGAAGAATGTATATATAGTGAGTGTGCCTGATAGGTTTCTGCTGGGACTGCTTCTTAGGTTTTCTGGGTTATATTAACAGAGTGTGATCTTCCCAGGGTGAATAGAGCAGTAAAGAAATGTAGTTCAGCAATGTGGATGTCTCCTGTGCCCTGGAAGAAGTGGTCTGGTGGAGGGCATAGCAAGCTCTGGGTTCAGTTGAAGTTCTACCTCTCAGCAATGGTAGGTCCAAGAGTACCAGGACTCCGAGTTTCTTTCCCGTCTATTGCTATAAAATTAGAACAAGGGATGCTGGTGAGGGATGTGATTAGCTTTTCTTGTTTCTTGAGTTTGGAAGTCAAGAAATGGAAGTGCAGAGAGAATGTCCCTGCCCTATCCCTAAACACTCTCCATGGGGTTTCCAGCTTCTTAACTCAGAGGTCTCTAGACAGAGGTTGCATAAGACAATCACCCTGCCCTCCTTTGCTCTGTGGCTGATGTAGAGAAGGCTGTGCTGATTGTGGACAATGTCCTGGGGGCTGTTCCCTGCATTAAAAAGTAACGCTGTGGGAGGAAGCCAAACCCAGAGTACATTTACACATCTTCCCAATAGACTGAGACTAATGGCCCATTCTTCTCCAAAGAGTCTAAACAGAAAAGAAAACCCCGAAGGAAAGGGAAAAGGTTAGATTAGGCATTGTGGAACATCTTTCTCTTAAGAGAGAACAAGAAATCTGTTCATATTCTTGAAGCAAATTATTTGAGTTTTCAGGTTCCCAAAGGGTCTGGTCACCTCTACTGTAAGACAAATGTAATGTGCCCAGGAACTAGGAGAGGGTAGGCTCTTCTGGAAGACGTAAAGAATGCTGATAACCTTTGGTGACACTGAGTTACACACTTGTGGGAAGATGGGAGCACTTGTCCTTATTTTGAAGACTCCACGTCCTCTCCACCACCCCCTGCTGCTGCTTGACCCTCTTTTTGCCGAACTCATCTGTCTGCTGCTCTTGAGCCATGAAATTATTTGTCATTTCTCTCTAGTGAGCTGTTAATGGAGAGCACTAGAATTCAATTTAAGAGTGGGAGTTAACGCTTAATACTGTTGTTGATGATGGATTATCGGATTGTAAGGAGCATCCACGTAGTAACTTTTTTAGTGTTATAAACTGACAAAAAGAAATGGTCTTGGTAACACGTTAAATGCAGAGGCCAAACATGTTCCTGAGGAAATAGCCTCTTCAGAGACTTCTTCATCCTTTCATAGACAAGAATGGTTGAACATCTTTTCCCATCACTTCGATGGCTCCTCATAACACATGCACTGGGTCTAGGTGGTTATAGAGTATTCCAGCCTCCAGGATAAGAATGCTGGCAGCCAATACCCTGTGGCAGAGGTTACGGTACCTGTTTTCTCTTTTGGCAGTGACATAGATAGACCACACTTCTTAGGTCACTGCCTTGCCTTGTGCGGTCCTGTGGTGGGATAGAAGACCCTGCGTGTGATTAGGGATGACATGATACATCACTTACAAATGCCTCTTGTGTGATGCTCTGCCTGTATTTTCCTCTACACGCTCCTCCTTAGAAATCACATGCATATAGTAACTGAACTGGAAGAAAGAAGCCACCGGGACCCTGAACAGCTGGAGAGAATGATGACCACAGATCGGACAAAGTGAATGAGAAATAAGCTGCCATGGGGTTCCACTCACAATGGGAACTTATTTCTCACAACACTGGCTAACACATTAGTTCCCTTGGCATAGATGACAGGTAGTTTATGTCAATAGTATTAACTAGACCCCTCAGGCTTTATCCAAATACACACAGATTAGTGCTCCTCCCAACACCATCTGAGAAGCTTTACTTTCTTCAGTAGATGGTAGCCACCACAGAAACACACTGGTCCCCAGTAAGGGATGCTATGGAGGGTTCAGCCCTAAGTGTGGTATCTATACTGCTCCCGGCACTGAGGAATCCTCATGGAAGAGCAGGCAGTAAGAGCTAGGAGCTACGGATGACTACGATGAATGGTATCTTAAGAACACCAGGGGAGGTAGCAACATATCTGACAGTGGTTGTGACAGAAGACGTAAGACGTGTTCAAGACCAAGCCAGACAAAATTCAGGGCGGTGCTCACCAAAGTCCCACCCACACCTAGATAAGAAGCTATTGGAAACTGACGGCTGCCAGGAAATGGAAGGTCAGTCCCCTTCAAGGATTCTGCCCCTGAGAGATGGATGGCCCTGCACCCCTACACACCAGGAAATCAATGAGTGAACTCAAAAGGAGAACAAAAAAAGACCTCATGGAACTGGGAAGGGCTGATGATGGAAGAATGTGGAAGGACTTGGAGCAAGGGAATGGGGTGAACTTGACCAAAATACATTGTGTGCACATACAACATTCTTAAGCAATTAAAGAACTAAGTCAAGGAGATAGACTTTGATATGTAACTGGTCTTTAAAAAGGAAAAATATAAACAAAACTTGGAGGAGTGGCAAAAGGGAAGTCAGGATGGATTATATGACAGAATTTTTAAAAACAAAAAGATATTACATCAAACTTCCTTGCCTAGCTGAAGCTTTGTAGCCTTTGAATGCTACCCAGGCTCTGGTAAATACCTTCCTGCTTTGTGCATTTGTGAGTTTAGTGATTTTTAGACTCATCCGTGGGAGCGTGCAGTATTTATGTTTGTGTGTATGGCTTATCTGCCTTAGCTATTATCCCATTTAGAAATGGCAAAATGTACTACCTTTTAAAGGCTTAGTATTACTCATTGTGCATATCTACAGCAGTTTCTTTATTCATTCTTGGCTTGATGGGGGCCATGTAAGGAGACAGCTAAGAAGCTGGGTATTATGGAGTCAACAGTAAAATGGATGTGGTTTCAGGTAGTTCTGACTGGGAACCTGCTTTGCCCACTGTGGTGATGTAAACTTGGGGAAATTGCTTAAATGGTCTGAATCTCAGTTCTTCTACTCATGAAACCAGGATTGTCATCCTTTTCACAGACAGCAGCAAAGGGCTCAGGGATCCGGTGTTGGCCATAGGGATTATGGGCTCTGTTAGGTCACAGAGCCCCAGCTGCTTTCTCAGATTTGAGCCACACCTCCTCTGTACCTTACCATTTCCACTTTTACAAGGAAAAACAGAGGCAGGAGAAAGCGGAGTGACTTGGCGGCCAGCCGTCATGCAGTGAGAAATGTAGAGGTCAGATCAAACCTTGCAAGGCAGGTTCTAGCATTCCATTCCACACTCAGATGTGACATTATTCCATACTGCATTTTAACAAACCATGGTGCTGTGATGGCACACACAGGCTAGGTGTGTGTGTGTGTGTGTGTGTGTGTGTGTGTGTGTGTGTTGTGAGACAGACAGACAGACAGACAGACAGACAGACACAGACACAAAGACAGACATAGAGACCACAGAAACAGAGATGACAGATAAAGGCACAGAGACAGAGAGATACAGAGAGGGACAGATACAGAGAGACAAAGAGGTACAGACAAACAGGGAGATGGGGGCAGGGGACAGAAAGACAGACCCCTGCTTATGCTTGTGAGCTTGCAAGAGCTCATTACTTGTATTTAGGAAAAGCAAGCTGGGGATTCATTTCTAAAATTAATTCTTAAGGGGACAGCGCAGGACCTCAGTGGCTCACTAGATGGAGGTTAATTACCTGTGACTTCAGCTAGGCAGAGGAAGTGCCAAAAGTAAGAGAGAGAAAGCTAGATTCCAACAAAAGGAAATAGCTGCCAGGTGCCTTTCTCCCCTGGCTCCACAGGGGAAAAATTCAGCTGCATTGCAGAACACATCCAGATTCTTTTATTGTTCTGTAAGAAAGTAGTTTCTGAACTAATTTATTTGTGGCCTCCATCATCCAGATGATGACATTAGTTGGACTCTCAACTTGAAGAAAATAAGACTATGATGCCCACGAGCCCGTCTTATTTGAGATGGTGATGCCCCCAAGACCCTGTGAGGCCACAGAGTTAATCATCTCTCACCATAGCTGGTGGGAACCCTGAGGTGCCAGAAGGTTAACTGACTTCTCCAGACACATAATCGTCCAGGTGTCCTGGCTCCTGGCCAGAGTTCTAGCTCTGCTCCTCCAAGATTCCAACAGTAATCACTGCATTATTATGCAGGCTGCGGGTTGTTTCTTGGGAGCAGAAAGACGTTTTTATTTGACTTTGAATCTCATGACTACTCTGGCATAAGGATAGCCAATTTATGAGCAGCCTTGATGAGAAGGCACAACTCTAAGAGAGGTGATTAAACTCAGGACTGTGGAAAACAGAAGAAACATGGCCTCTTTCCTTCTGGTCCCCAAAGTGGTCCAATTTCTTGATGGCAGAAGATCCAGGAATCTGAAAGTATGGACACAGAGGGGAAGATCATTAGAAACTAGAAAACACAAATCTGAACTGTAGCTATTGTTGCAGAGAAAAATAGGTTAGCAAATGACGTGCATAAAGTGAGCAGAACCAGAGGAAACTCTCAGGAGAAGAAATACTGGACCAAAGCAAGACCAGAACCCAACAGGTCCTGGGTCTTTTCCTGGAGGAGTAACCCATACCTCCATCCCTGAAGGGTCTGTGCCCCTTTGTGTTCTGCCTGGATTGGGTTCAGTTTCTCATTGATGTTTATCTCAGGACACCATGACATCTAGACACTCTGAGGATGCCCTTTCCTCCAGACATAATCTCCTGGAGCTCTTCTATAGAGAAGCACTCCAATTTCCAATAGAATACCACTTTCAACACCTTTGATTCCTATTAGCCTGTGGACTTGAGGGCACTGGAAGCCCCAAGAGGCCAAGAGGAAGTCTGATCTCCCAACTTATTGGCATGTTTGCTGGATCTCTTGGCAGTAGTGCTCTCAGTCTGGGACACAAACTAGGCCAAAAGAGACAAAATGTCCCAGTGTGTCACCAGGGGTGAGAGTGAGTGGAATTACTCCCATTTCCACCCCTAGATTCCTAGACCCATGAGTCATGGTAATAAGGGAAATGTAGTACATATTGGATGCTGATTCAAAACTTGTACCACCCTCTAGACACCCTGCTCGATCCCTCTAGGCTATTGAGCCACGGAGACATTTTGCATCATCAAATGACCTTTTTTGACAAGGATGTCAGGAGTGCAAGATGGCCTCATAGTAACTATATAGCCTGGGCTGACCTTGAACTCACAACTTCCTTGCATTGATATTGTACGAGCTGGGATATGACGAGCACCATCTGCCTCTGCCATAGCTCATCCAGGTGTGTCCAGTCTTCTTACGTAACAAGCAGAGATCCAGAGCTAGCACCGGGCACTTTCAGGCTTCTTAGTTTGCTATTCCCCCATACATGATTATGGCTTACACTCTCCTGCTCAACATGTGGACCATGGTGTCCTGGAAGGAAAAATAGTCTCTACTGTTCTAGAAGGAAGAAGGCAAAGATACAACAAGGAGGTGCCAAGTGTGGTAGCGTACATGTGCTCTTTAACACAGAAATAAGGCAGGGGGGCCAAGAGATCATGGCCACCCTCAGCCTCATAATGACTTGAAGGACAACCTGGACTCTAGGAAACCTTTTCTCAAGCCCAGCAGACGAAAAGAGATGGAGAAGTTAAACAGACTCTACCTCGGTCTCCCAGATCAGTGGGATTGCAGGTACATACCACCATGCCCAGCTTGCCTTAGAAAGGGAGATTTACTTGATTTAATTATCTATGTATGAGTGCTTTGCCCTCAAGCATCCCTATGCACCATGTACGTACATGTATATCTGTGCACTGTGCGCACACTTCTGGGGAAGCCAGAGACAGCATCAGATCATCTGAGCCTGAAGCTACGGCCAGTTGTGAGCCACCTTTGTGGGTGCTGGAATTTAACCCTGCATCTTCCAGAAGAGGAGCAAATGCTCTCAACCACTGAGCAACCTCTCCTGTGCCCCGTTTCCATTTAAGAAAACTTGCAGAAATCTCCTGTTGCCTCACCAGCATTTGGCTGCATGTGATTGGCCTGGAGTGTGTCACGTGATCACATGCGTGCACGATCATGAAAAAGCGTTAACTCGATCTTGTTTAGTTTTTAAATCATCACATGGCTGTTCTAAACTAGAATCCAGTTTTATAGTCATTGTGGGTCAGCATCCTAACAGGGAAACAGACTGCAGAGTCAAACTCAGAAGATGAGGTGATGAACATCCTTGCACACAGTGGCGTGACCACCAAGATCTCCAAGGGCTGATACAGTAAAGTGGGGTGGGTAAAAGGGCATACCTTAGGATCCACAGACAGTGACCAATAAGAACCAAGAAGGCCAAGGGTGGATAGAAAGCATCACTTTGAGCAATCTGTCAGTTTTAACAATGATCCTGAGACATACACAGAAGGAGAGACAGAGAGAAAGGGGACCTACGCTTTCTCCCTCATCCTGCCTTCTTTCCAGTCATATGCCAAAACTCCTTCCCCATTTGCCAAACCAAGCAGAGGCCAGAGGGCAAATGAACCCCTCTACGGTGCTGATGTGGGCTAGCATCCCGAGGAATATTATATAACCACCAGGAGGCTTATTTATAGCCACGCGGACAATGCTCTGGTAACGCTGAGATTTTATGGCATCCCCCATCCTTTCGGCTCTCAACGGATGTTCCCGCTGCTACACACTATTATTCCTGCCCGTTTCCCTTCTCTCAGCCAAGTCCTTCTCATCTCTCAGTTTAAGATTCATATGCACAGCCAGGCCCTCTTTGTACGTGGAGGCTTTCACAGCGCCCTGCGATATGTCCTCAAGGTGCCCCGATGCAAGCCTCTCGTCCCTTTTTTAATGGCCTGTTTAATGGCCACTTTCCTCAGAAGGCTACATACATTGCTGTCTCTGTTATTCCTCAACTGCCCAGTGTAGATAAAGCACCGAGATACTAGACAGTTGGCAAGTGTCCGCTTGGATTTTTTTTTTCCATTGCAAAACAGAAATTGCCCATGGCTTGGGAAGCACGCAATAAATGCAGAGATGGTGACAATATTTCATCTCGGCTTGGAAGAGTATCTATAATGCTCAGAACTGCTCCATGAGACACAGACAGTGAAGAGCCAGTGCTCCTGCCCTGGAGAAAACAGGGGAGGCATGGGCAGATCCTTTGTGGCTTTCAAGACGGTCGTATCCTTTCGCTAAGTCTTCGGAGTGCCTCTAACCCTCATACAACTCCAGTTCCACAGCTGGACTGATTTCTCTATGAACCCTGCATCAGCAGAGGGAATTGTTTGAGAGGGTTTAGTACATGCACACAGCACAGGAATGTCTTTTTGTGCACACAAGTGCCCAGGAGATGATGGTGGCAAGGTTTGATCAAAAGGGGCATCCTTCCAGTCCCAGAACACAGGGGTGGGTGGGGGTCGGGGGTGGATGATTCAGGAAGGCTCGGGCATTGCCATATTTGCATGGTCAAAGCTGAGAGTTGGCAGACTTGTGCTATGTTCTGACTAAGACTAACCAGCATTGGTGTTTGCTTAGGAAACGGCAGGAGGCATTTGCAGGTCACGTGATGCAGAAGAGTGGCTGCTAGTCTGATGAATTCTTTGCTCAACCTATGCTCAGTAGGTATCAAGGGGCAGGAGTGGTGGCTGTGTGCGGTTTCTTTTTTTTTCCATATGTTTTTGAATTCCATTGTTATCCATGAGACAATGTGGGTGAGCAGATGTTTATTCATAATTTTTTCTGGATCTTAGTGACAGTGTAGTCGGCCACTGACAGGTATCAAATATATAAAAACAAATGTAAATATATATATTTTCATGATATTCATTCTGCTTTGTACTAGCACTCCAGGCCCCTTATTCTTCATCAAAATCCTTGGGGTATGACCATCTTTCCAGATTCCCCTATCAATCTCAAGTGTCCTTCCTTTCTGTTTATTGTTGACATCCTCAGAGATAATCTCTTTGTTAGGCAATTGCCTCCAAACATAATAGAAGGTTATTAATAAATTAAAATTGATCTTCCCTATATTTTTAGTAGGCTCGATTATATTATATTTGAGAACGTCTGAATGTATTTAAGAATGCAACATGGGTTCATTAAAATAGTTTGAATTTTTCAGGGAATTATATTTGCATTATTCATATCTAAATTGTTGAGCGCGCTACATGCTACATATTGTAAAATCCACGCTATCCCACAGAGGCTGCTGTGTGTGAGTGCCTGGTCTCCAGCAGGTGCTCAGGTTATATTAACTTTGGGATGGGATAGTGCTGGAGGAGAAAGGTCACTGGAGCTGGTCAGTGTGGCTCCTTACCATGGCTCTTTTTACTTTCTGATCTGCTGCAAACGGAACCGCTCTCCTCTACCACATGCTCCTGCCGTAGCTCATGGGACCAAATGACCTTGGACTGAGCCCTCTGAAATTTGAAGTCCAAAAATGCCTTTCCTCCCTTGAGTCGATCCTGTCAGGTCTCCCGATCCTAGAAGCGATAAAGTGACCAAGCTCACTTGGTTACGTATTCAACTGGAAGTTGGTTTGTTCCAAATGCAATGTGTTTATAACTGCTGCGTTTACTATCCTATCTATGGATTCCTGCACATTTTTCCATTTGAGTTGAATTCCTAGATATTTATTTGTGTAATAAACTGACAAAGTTTCAGTCACTAATGCATACGGTATGGCCATACCCTCCAGCCTATGGCCACACCTTCCAATCTGTGGCATACCCTCCATCCTGTGGCCACGTCCTCCATCTGCCCATCTACTTACATTGTAAGCCTCATCCAAGCCTGGACTGGTAGTTCTACTCAATTTTGCCTTTATAGGTAAGCTGTTTCACTCCAGGAAACAAGGGTTTTCTGTATCTCACTTACTTCTTAATTAACTAATATATGAAACTTATTACTTAATTATAAATGTTCACTTTTGTTGTATGAATGCATGCATTTTGGGGCTCAGTAATCAATAACAACATTTACTGAGCTCTGTCTAGATTCACTTTGTCTCCCACCTAGCATTGACAGGTTATTTGTATTTTCACTACAGTTCTAACAGGCAGGGGGCGGGGGGCGGTGGAGAGAGAGGAGGCAGTCCCCTTTTCTAACTTAAACACTGTTGGTCAATCCATCATTCTCTCTGCAGCCACACTATTTGTTACTTTCTTTTTGTTTGTGTGCAATATTTTTCTTAGAAAATAACTTTTTCTTTCTTATTGGGAACTCAACACATGTATCCAATCAAATATGACCACATCCAACTTTCATTCCCCCCTCTAATGCCTCCCCCACATCTCCTCAACATATTCTCTTTCCAACTTTGCCTTCTTTTGATAACCCACTGTCCAATTATTGCTGTGTAATATGTGCATGGATGCCACCCTAAAAAGAGAGAGAGAGAGAGAGAATTCTCCTTCCCCCAGTAGCTATTACCAATAGCAGGTCAGTAAGGGGTGGGGCCTTGAGATCATTTATGCAGTCTACGCCAGCATTCTGGCTGGTTGATTGGCTGTGGGCTCAAGAGTGCAATGGCTGTAGCATGTGCACATGTCCCATTTCACTGTATTTCTTACCCTCCTTCCCCTTTGCATTCATAAAACATGTGTGCCAATGCTGCATTGGTGCTCCATGCTACATGGTTATCTGCTGGGTAAGGATAAGAAGTGGCTATTATAGAGCTATAATGAACTGACTAGGGGGTGAGAGAGATACCTCAGTGGTTAAAAGCACTGGATGGTCTTCCAGAGGTGTTAGGTTCCATGGACTGAACCCTCTGACATTCTAAGACAAAGTATCCCTTTCTTTCCTTGACTTAGTCCTGTCAGGTCTCCGGGTCCTAGAAGCGATGAAGTGAACCAAGCTCACTTGGTTGCGCACTCAACAGGAAGTTGGTTTGTTCCAAATGTAATGTGATCATAATTGCTTTGTTTCCTCTTCTGTCTGTGGGTTCCTTGCACATATTTACATTTGGGTGAATCCTAGCACCCACATGGTGGCTCACAACGATCTGACACCCTCCTCTGGTCTGCATGCGTACCAGCACACACATGATACACAGACATATACATGTACCCAGGCAAATCACCTATACACAGAAAATCAAATATGCTTTCAAATTCTGCCTGAATTTGTAGTGGTATCATTGTCCTGAACTGAGCAGGAATGAACGGATTGACAATTAACTATGAATTAACAACATTGTAGCTGAGGCACAATTTTTAGCTCACCCCAGAAGAATTTTAACAATGTGTTGCATTCATCTATTAGGCATGCATGCCACAGTGAGCATGTGGAAGACATAGCTTAGCTTCCATGAGTCAGTTCTCTCCACCAGTGAGCATCCAGGGGGCAAACTTGGGTTCTCAGCTTGACAGCAAGCACCTTTATATTCTGTGCTAGCTCACTGTGCTAGCTCACTGGCCTCACGGAATGTTGTGGTCATAAATAATGCTTGGCCTTGTGTGTAATTCTAAGAAATCCCATGTGCTCTGAGATGTTTCCTTTTGCCCTGAATGACACTAGATAGCTAAAGAAATCAGCCTCCTAGGACTCTAGGAGGGAAGGAGGGGAGAAAGCAAGAGAAAACGACTGGCTTGGGATTAAGAATACATTTTCAAGGCCTGTAAGGGTGGCTTAGTGGTTAAGACTGCTCTTCAAGAGGACTTGGGTTTAGTTTCCAGCACCCAGAAGACTCCTTACACTAGCCTACAGCTCCAGTTCCAGGATATCTGGTGCCCTCTTCTGGTATGTGTGGGTACTGCATGCATGTACAGCCAAAACACTTGTATACATTAAATAATAATAATAAAATCAAAAAGGGTATGTTTTCAAAAACAAACCATGTGCTGTTTCATTTTATAATTGTCTGTTGACTTTTACACAGCTGCCTCTAAGCTGTTTCCAGACTCAAGCTTAATCACTAGGTGTTTGTCAGCTTCTTTATTGGCATTTGTAGACCTGCCTAAGTCTTGCTATTAACACTTCCCACTTGATTACTAATTAACTGAAGGTCTTGAGAGCCATAGGCGTGTGCAAAGCTCTTATGGCATGGCTTATGGCAGAGCAGATAGTAGCACACATGCCTCATAATTTCCATCCATAATTACTTTTCCTATTCTCACATGCTTAAGAATGTATTGCTCAAACTGTAATGCATCATATTTTGAGAAATCCTGATGTAGACAAAATACCTTCAAAGCACTTTGTAAAGCCAAGTGAAGTGTGACTCTGACACCAATTGTGCATATTGCCCCAGAGTTTGTTGATCATGTTCTTCTCATAGACTACAGGAAGAAGAAAAGAAAATCAGAGATGTTTTGAAGTGTAGGGCCAACATGAAAGGAACCCTGGGTGTGCCCCATTTGCTTCTGAATGCCCTGCTCCATCCACGGAAAGCAGCCCATGTGTTTGGGTAGACACTGGAAGAACTCCCACACCCAAAATTCAAGCTTCCTGTGGGCTACCCAGAATTTGGTGGCTTTTCATTAAGTAAGGCTGTGGGTGATGCAGAGGCAAGACCCGGTTTTGCTCTGCCTGCACATACATCACCTCCACACCTCACCCAGGCTAGGACTGGAATATCAAAACTCCATCTGCACAATGCCCAAAAGGGCAAGCTGCTGCAGTAAGAATTTTCCATGACTTGGAAAAAAAGCAAAACAGAACAGAGGTCAGAATTTCAACCCCAGAGGCTAGTTTAAAAGTGCAAAAAGACTAGGTCTTTTCTCATATCATAAAATGTGTAGGCATAGGCACCCCTATGGATCACACGCAGTTAGCAGTGTTTCTTAAGCTGCACTCCATGAAATTTGGGGAGAAAAGGCTTAAGAGATAACATCTAGGACTCAGCTCGTTCATTCTGATTGGATTCTACATTTCTCACTTTGTTTAGACAGCTTGGGGATGGACCTTGGTAGCCTTGCAGAGACATAGGAGGCTGAGGGCAAGCAGGTTGGTCAGAAAGAGGAAGGCCCACCCAGGAGTGAAGACCGCTAAAAGCCCTGGTTAAATGGCATCATGCTAGATAGACTGTGCTGAGTCACTAGAGTGACTAGACTCATTTCCTAACCCAATCATCATGACAATCCTTTAGGGGAAGGGGTCTTATAGTCACTGCCCCTTAAAGGGAAGTGAGATTTAAACTTAAGCAAGTGGAGAAACTTGTCAAATAGGTGACTAGATCTGGTACCCTAAAATGGTCTACCCCATAGCTGTTTCCAGCATCCTCGTGAGTTGGGAACAAAAGATGTGCTTAGTGAGCTCCGGGCCCATTGATTATTGCAGGAAAGTACTGGTGTCATGAGGCAGATGGCAACTGGTGGGTGATATGATAAGAGGGGAAGACAGAACAAACAGAAGCGAATGCTCCGAGTGGTTTGGTACTGAATGTCAGAGAGGAGGGAGGGAAAGGGGGCTGGGGGCTGTGCTGTCAGGATAGGACTCTGCAAAAATCTGGGTGCTGTTAGACGAGATGGGGTAGAAACAGTGATGCCCAAGGATCGTGAAGTCCTTAGAGGTGAAAGGAAGTGACTGAGCAAACTTTGTTCTCTTCATTTGTATTTCTTTGGTGAAGCAGAAAGTGAGGTTAGAGTCTAGAGTAAAGTGACAAGAGGGAGGATGGTGACAGATCCCAGAAGGTCAGCTGAGTCTTGGACCAGTACCCAGTTAGACAAGGTTGAAAGGAAACAGACAAAGCCAGCGTGTGCAGTCCCTCCATCCTGAGTGTCCTTCTCCTCAGAGACCTAGATGGGATCTATACCCTGTCACTGTTTGTCCTTGCCTTTCCCAGACTGTCTCACAATGGACAAATTTGCTCTGCTACACTGTGGTGGTGGTGACAGAACACTGACTTCCATCTTTATTTCCTGCTTGGGTTTTGTCCTTACAAGGAGCCAATTTTCTCTCAAGAAATGGCACTAATGTCATTTAGCCCTCTACCATCTGGCCGTGTCAACAGAAAACAAGCATGGAGGACTGCCACTTGGGCCACCCATCAGTGTGATGCGTCTGAGCTCTGCTTGCCTTGCGTCTTGGTTTTGCACAATGGAGCACTGGGGTTTCTGAGTATTCCTGTAAGCTCCTTGCATTTCCCACAGAATCCCATCAGGGATTTTCCCATATAGTGAGTGTGGTCACTTTTATGGGTCTGCTATACATCATTCAAAACAAAAGAAAGTATAATTTCTCCACTACAGGGTTATTTTATGTATTTGTTGCTTTTTTTTTTTTTTTGTTCCGTGTGGAGGGTTTTGTTTGTTTGTCATACAAGGTATAGAACCCAGGAGCTTGAAAACTTCAGGCAAGTCTCTACCACTGAACTATATCTTTGGGGTGGGGGAGGGGACTTAACTAGAGCCTGAATGAAGGTTTTCACTACAAAAATATAAGCAAATCGATAATATTTTAAATGTCAGAGTAAAACATTAGACAGTAAACAGGTAAAAAAATATATAAAATAAGACAGTGCTGTGCTCTTTGTGGGGATCAAGATACGGACATGATTGGGTTGGTCAGATGTCTCCTGCTGATTTGACTCATGAAGACTAAAGGTTTATTTTTCTCGCACGGTTCTGGTGAGCTCAGTTCTTGGCTGACTCTGTTGCTTTAGTCCTGGCGTGGGGCAGGACGACAGGATAGGAGCCCGTGGTGAAAAGACACCACTCACCTGCTGACTGGAAATGAAAAAAAAAAAAAAAAAAAAAAAAAAGAAAGAAAGAAAAAAAATAAGCAAGAGAACAGAGCCTTGAAATACATGGTGGTCCACCCCAATAACCTACCCCACACACACTAAGCTACCCTACACCACCGCCAGATCATTCCAAGGGTGTTTAGACACTGGCCCTTGGGGCACTTCAAGATCCACGCTATGACAATGGTCTTTATAAATGAAGAAAGCTGGGGTTGTGTCTTTAAGGAGAGTAGCCATAGATAAGCTAAGAGGAAAATAAAAACAAAACAGTTCAAATTGGGGAGGAAGAAGCACAGAGAAAAAATTAAGTAGTGCCTGTGTAAATAGAGACGGTTTTCATGACAGAAACATAAGAAAATAAGTTTAATAACACCTGGAGCCTTGGAGTAAAGCCGTGTTTAAACCGGTCTATAATAGCCCTGTTAGCAGCTTGGGAGATTCAAGATTTAAAATGATTTTTTGATTATTCTCTGTTTATAAAGCAAAACTAGGTTAAAGAATCAGGTTTAAAATGTATTGTATCTTGGAGCTGGAGAGACAACTTAGAAATTTAGGGCAGATCATTGCTGCTCTGCCAGAGGGTCAGTTTGGCTTCCAGAATCCAGACTGGGTAGCTCACCTCCCCCTGTAAGTTTAAGTTTAAAGGGTATTATACAAAATCCTTTTCTAGCCTTTGCAGGCAACCACACACACATACACACACAAACACACAAACACACTCTTGTAACAAACACACATGCATGTGTGCATGCACACACACACACACACACACACAGAGTATACATTCACATGACATACACACATACACATGATGAATAAGTCTTCACATTTATTGCAAGTGTTATGGACTGAGCGGTTACATACTCTTAAAATTCATAGCTTGGAATTCTAGCCATGGGTGAGATAATGGGGGTGGGCTCCCAGTCTGAAGATTAGGGCCCTTAGAAGAGAAGTGTCAGTTTACTTCACCTCTTAGTACTCTGCCCGACCCACACAAAGAGGAGGCCATGGGAGCACATGCTACAATGGTGGTCACCAGCAGAAGTCTGGGAATGGAACCTCTTTACTTGCTATTTTGATCGTGGGTTTTCAGGCTGTAGAGCTATGTCACCCAGAGTGTCATCTGTTACAGAAGCCCAAATAGTAAAAGACAGGAAGTCCTTCCTGCAAGGTTATGAACCTCTGGCATACAGAGACATTTATAGGAATATATAGCAACTTGGGAGTTCAAGTTTCTGGCCATGGAATAACATACCTTGGAGTGGATTCCAAATGATTACAGTCATGTGAACTTGTCCATGTGTGTAGATTTTTGCTTCATCTAAAGAATGGGACACCTATAGTGGTGTGTGTGGGGGGGGGTGTATACGTGTATACGGGAACACACATATGTGTGTTTGTAAAACTACATACATAAAGAACATCTCAAAACACCCAGAGCATGTTAATCATCCAGTTAATGTTATATATTTTATCAGGTCTTTCAGCATTTATTTAGTGGGAAACTGCTTTTTTTTAAAGCAAATTTAATTATATAAAGATAGGTAGAATAATTACTAAGCAGAGACAAATTTGTCATGGAAGGTAGAGAATGATCGATGATCGATAAAAACAAATAAAAATATAGAAAGTACTGTGGGCGGTAGGGAGGAAACCAAACTTCTGGGTGTTCATGATGGAATAGCCTTGAAGCTGGGCACAGTGCTGCACGCCTTTAATCTCAACACTTGTGTCACACACTCGACCAGATTTCTCTGAATTCAAAGCCAGCCTGGTCTACATGGCAATTTCCAGAATAGCCTGAGCTACACAGAGCGATGTCCTATAAAATCAGAATAGAAGAAACAGGGTGGCTTAGGAGCTGGGAGGTTTTAACACAAACACATATCAGGAAGACATCAAGGAACTACAGTCTTCCAGGCACATTTGAAGGCTCTGTAATTACCAGGACTTCAGTCAGTGGGACGTGAGTGAAGTTTCCCACTGGGGCCTTCCACAGGCATTTACACAACCACCCCCCACATCTCTCATCCCAGCCTAGCTTGGCAAGAGGCTTCAGATGTGTGGTGAGAAGTCTTTGGTGGGAAGGAGCCACCTGAGAGACTTCCAAACAGGTCTGAAGGTTTGAGGCTTGCATATGAAGAACCTGCCTTCAGGTGGGGCCAAGTGCTCTTCTCTAACACTGCGCTGTGGGCATCGGTGATCAACAATCCGTGAGCTGTGGAGTTGAACACTGTGGCTATATCTATCATTTAGCTGGTTCTCTGAAGTTCAAGGATGTTAGCGAGACTAGGGTTCTAGAACTTTCAACAGTGTTATAGATTCGTACTTGGTCTTTTCTATTCTATTTTTGCTCCCTACATTTTGATGGTCTGATGTTAGAGGTGTAACTATTTCCTTGCTTCCCTGGGCCCTCTGTGAATTTGCAAGAGACTTTTTGGTCTCCTTAACCATCTTAGGGCAGGTACTAGAATCTGGTTACTGTCTTTAACAAACCTATTCTCCTCTTTTGCTTCTACTTCTCATATCTGTGTATATAAAGCTGAGCTGCTGTGCTCAACACATGGATTGGGTAGCTTTATGTTGTCACATTAGCAAAGACTGTGGTGGAAAAGGGACTGCACTGCTGCACTGTCCATTCTCTACTGTGTGGAGGTGTCCTTGTTTCCTGTTTCCTGTTTTACTGTATTTAATTGATTTGGGGGACCAAGATGTTTAAGTCCTTCCTCATTTTCTCTCGTGCATATCCTTTACATACTTTCCTTATGCTTCATCCTGCATCCTAAAGTAATAACATTTAGATTTTCCTTGCTTCACTTCTACTGTGTATGAAAACCCTACAATTTATTTTGTGTTGCTGAATTGAACCTAGGCAATGGGAGGAACAGGTGTGTACGATGGCTATTCTGTTATGAAAGAAAAGCACACACACACACACACACACACACACACACACACACACACACACCACATGTACAAAGTTTAGAGCATCTATCCTGTTGAATTGTAGACAGGCAGTTTTTGCTGCTCACAACTCAAACTTGCGGGTAAACACAGATACTGACAGGAAAAATTGGGTCTCAATAAAACTTGGACAAGTGCTAGAAGAGGTCACCTAAATCTGAAGCTTGGAAATGTACCCATCCCATAATGACTCTCCCCTTCCATTACCTGGAGGAGTGAGTGATCTGTCCCTGTGATGAAGGAATCAGACTGTAGGAAGAACTCAAAAGCTCAGAAGGAACTGAATCCAGCCTGCCTGAAATCCCTGGCAAAGGAAAATAGCTCAACACCCTGTGGGACAAATTCAGGAAAAGGATAGGGACCCCAGGGTTGTGACCACACAGCATCGCAACACCTCCACCTCTGCCCTGTGCTGAAGAGATCTGCTGGAGCACAGACAGAATGCATGAGGATTGTGAAATGTAGCACAGTTCAGAGTTGCAGGGGCTGAGGAGGTAGCAGCAGAAGTGTGGAGAGAGTCCCTTCCAGAGCAGCTGTGGTAGAGACTACATATGCAGATTCTAAGAAGATCGTGACAGAACTTGGAGCTGTATCCTGATGAAAATATTGGGAATAGAGTCCTCAACGTAAAGAGAAGCATGTAGACTGAGAACATAGTATTCAGCACACAGGCCTAGAACACAGTACCCAGCACACAGACCTAGAACACAGTACCAGGCACACAGGCCTACAATGCAGTACCCAGCACACAGACCTAGAACACAGTACCCAGCATACAGGCCTAGAACACAGTACCCAGCACACAGACCTAGAATATAGTACCCAGCACACAGACCTAGAACATAGTAACCAGCACACAGACCACAATACTCAACACACAGATCTACACCATAGTACCCAGCATACAGACCTAGAACACAGTAGCCAGCACACAGATCTAGAACACAGTACCCAGCACACAGACCTGGAACACAGTACCAAACACATGAGAACACAACACCCTTTGTTTCAATTTATTGTTTGTGTTTAAATGCTTTTTTAATCTTCAGTTTTAGTTTTCAATTTATTTCTAATCACATGTGTCTTTTGAAATGCAAGAAAGTTATATTCCATTAGGACCTACACCCTTTTCTCTAAAATTTCAGTCGATTATGTTAAAACATCTCCTCTCAGATGGGGCTTTTATGTCTGTCTTTCTTTACTTAAGCACAATATTCAATATTTTCAATACTCATACCTCTAACCCATATAACTTCCTATTGATTTTTACTCGATCTTTTCTTCTCTTACCACCATAACCTCTCATCTTAAATATTGATGCCACTAGCTCCCCAAATAAACAAACAAACAAAGCATAAATGTATTCTCCCCAACCAGGACCCTAGATTCTGTGTCTGCAAGCCTTAAAAAGAGCCTCCATCAAGTGAGTGCATCAAGTGAGAGATGGGGGTCGCCATCCCACAATCACATCTCTGACCCATAATTGTTCTTATCTGAAAGAACTGCAGGGATAGAAATGGAGAGGAGCCTGAGGAAAAGAAGGTCCAGCGACAGGCCCAAAGTGGGATCCAGCTCAAGGGGAGGTCCCAAGGCCTGACCCTATTACTGAGGCTATGGAATGCTCACAAAACGGGATCTATCGTGACTGCCCTCCAAAAGACCCAACAAGTGTTGCACTCACCTCGTCCAGCAAGAAAAAACGCAACATAGTTGAATTCTTCTCAACAGCCTTTTTTATTTTAGGAACACCTCCATGCTACGGGGAACTTCAGAAACCCAGGGAGGACTGCTTATATACACCCCAGCACTGGGGAGAGCTATGTGTCCTCCTGGGATTGGTCAGTCTGTCGACACTTTGATTCGTATGCACCTGATCAGGAGGGGTTGGCGCCAGATTCGGGTTAGCGCCTGCACAATGGCATTGTTTATGGCGCCGGTGTACCGGAGGCCGGCGCCATCTTTTAGGCGTGCGGCTGCCATCAAACAAGCAGCTAAAAGAGTCAGATGCAGATATTTGCACCCAAACAATGGACAGAAGCAGCTGACCCCTGTTGTTGAATTAGGGAAAAGCTGAAAGAAGATGAGGAGAAGGGTGATCCTGTAGGAGGACCAGCAGTCTCAATTAATCTGGACCCCTGATATCTCTCTAACACTGGACCACCAAACGGGAAGCACACACCTGCTGATATGAGGCCCGCAACACACATACAGCAGAGGACTGCCAGGTCTGTGTTCAATCTGAGATGATGCGCCTAACCCTCAAGAGACTGGAGACCCCAGGGAGTTTAGAGGTCAGGTGGGGTGGGGAGGAGGTATGGGATGTGGACCAGTCCAGGGGTGGATGGAGGGGAATGGAATATGGAGTGTAAAAAATAAATTAAAAACTTCAGACTACAGCTGAAGAATACTGTATATGCCAAAGCATATCCTGTTAGAAGCCCTTCTGTTTCTTCTCAAACATAATATGCAGCTGATATGGGGACTTCTGGAAAACCATTAGAGTTGTCACTGCTGTGAAATCCCTCCCCAGCACAAACCAAGTGAAGACAGCCAACCAGGACTCCTGCAGAGAATGTGACAACGGGCAGACACAATGGATGAAGGGAGGCACTGGACTCCAACAGGTACACAACACACAAGGACACTGAGAAAATGTCAGACAGCATTTCACTACCCCACAAGCTGACAACCTCTCAGTACGGTCAAACAAAGATGGGATAGTTAGGATGCCAGAAAATGCCCTCAGAGTCTTTCTTTTTAAAATGGCCAACAATTAAATAAAAAGCAGAAACAAAGAATCAGTAACTTGTAGGAAATTTTTACTAAGGCAATTAAGAAATGGGAAAAAAAACCCAAGCAAATGGAAATTCTGGAAATGAAAGAATTAATTCATTGGGCGAAAACCAGCAAGATGTGTTATCAGCAGGCAGGAACAAGTATAAGAGCTAGTCTCAGGGATGGTGTCCTAGGCTGGTACAATAAGAGATACAAACACGTGAAAAGGAAAGAAAGTCTAGGGAATATTATTCAAACTTCCAGGAAGTCTGAGGCATATTAAAAAAAAAAAACTAAAATTTCAAGGAATTGGAGGGAATGATGAAATAAAACACTTTAAGCAATCTATTAAATGAAATTACGGCTGAGAGTTTCTCAGACCTAGGGTAAGAAATGGACATTCAAATAACAGGAAGCATTTAGAACTCCAAATAATGATGGCCAGAGAGGAACCTCTCTACAATATCTCATAGTCAAGGTATCAAACAGCAGAATAAAAGAAATCTCCCAAATTAAAAAAAAAAACAAATGAACAGGAAAACAAACAAACAAAAAAACACAACAAAAAACAAACAAATAAAAATCAACACTCAAAGTTGTAGGGAAAATGCTGACTTAAATACAGAGGCAGCAACTTCAAAGTATCAAGTGTATCCTGATGTTAAAACATGGTATACATTTCAAGCCCTAAAACTAAATTATTGTCAGCCCAACAAAATCATCTAGTAAACTGATGAAGATATAATATTTTATTGGAAGCACAAGTTAAGAAAGCATTGCAGAAAATTCTGACAGGAATACTATACACCAAGGAAAAAGGAAGATGGTTTCACCCACAAGGACATAGGAACGAAGAAATTTCATGAGAGGAACCAATGAATAGAGAGAAACCTGTAAAGGAATTGATTATGTTCAATACAGCAAATCAGCAAATGCCCAACATCAGCAGAAAAGGAAGAAAAGAACTAACGAACAACCAGGCAGAAGAAGCTTGAATGCCAATGGCCTTAACTTACCAACTAAAAGGTCCAGTCTGGTTGATTTAAAAACAATGTCCACTATGGAGTAGCATATAATATATAATGTAATAATATACATGTAATATAAACGTAGAGAGGGGAATATAGAGGGTGAGTGTGGCAATTGGGGATGGGCACGAGAAGGTGGAGAGTGGGGGTAAAAGGAAAGATTAACCAAAATTAAAGGTGTGTTAAAAGTCATTGTGGTGATCTGAGTGAGAACGGCCCCCATAGGCTCCTATATTTGAATACTTGGTCACCATTTGGTGAAACTATTTGGGAAGGGCTAGGAGGTGTGGTCTTGCTGGAAAATATGTGTATGTGTCCTTGGGGATGAGCTTTGAGCTTTCCCACATCATTACCAGTTGGCTTTCTTTGCTTTGTGTTTGAGGATGAAGATGTGAGCTCTCAGCTACCGCTCCAGTACCATGACTGCCTGCTACCCAACACACTCTCCTCTAGGATGGTCTCAAAGTCTAATCATTTGAAATCATAAGCTCCAGATAAACTCTTTCTTCTGTAAGATGCTTTGATCATGATGTCTTATCACAGCAACAGGAAGGGAGCTGATAGTCATGCACAGCTGGGCATGGTGGTGCACACTTTTAATCCCAATTTGGGAGGCAGAAGCAGGCAGATCTCTATGAGTGCTAGGTAAGCCAAGGCTACAATAGTGAGAACCTGTCTCAAAACAAACAGGCAAATAAAAAGTTAATGTAGATCCTACTAGATAGGTAGGTAGGTAGGTAGATAGATAGATAGATAGATAGATAGATAGATAGATAGATAGATAGATAGATAGATAGATTAGATAGATAGATAGATAGATAGATAGATAGATAGATAGATAGATAGATAGATAGATAGATAGATAGATGATTGATAGATAGATAGATAGATAGATTTTATATATATATATATGCATATACATATATATATATATATTATCTGTGAATGTAGTATAATACATAGAAAGGAGAACAAGAAAAGATAATATTTGGGTAAAGAGAAAGGACAGAATACATGGTATAGGATACATGGGTCCTGAAAGAGATCATATAAAGATAGTTGTTTTACTAGTTTTAATTCTGTCATGGATTTTCTTCTGTGTTTGTGTGTGTATGTAAACATTTATTAAAAATTAATTGATAGTGAAAGTATAAAATTCAGTGTAAAGCCCTCCAGCTTTAGAAAGGATGTTTTAACTATGTAGAAGTTCATTGAGATGTAGACACTTGAGGTGCTTGTTTGAATTGCTGTTACGGTAGCTGTACACTGGGTTTTTGTTTGGTTGTTTTGTGTTTTTTATACTCTTTATAGCAAAGTAGTTTTCATTTTGAAAAAATAAAGACAGAAGACAAAGGTTTGCTTTAAAAGTCATATGGAGAGCTGTGACGAAAGGATGGACCATCTAGAGACTGCCATATCCAGAGATCTATCCCATGATCAGCATCCAAACGCTGACACCATTGCATTCACTAGCAAGATTTTGCTGAAAGGACCCAGATAGAGCTGTCTCTTGTGAGACTATGCCGGGACCTGGCAAAAACAGAAGTGGATGCTCACAGTCAGCTAGTGAATGGATCACAGGGCCCCCAATGGAGGAGCTGGAGAAAGTACCCAAGGAGCTGAAGGGATCCGCAACCCTATGGGTGGAACAACATTATGAACTAACCAGTACCCCGGAGCTCTTGACTCTAGCTGCATATGTATCAAAAGATGGCCTAGTCGGCCATCACTGGAAAGAGAGGCCCATTGGACATGCAAACTTTATATACCCCAGTACAGGGGAATGCCAGGGCCAAAAAAATGGGAATGGGTGGGTAGGGAAGTGGGGGGGAGGGTATGGGGGACTTTTGGGATAGCATTGGAAATGTAATTGAGGAAAAGATGTAATAAAAAAAAAGTCATATGCAAACCTACTCTTTTGTAAGCCAATTAAAACATGAAACTAAAGAAAGAGTTTGAATGAAGGTACCCCAAAAGGGTGGATAATACTGATTCCAGAAGCCATCAATTTAAAAATCAAGACCATGTTAGGTATTGGTTACCACCTTATGAGATGCTATCAGGGAAGCACACTTTATTGCAAGGAATAGAGAAATCAAACTGGAACTGAGTTAGGTGTTTCCTCCCTATGGACTCATGGTGCAGGAAGGTGCTATGCAGGTGATCATGGAAAAAATTATAAATAGCTATGATCTGTGCACACTATAACACCAACTTTCCAGGCAAGCTGTGCTTACTGGTGCAGTAGTGGTAGTACCATTGTGGAGATAACCAATGGCTTTTAGCCAGAGTTTGAGGCCTTCCCATAGAGCCTTGATTGTGGCCAGAGGAGGATTTCATGAGATACCTCCTAACCCTCCCTGAG
This sequence comes from Mus caroli, assembly GCF_978045245.1. Classification (NCBI taxonomy): domain Eukaryota; kingdom Metazoa; phylum Chordata; class Mammalia; order Rodentia; family Muridae; genus Mus; species Mus caroli. Next base: position 105,904,326 of record NW_028227265.1, on the reverse strand, counting down.
AAGGTCTTAGCAGTTCATGATTGCTGAAGACTGGAAGTCAACATCTCATAAGGAGGTAACCCATACTTAACACTATGGTCTTGATTTTCAAGATGGCTTCTGAGATCAGCATTATACACCCATGTGGGGAACCCTCATTCAAACTCTTTTTTTATTTAGTTATATGTTGTAATTGACTTATGAAAGAGGACGTTTCCTATGACTTTCAAACCACCCTCTTTCTCCTTCCTTCACTTTATTTTTAAGTAAAAATCACTTTGTAGTAAAGAACTTTCAAACCAAAGTTATGTCACAATTGTGTAGCCATTGCTAAGTCACCCATGTTACAGCAAACAATCCCCAACTTCTGTTTGTACAAAAAAAAAAATCTAATTAAATTCAATGGGTCCCAAGACAAAATATCTGGTATGACAGAAGATAGCCTTCGGGAAAAGGAAAAAGAATCGAAGAGGAGGGAAAGAAAGGTAAGGGAGAGTGAACATGATCAAAGCATGTTACACGCATATATAAAACTGTCAAAGAACTACAAGCTTTAAAAAAAATAGATGAAAACCACAAATACAATATCAAACTATCTACTGTCTGTGAGAAACCCATGTAACTAGGAAAAAAAATTGAAAGTCAAAGCCTAGAAATCAAACCACTGATCAAATGGAGGCTGGAAATTTGCTCTGAGATATGAAACAAGGAAACACTTGTCAGAGGAGATAATGGCCACTATCTATTATTGATGGTAATAGTTAAATAAATTTAAATATATTGCATATTTGACACCCAGTTTCACAAAAACTGACAGACATACAGACCACGAAGGTCCTGGTACAGTATTAGTGGGACATTTCAATAACCCACTCTGGCATTTGGTTAGTCTTCCAAACCAAAAATCAGCCAAGAAACTTCAGAGTTAAATTAGCACATAGATCAGCCCTATCTACAAAACAATTCCATCCAATAAATGTATACATTCTTCTGAGAAGTGCATGCAACCAGCTCTAAATATTTATCATATGCTACAAAATAAGCCTTAACAGATGCAAAACAAATTGGAATGATTTCCTGCATCTTATTAGATCATTGTGGAGTAAATCTTGAAGTCAATCCCAAGAGTAATCCCAGGATGTAGACATGCTTGGAGTTTGAGCAGCACACTGTTAGATGAAGTGTGAGTCATTGAGGAAACCAGGGATAAATATTAAAATTCCTAAATGAGAATTTTATCACAGGAGAAATTAAGAGCTGACCAGGACATCTGAGATGCAACCATGGCAACCCCAAGAGGAAAAGTACAGCACACAGAGAGAAACTAAGAGCCTTTCTTTAAAAACCCTGGAAGGAGTGGCTGGAGAGATGGCTCAGTGGTTAAGAGCACTGACTGTTCTTCCAGAGGTCCTGAGTTCAATTCCCAGCCACCACGTGGTGACTTACAACCATCTGTAATGGGAGTTGATGCCCTCTTCTGGTGTGTCTGAAGACAGTAACAGCGTACCACGCACATAAAATGAATAAGTAAATATTTTTTTAAAAATCTGGAAAGAGGCACAAGGGCACTCTCCTTTGGCTGATAGCCATTATCATGCTGGAGGTCTCACGGAGAGTGGTTGGGACAAGAAAAAATTATAAAGAGATAAAGATGGGAAAGAACAAAGTTAAACCTTCCCTATCTGTAGGCTTCATGGTTCTATACGTCAAGATCTCATGGACTCCCGAAAAACACTTTTAATAAGGTTTTAGGACATGAAATCACACTACAAAAATCCAGAAGCATTATGTACAACAACAATGAAGATGTTACAAAAGAAATTAAGAAAAAACATTGCCATCCATAATAGCTTACTGGGAATGTCTAGGAATAAACCTGGAAAAGGATTTGAAAGACCTCTAGAATGAAAAGTGTATACACTGAGACAAGGTAAAGAAACTCTAGATGACAGAAAGGCCCTCTGTACTCCTAAGTCAGCAGAAGTAACACTGCAAAGGTGACTTTGCTACCGAAGGGCATCTCTGAAAACACTTGGTACAATGCCCATCCTGTCCTGAGATCTTACTGGTGCATCTTGCTGCTCTGTGTAGAAGACACTATCTCAAGGCAGACATCCTGCCCCCTGGCTCTTACAATCTTTGCAACTCCCCCCGGGCCCCACCCAATCAGTGATGTTCCCTGAACCTTAGATTTTAAACATGTGTTGTAGATATATCAATAGTGGCTGATAATCCTATGGTTGTTTTCTGCTTCTTGAACAGTTGCAGATTTCTGTCTGTGGAAAAGAGAAGGTTCTTTGATAAGGAATGGGAGCTACACTTATCTGTGGATATAGGGTATTAAGAACACAAAGATTATGCTGGTTTAGGAAAGTAGCATTGGTCAACTCTCAGATTCCCAACTTCACTGGCCACAAGAAGATGACTAGGTTTAAAATACCAGGCCCTTTCTTTCCTATTGAACAGGCCTGAAGTCCAATTAGATAGTTGTTAGTTTTCCCCAACATATAAGTGCCACTATTGGACCCTTAGGGCTATCTTGTTATACCTAGGGTTATACTTGTTATACTTTGACAGCTTTACAGTCCAATTCCAAGAATGTAACTTTTCTCAGGAATCTACTAAACACAAGTAAAAATTCCACCATCATCTACCAAACTCATAGCTCTGCAATAGTTCTTTCTCTCTCTCTCTGTCTCTCTCTCTCTCCCTCCCTGCCTCCCTTTCCTCTCTCTCTCTCTCTCTCTCTCTCTCTCTCTCTCTCTCTCTCTCTCTCTCTCTCTCTCTCTCTCCTCTCTCTCCTCTCCCTCTCCCCTCTCTCCCCTCTCTCCCCTCTCTCTGTCTCTTGTGTGTGTGTGTCTGTCTGTCTGTCCGTCCGTCTGTCTGTCTAACCCAGGGCTTCCACACTGAGCAATATTCTCAGTGCAGCACACAAAATTTGGACCCTGAATAAAAACAGCTTATTTCTAAGACTCAAGAAGAGACTTCTAGTGTGTTCAAAGAGTATTTTCTTTGAAACCCTTCTGAGGTCTGACAAGATGGCCCAATATGTAAAGATACTGGCCACCAAGCCTGATGACCTGAGTTCAACCCCTGACTGCAAGGATTGTAGAAATGTCTCATCACTAGCTTCTATTCCACCACCTTCCCTCCCTCCCTCCCTCTCTCTCTCTCATTCCCTCCTCCCTCTCTCCTTCCCTCTAGCCATCCCTCTCTCCATCCCTTCCTCTCTCCCGTCTCCTTTTTCTTCCTTTTTCCTCCCTCTCTACGTTGAGACTTAGCTGGCCAATACCTAACATACTGTAAAACTGTCCCCTCCTTCAGAGTTTCAGAACCTGTGCTCAGCTCCCAGCTCCCTGACAGCCATCCTGGGCACAGTATTAGGGACTCTTACCTAGGCTTGGCCTGAGACCCAGGGAGCTCTTTATAGGTCTCCATTCCTTGCTTGTTTCTGTTCTCCCCCTGGAACTCAAGACCATCAATATTGTTTCGAGTTACTCTTGCCACCTGTACTTGTGCCTAGAAGCACTAAGAGTGTAACTCACAGATGTTGACTTTGAGTCATAGGATTTCTTCTGCATTTGGAGAAAGATGCTACCTACTTTATAATTATGAAGAAAAGAACATACTTGAGAATTCTTTTTTCTTATTGGATATTATCTTTATTTACATTTCAAATGTTATCCCCTTTCCCAGTCCCCCTCCCCTGAAACTCCCTATCCCATCCTCCCTCCCCCTGCTTCTATGAAGGTGTTCCTCCACCCCCCACGCCGCACCCAAATCCACCTCCCTGCCTTTGATTGCCCTATAATGGGGTATCTATCGGACCTTCATAAGACCAAGGACCTCTCCTCCCGTTGATGCCTGACAAGGCCATCCTCTGCTACACATGCAGCTGGAACCATGTGTGCTCCTTTGTTGATGGCTTAGTCCCTGGGAGCTCTGGGAGTTCTGGTTGGTTGACATTGTTGTTCTTCCTATGGGGTTACAAACAATTATATATTATAAACAATGTAATAGGAGGCCAACTAGAAATAATGAAGAAAATTGTGAAAAAAAAAAAACAACTAGCAAGAGAAAATCATCCATTTGGAAAGGGGCCCAATTCATAAAGTCAAATCCTTTTGTTTTTCCCCAGCAACACAGCTGCTTGGGGGTATGAGAACGAACTGGTCAAGGCAGAAAAATTATCAACCCCGGTGAGATGGAAGGACAAATCGAAAAGGAGCTAAGCCTCGGGAGGGTGGGATCAATTTTCATGAAGAAAAAGCTACCCGAGACACTGCAGAAGTCAAGTCTGGAGGCTTCTCCTGATCTAAAAGTAGACCCACCATGTGGCTCATCAGTGCGTTTGCCCGCAGGACGTCCAAGTCAGCAAAGTGCAGAGATACTTTCACATCAAGGCTTAATGCAGCACCATTCACAAGAGCTGGATTGTGCAACAGGCATATGAATCCAACTGCAGAGGAGTAGATGAGAAAGACGCATATTCACAATGGGATTTTCTTCACCTGCCATCAGACAGAATGAATTTTTTTATGATCATGGCCCAGGAACACGAATTTAGCTCACCCCAAATTCCATATTTCAACATAGTACCAGTTGCATGAAGTTTGTCTAATAACAGAGCCAAGAAAGTCATGAATCAAACCCTTTGAGAATACATTGACAAGCAAATCAGATTACAGCCAGGCAGAGAAATCTGTGCATAGGCCTTAGATGTCATCTGATAACATACTTTGAAAATCCAAGTACTTTGAAAGTCCAAATCCTCATAACTGTGAGCCGTAAGATGAAAACGATTTATATGCTTCCAACATATGATGGCATGAAGTAACATTCTTATTGCAAAAGAGAAGAATCATGCATCACTAGGCACGATCCATCTGATGAAAACAAAACCAAAGCCAGATGCTGGATTCTGTTCCTCCCATGCCCAACATCTGGACCCACTATGTAATCTTGACTCCAAAAGGTTTAAACAGCCACCCCTCCTGCTGCCACCTGAGCACACACAGCTCTTCCCTTGGGCTTAGGTTCCACTCTCCTTGACAGAAATTGGATGGTCCTGGCATCTCTAATGTCCTGGAGGCGAGGCTTCCTCTTGTCCAGTGTCCTCTCAGGATGTCTTTATTGGAATCCCAACCATGTATCACTGTCCCTGGCCTGAGCTGTGTCCCATGACCCCCTCAATCCTCCATCTTTAGCATCATACAACCAGTATGACCCATGGACGATGCTTACCTTGCCATATTTTGCTCAAGGCGTAGCCCAGCCCTTGGAACCATCATTATATCAGTGCCTCTGTGCTGACACCAAGGTAGAACATTCCAATGGCCCCAAGGAAGCACAGGAGTCACTTCAGTAGCCCACAGCCTCACCAGCACATACATAGCAATTCTTGATCACCTCTTCACATGAATAACTCCCACCCCTATTACGGAATTGTTCCTACATTAAGTCCCATAAGCCAAGCCTCAACTGTTCACTGTCTCTCAGAATTCTTATCCGCTAAGCTCCCACTTAAATATCCTATAAAGCTCTGCTTCCAGCATCCACTCACTGGCTTTCCCAACCCGACATACCACTTGCTTCCACATTCTAATAAAATAATCTCAGTAAGTTTAAACACCACCGTTGGATTTAATAAGTCACAGCCAAAGTCCCAGTTTCTGTGTTAGTCAGGGTGCTCAAGTGGAATACAAACAATTGAATGTTTATCTCTTAAAAGAGGATTTCTTACACTGGCCTATACAATGTGGTCGGAGTGGTCTAACAATGACTATCTCATAACAGAGAAGCCAAGAATGCATCATCATTCAGTCTATGGGGCCATGTGCCTCAGTGATCCCGATTTGACCCAGAAAGCCTGGAAGATTCCTGGAGAGCTGCTGATCTTCAGGCCATCTGGGAAGGCCAAAGAAGCAGATTCCAGTATTGATGGCAGAATCATTCAGGTCTTCAGCCCACATTGGAAGCCCAAAGAAGCTGATTCTAACATCAGCGGTTGGATCAGCAGAGACAGAAACGGAGTGACGAAACTTGGCACAGACATGCCCCCAGGACAACCCCATGCAGGTGAGTCTAGGTTGTTAGGCTGTTAACTGAAGTTGAGCCTCACAGTGCTCCAGGTCTCGGCTTCTCAGGGAATAGAACACTTGCCTTTTAACCTCATCCTGATGGTATCCACTCCTTCTCCCCTATTTTTCTATTAACTTTAATTTTTTAATGGCAGAAGAGGCATGCTGTCTCAACCAGAGCCCCACACTCTTTGCTCTGTGGCTCAATACATGTTGTTTTTTTTTTTTTGGGGGGGGGTTGTTTGTTTGTTTTTGTTTTGTTTTGACTTTGTAACTTTTGGAAGTTTGTTTTCAGACAAGATAAGAATGTGACTGCCTCTCAGTGTTTTAGCATGTCAGTAGGATGCCTGTCTCCAGCCAGCAGAATGGTTGCCTTGTGCTGTTTAGGTTTCTAACCAGCCTGGCTGACAGCAAGCCACGCTGTTCCGTGGGAGCAAGGGTTTAGATTAACCCTCATCTTCAGCCAGACTCTGCCCTGTAGTGGTAACACCTTCCATCTGTGATGGCTGATGGTTCAACTGGACTAGGGAAGAAGTGAAAATTACTCATCTGCTGCTTATGTGCCTTCTGGCTTCCATGGTGTCTTGAAAAATCGATCTTAATGATGACTCCGGAGACCTGCCACCCAGTGGCGTTCTACATCTAAGCGGTAAAACTCGCACAGCCTTGGTAACACGTTCCCAAAAGAAAAGAGGAATGATGTCAGTTTAGTCATTTTTTAGAGTGTATTGCTGCTTTAAATAAGAAACTGGGTGGAAATAAGCACATGTGTGTGTGTGTGTGTGTGTGTGTGTGTGTGTGTGTGTTATGTATATATGTAAACATATGCATGTGCATTTGTGTCAATCCATCTGTGGGTGTATGTGCACCCATCTGTGTACATTTGTGAGATGGAACAACAGGGGTGAACAGAAGCCACCTAAGTAATTCCTGCTATTTCTGGGTACCATCCATTATCCAAAATGCTTTATGAATGGGCCAGTCATGATGCCAGCTTCTGAGGATCATGCTGAAAGATCCTAAAGAGCTTGCCCAGGATTAGCTCAGCATCCTCACATGATGAAGAAGAGCAAGGAGCTTTGGGCAATGACCAGAGCAGAGACACTTCAGTTCCAGAGAAAAGGCATTTGCTAGTGGCTGTTTTATCTTGGAGATGAGTTGTCTTGGCCCCAGAGATGTTAATTACAGACAGAGGATGGCCAGAACACTGAAACAGCATGATATATTAGGAGGACCATATGGTTTGGAATTAAGCTGTCCTGAAGACAGTTCCAGCTTCTGAAACCAGCTAGACATTCCTTCTGAATCAAATTCTGTTGTTAGTAGCATGGGACTCGCTCCATCTTGCATGGAATTTATAAGGATTAGAAATAACATATGCCAAAGGCTGGGCACATGATAAACACTTTCTAAATGTTATCCATTTGGATCAAGGAGACATGGGAAAGGGACAAAAGCTGCAGCCCGATTTGCAACACAGAGACACTGAGATTTTGCCAAATTCCACATGGAGACGTTTCCTGACCCTGATGTGACTCTGCGGAGAGATTCTTGATACAGCACTGTGTGGGAAGCATTGTTGTCTGTTTGTTATCAGAGGTAGCGAGCACATCAGGGAATAGCATTTCCAGAACCTTCTACTTTTCATTCAGGAATTTGACAGTCATGTCAAACTGTAAAGTCACACCCCCACCTATGGGGTTGACAGTAGAGTCACCACCTACACTAAGGATAAAAGACAGGATCTATGTTTGCCAAACTATTCACAGACCCTTTGCAGAAATAATTTCCTGTGGAGCTACTTTCACTTCCTGTGCTTCTTTAACAACACTGAGATTATTCATTCTTGTTTCTAACACTTGTGAGTTCCTAAGGGACCATGGTGACTGTGGAAAGATATGTAACGCATACCTCTGACCTTCCATTTCCATGCTACATGAAATGATGACTCCTAAGAGAGAATGGAACTCCGTTTAGAAATGCAGAACAAGGGACTTCAATTTATGGTTCGCACATAACTTTATAAATGATAAAAGTGTCGATTGCCTGGGTCAAAGAGAGAGGGACTTAAGGATGACATGGGAAAAGCCCTCCTTTTCACCCAGTTTCTTGGATGCCTACACGAATGCCATAGCGAGTGTAGTTATTAAAGCAAGATGGTGGCACCCAGAGCTTCACGTGGGCTGGAACAGCAGGAATCCTCTCAGCCCCCTTCCTCCTTTTATACCTAAAAACAATAGCGAGATAGAGAGAGAAAACTATTGGTCAGACGTCAGGTTAAGAGTGTACCTAAGTGTAGCATCTGCTTTTCAATCCAATCTCTGTCTACCCCAGAACAAAGCTGACACCACACAAATACGCCCATTGGAAGTAGGTCTAAAACCAACAAGCAATAAGGCTTTGGTTTTTTTGGATTTTTTGTTTGTTTGTTTGTTTGTTTTTTAGCAGTAGCCTCCAATTTTTATTTGAGAAAAAAAAAGAAAGTACATGTATCAAAAGAGAGTACAGAATGATGGAGAGGGATGGCTAGCAATGGCTATCAGGAACATGGATCTCTGTGAGCTTGAGGCCAGCTTGGTCCACAGAGTGAGTCCAGGACAGGTGGGGAGAAACATAGAGAAACCCTGTCTCAAAAAAACAAAAACAAACAAACAAATGAAAAGCATATATATATATATATATATATATATATATATATATATATATGAAGAAAGTCAGCTGTTCTCAACCTGTGGGTCATGACCCCTTTTGGAGTCGCATATAAGTTATAATGCATACTGGATATTTACATTATGATTCATAACAGAAGCAAAATTACAGTTATGAAGCTGGAATACTTCATGATTAGTGTTCACCACAACATGAGGAGTTATATTAAAGGGCTGCAGCATTAGAAAGGTTGAGAACCACTGATCTATATGACGATTGCTCCTTCCTCCCCACCACACACAAATAATACAGAGAGAGAGAGAGAGAGATCAAGAAACATCACATGAATTGGGTTGAAATAATGCTCGAGCCCACTGAAGGAGGGTAGGGATGTGAAGTGTGCACTGCAGGGACTGACTCAGCCATTGATTGCACTCTTGAACTCACAGGAGCTGTGGTTGCCTGCATGGATTGGACTCCCTGACATTCCCCTGTGGAGTTCCCACTGCTCCTCAAGGATTCATCCACAGTTAATGTCGTTGTGGAGAGAGAGACATTTTTCTCCATGGTGTTACCACTCATAAGGTACCCATGTGCTTACAAATGATCCTATCTTTATTCCTTTTCTGTTGCTATATCAAAAGAACACAACAAAAAAAAAAGGCAATTTCAGAGAGGAATGTTTTGCTTGGGCTCATAATCCCAGGTTACTTTTATTGGAGTTCTTAGTGTAAGTGTCTGACAGCACTGACAAACTGGGCTCAGCTACTCACCCATCTTCACTGTGCCAATTAAATGGAAACTGTGAAGGTTTGTATATGCTGGGACAGGGAGTGGCACTTTTAGAAATTATGGCCCTGTTGGAATGGGTATGGTCTTGTTGGAGTGGGTGTGTCACTATGAGCATGGACTTTAAGACCCTCTTCCTAGCTGCCTGGAAGTTAGTCTTTCACTAGCAGCCTTTGAATGAAGACGTAGAACTCTCAGATCCTCCTGCACCATGCCTGCCTAGATGCTGTCATGCTCCTACCTTGATGATAATGGACTGAATCTCTGAATTTGTAAGCCAGCCCCAAGTAAATGTTGTCCTTATAAGACTTGTCTTGGTCATGGTGTCTGTTCACAGCCACAAAATCCTGATTAAGACAAAAACATAGTAGTGAAAAGCAGAGGGAGAAAACTCATTTAATGGGACCACACTAGAAAGAGGAACAAAGTTCTCCAGTAGCCCTCTCCTCCCTCCTCCCTCTTCAGGATACCAACATGAAGTTTATGTTTAAATATCGGTCTGTAAGTGTCTTAGGGTTTTACTGATGCCTTAAAGTCAACACCCACAGTGACATACTTTCTCCAACAAGGCCATTTCTCCAAATAGTGTCAATCCCTGGGTCAAGCATATAGAAACCATCACAGGAGGTATGAATAATTAAGCAGTCCATGTAAGGGTATGGTTCTGCCCATCATTGACCTATCTCTGTTTTGGCTCCAGTCTCTTGGTCTGACAAGTTTTGAGGATAGTGTGCCATCTTTGCTGGGTATGATAAATTCTGCTGGCTGGACTAGAATTCTGCCAATTCCTTCTACCAACATGAGATTCCTGAAGAAACTGGGGTTCATTGTTTCTGTAGGTTGACAGACAAAGGGGGGATGTTCTCTAGAACATCGTCTGTTCCCTCCAGGGCAGTTGCAACTATATTCACCTTCCAAGTACTATCCTGCTGGATTTGAGGCTTCTCTGCATTCAGAGCAACTGATCTGGTCTTCTACACAATTCCCTGATATATATATATGGATATAGATATAGATATAGATATAGATATAGATATAGATATAGATATAGATATAGATATAGATATAGATATAGATATAGATATAGATATAGATATAGATATAGATATAGATATAGATAGATAGATAATATATTCCCTGATATATAAATATATAATATACATAATATGTAGAAGCCTTAGGGCCTCTGAAACATACTTAAAAGATAGAATGAACATTATATTTTGACTTAAAGAAGCCGAAGAAAGGGAATAAAAACTCATCACCCCGGATGCGAGCTCAGCATTTGACATTAAAAACAAATCTCTTTATGAACAGCACAGTACAGTGGAATTTCAGGGCAAAGTGAACATTCGTGTTTACTCTTTACTCAAAAATTATATATGTATACTTATATTTATAAAATGTGTATTATAAATAAACGTGATATGTGATGACCATTGTAATCTCTGATTAGACTACTGGGCAAAGTGTAGAAAGGACTATGCCTAAGTTCTGCCCCACAAAGCCAGTAAAGTAGGTAATGTTACTTTCATATGATAAGGAATACATTATCTTAACAGTCAGACCAGGCAGATACAGATCAACAAAAACTATAGTAACTAAATAGGTTGGTACAATGTCTGTAATTCCAGCATTTGGGAGACTATGAAAGGAAGATCATGAGTTTGAAGTCAGCTTGAGCTACAAAGTGGGAGTCTGTCAAAAGAAAACAAAAACAGAATTAAGAATTGGCATATAGCTTGATGATGAAATGTCTTGGCTAGCCCAAATGATGCCTTGGACTCTCCCCTCTGCCCTCAAACTCCATGCAAGCAAACGAACAAAAGTTCACAGGGTATGTCTTTGGACTTTTGAGGTTAGATTTGACTAATTATCTTCATTCTCTCAACTGTACTTGCCTACCTCGTGGGACCTTTCCTGTGCCCTCCACCCCTGTGAGAGCTCTGTCAGTACTTAATGAAATGCTAAGCATAAAATTCATTCTCAGCCTAGTGTCTAGACTGACCTGATGACATAGGAATGAGCTCTACTCATACTTGCAAGGGGCTGAAATTGGCTCAGTAGCTAAGAACACTTCAAAGTATTGAAAGGAACCAGGCTTGGTTCCCAGCACCCACATGGTAGTTCACAACTATCAACTCCAGCTCCAGGGATTCAACACTCATTTCTGACCTCTGTAGGCATAGGCACACTCATAGTACACACACACACACACACACACACACACACACACACACTGTATTATAAATAAATGTGATAATATATGATAACCATTGTAATCTCTGATTAGATTACTGGGCAAAGTGTAGAAAAGACAATACCTGGATTCTGCCCTAGGTAAAATAGTGATGATGACATGGATAGTAATAACAGAAATGGCATAATGAAATGTCACAGGACTGCAATGGCTAAATCATGTCGTGATAGTTAGATGAGAGCTGGGGAGCTGCTACTTAAGGGGAGGTGCATCAGAGCTGGTGTGCCATCTTCAGGAGGCCTGCTAGAAAATCAGATAGATATATATATATATATATATATATATATATACATATATGTATATATGTGTGTGTGCATATGCACACACATGCATCATGCATGCACACATGTACCACACGTACTATATCCATATGCTTGTTTTAGCCTTTTTCCTTAGGCCTTCTGTATGTACAATGAAATTGGGAAGGATGGTGCTAGAAAAGACAAGAAGTGACCATCATGTACTGGAAGGAAACAAAAGCTTCTGGATAGAACAGGATTTGACCACTTTGTAGCCATACCAATACCTCAAACATTACTGAGGATCCTGAGATACACATGAGCCTCATCTGTTTCTCATTAGAAGAAACCTGGATCCCGATGTCTGCTTCAGCATCAAATCCCATTGTTCAGGCTGATGTGCTCAAGGGATGCTAGGCTATACACAGATGCCTTTTCAGATAATGGTAGATGCTCTAGGGAGACTTGCATGCTCTGTGAGCCAATATCTTTCAAATGACCAGCATTTCCAGATGACTGGTGTTACAAAAGGCAGAAGAATGGGAAAGGTGTGCTGGAAAGAAGACAAATGGTTTCTAATGTCACCATGAACGCAGACTGCATCTCAACACACCTCACGCTTCCTGGAGAGCAGCCGTAGGGCCTCTTGTGTACTTTCTATTTTCTCACAATAGTGAAAAGAAGCATGCTTAGTGTAAAAATTCTTTAAGATTATTAATTTCTCCTATTCCATTCAAAGCTAAACTCAGTGCAGACACAGCAGTGGCTTTATTGCAGGAGAGTCGAAATCTGTGGCTCTGTTCGGGATCACCGCTTTGATTTACAATGGGCATTAGCACTGTGAACACAGAGAAAGCAAATATGATCTTGGTTCTATTATAAAAATAGGTTTTCCCTCTCAGGTATTTGTGGAAGGATCTCAAGTATTCTAAAAATCTTCAGACCATGCTTGAGAAACCCTGGGGCAGCACATCGGAAGCAAGACAGTGATCTGAACACACAGGAGGCATGGCAGGGCTGTGTAGCTCAGTGGGATGAGCATGAACAGGGCACTTGATTTAATAGCTGGAGAGAGAGAGAGAGAGAGAGAGAGAGAGAGAGAGAGAGAGAGAGAGAGAGAGAGAGAGAGAGGAGAAAGGAAGCTGGTGGAAGCAGTGTGGCCCACAGGATATGTACAGACATGCTAGTGGAGACCTTGGCTAGGAACAAGCATGTTTGGCCTGTGTACAGGAAGTAGAATTCACACAATTCAGAGTCAAGTCCTTGAGTGGCTTCTCCACACTAGAAACATACGTGAATAGTTGCTTTCACTTGTTCATTAAAAAGACTTCAGTGAGGTAGCTGTGACTTCAAATAACCTGCATTTTGCAGGTAAATGGGAATATCTGGCTACCTCAATAATTAATGTCAAATATATACACACACACACACACACACGTGTGTGTGTGTGTGTGTGTGTGTGTGTGTGTGTGTGTGTGTGTGTGTGAAATGAATAAACCTCTTTTGTTATTATGTCTAACTAAAGAACCCATACAGAGGAGGCTAGGTGTGGTGGCACACACCTTTAATCCCAGCAGTTGAGAGGCAGAGGTAAGTGGGTTTCTGTGAGTTCAAGGTCACCTTGGTTCTAAGACAACCAGGAGTGTTACACAGAGAAACCCTAGCTCCAAAAACAATAACAACAAAAGAACTTATATTGGTTTTACAAATGGAAAGAGAAATAATTTGTTTAATTTTTTACTTTTATTTTTTGCAAATTGCCACTTGAGTTTTATAATTCATGAGAATCCTATTTTTCTGAGTGAATTATTACTTCCCCATCACCCAAAGGGCTAAAGATATGTGACTCTTTTTTAAAATATGCTTTAGAGAAGGTGTTTTTAGCTTGAAAGAAGATAAAGGGGTTACAATCATGCATTCAGCTTGATTCGTAGCTATGTAACTGTTGTCCCAGATTGGAGGTTTCATTTCGGTGGTTATGAGATATAATTAATGACCAGAAATCCTAGAGTCCCTTCTGTTACTGCTCCTACAGTTCACATACAAATAGGATACCATGAAATGCAAACAAAAAACAAACAAACAAAACAAAAGACCACGGCCACCAACAACAAAACGCTTTAAAAGGCCAGGGTTACACACAGAGGTCAGTCTGCACCTGTAAGGTCTGAAATGCGGAAACTGTCCATCGGGACTCAGATGCCACCACCCAAGCACCTAGGGTTCTCTGCCCAGCTCTCTCTGCTCACGTGTTGGTCTCCAGCCTGGGTCCTGCAGAGACCAGGTGTCACGGATCTTCATTTCCCAGCTACTCTTCATCTTCCAGCTACTCCTAAACCCCTAAACCGTGCAACCAGCTCGCATGACTGCCCGACTTCCTTACCAGACTGTCCAGGACAGTGCAGGTTCCTAGCTGCTCCTGGGGCTGCACTCCTGGAGATTCCTGCCAAGCTCGGGGGCTCGGGAGCTGCAGCGCTCTCTTTCCCCACAGTAGACTTTTAACTTAATTTTATTTTTTATTCACTTTACATCCATCTCACTGCCCCCCTCCTGACTACCTCTTCCCACAATCCTCGCCCCCCCCCTTTCTACTCTGAGCATCTGGGTGCTACTCCTGGGGTATCCCCACACTCTGGCACTTAAAGTCTCTGCAAGGCTAGGCACTTCCTCTCCCACTGAGACTAGACAAGGCAGCCCAGCTAAAAGAAAGTATCCCACATACAGGCAACAGCTTTTGGAATAACCCCAGTTTTAGTTGTTCAGGACCCACATGAAGACCAAGCTGCACATCTGCTACATACGTGCAGGGAGGCCGAGGTCCAGGAACACTTGGCTGCCTGGACCATGAAAGAAAAGAGCTCACAAGAGTGTTGAGTATACATGCCTAACTTAACTTAGTGTTCCATTCCAAATCCTGTACCTCTTCTTTTCTCACCTGAATTGGGGTTTTGCTCTCATTTTTAGAAACACATAAAAAAGCATCCATTTTTAGATTATAAAATGAAGGCATTTTACTTGAGTGTGCAAGAGAAATTACCAAATTTTAAATTAAAAGACAAGTATTCATGTCAAGAAGAATTAGAGCCTGGTAATGAGCCAACGGTGTGGCCAGTTCTACCTTGGAGACCTCACAAGCAGTTCAGCCTTACCCTTGCACCCATCTGTGAGCCTCTGAATGCTTGTGGGGGCTTTGATGTCATTGCCACAGCCACACTGTCCCCTGGAAACTTCATCACCAGTGTTGTCATTACCAAGTACACAAAAGCCTGGAAGGTTTGCACGAAAATTGATAACTTTGCCTTCCCTTTCAATATGGTTTTATTTGATTCTGATTTTCATGACTAAAAGCCCTCGAGGCTGTGAAAGGAAGTTTTCTCTGGACTGATAGGGAAGCATGAGGCTTAGCGCTGGATGTGGAGTTTGCTAGTGTTTAATGACTGGCTTCTCATCATTTTAAGGGTGGAGTTCTCTACTTCTTGTTTACTGATTTCAAAAGAATCTGGAAAGAAATTTGAGCTTCCTCAGTGAATGCTTTGTTTAATCTACAAATAACAGACATCCACATATCTTCTAGAATCTAAATGCCTGGGTGCTCTCAGATAAGTCTGACTTGACAGAGTATGTTATTCCCGGATACATCTTTCTCCTGCCGATTCATTGGATGAGTAGCTTTCTCTCGTTTTGAGTCCTTTAGAGTCATTTTAAGGGGCACAGCAACTGTCTACTCTTAAACATTTAAAATGACTTCTCAAAAGCCCTCTGCCGTCTTCCCTAGAAATGACTTCTTCATCAGGTTTGTGTGTTGGTTGGCTTTCTTGTATGTTTGTTTACTTCTGCAGTGCCAGGGAGAGAACCCAGCATGTCCCAGGCTCTGAGCTACAGCTCAGCCCCCGATGACTGGTTTTAATCATCACCCTGGCACAACCTGTAATCAACCAAGAGAGTCTCTCAGTGAGAGATTGTCTGCTTTACGTTGGTCCCTTATCTTAATTGAGTTGATGGCAGAGGGCCCAGTTCACTGAGGGCAGTGCCATTCCCTTTGCAGGGGTTCTGAAGTGTCTAAGAATGGAGAAACCAAGCTGCACACAATAGTTGAAGGAGGTGAGCTCACACCTGCTTTTCTCTGCTCTTGACTGTAGATGTGCTAGGACTGGCTGTTGTGAAGTTCCTGCTCCCATTTACCCCACAATGATGGGCTGTAGGCTGGAAGTGCATAAGCTGATACAAACCTTTCTCCCCAAGATGCTGTCGGGTGGAGTGCTTTGTCACAGCAGCAAGAATGAAGCTAGGATACAACCTGCCTTTTATATGCAGCTGAAATATCTTTTATCATGTTTTTTTCTAATTTTCTCCCCATGCATCAGGCGTTAAAATTTTAAACATGTATATAACGGGCCTTGGTCATCATCCCCTAACAACTCCCATTTCCTTCCCAAGTTCATGCCTTTTAAAAATAATCATTCTAAGTTCCATTATGCTTATATGTGCATGTATGAATGTTTAATTTTTCCAAAGAAACCTTAATCAAATGTCATTAGAAAGTGTTGGTATAGAGATTATGAGTATTCATAAATATGTCTAAATAGAAAACTCTATGTGATTATATGTATACATGTTTGTAAATGCTATCTGTCTAGGCCTATATTTTAATTGTTCTATATTTGTAGATTCTTTATTATTGGATATTTTCTTTATTTACATTTCAAATGTTGTGCCCTTTCCTGGTTTCCCCTCCAAAACCCCTGTATCCCCTCCTCCCCTCCCCCTGCTCAACAACCTACTCACTCTTGCTTCCCTGTGCTGGCATTCCCCTATACTGGGGCATAGAGCCTTCACAGGAAGGCTCTCCTCCCATTGGTGACCAACGAGGCCATCCTCTCCTACATATGCAGCTGGAGCTATGGGTCCCTCCATGTGTACTCTGTGGTTGGTGGTTTAGTCCCAGGGAACTCTGGGGGTACTGGTTGGTTCATATTGTTTTTCCTCTTATGGGGCTGCAAAACCCTTCAGCTCCTTGGGTACTTTCTCTAGTTTCTCCATTGGGAACCCTGTTCTCAGTCCAATGGTTGGCTGTGAGCATCTGCCTCTGTACTTGTCAGGTACTGGTAGAGCCCCTCAGGAGACAGCTTTATCAGGCTCCTGTCAGCAAGCACTTGTTGGCATCCACAATAGTGTCTGGGTTTGGTGACTGTATATGAGATGGATCTCCAGGTGAGGCAGTCTTTGGATGGCCTTCCCTTCAGTCTCTGCTTCACACTTTGTCTCTGTATCGCCTCCCATAGCTATTTTGTTCCCGCTTCTAAGAAGGACCAAAGTATCCACACTTTGGTCTTCCTTCTTCTTGAGCTTCATGTGATCTGTGAATTATATCTTGGGTATTCCCAGCTTCTGGACTACTATCCACTTATCAGTGAGTGCATACCATGTGTGTTCTTTGGCAATTGGGTTATCTCACTCAGGATATTTTCTAGTTCTTTCCATTTGCCTAAGAATTTCATGAATTCATCATTTTAAATAACTGAGTAGTACTCCATTGTGTAAATGTACCACATTTTCTGTATCCATTCCTCTGTTGAAGGACATCTGGGTTCTTTCCAGCTTCTGGCTATTATAAATAAGGATGCTATGAACATAGTGGAGCATGTGTCCTTATTACATGTTAGAGCATCTTCTGGGTATATGCCCAGGAGTGGTATAGCTGGGTCCTCAGGTTAGTACTATGTCCAATTTCCTAAGGAATGACCAAACTGATTTCCAGAGTGGTTGTATCAGCTTGCAATCCTACCAGAAATGGAAGAGTATTCCTCTTTCTCTACATCCTCACAAGCATCTGCTGTCACCTGTGGTTTTGATCTTAGCCATTCTGACTGGTGTGATGTGGAATCTCAGGGTTGAGAAGCCCTTGTTTAGTTCTGTACCCCATTTTTAATGGGGTTATTTGGTTCTCTGGAGTCTAACTTATTGAGTTCTTTGTATATATATTGGATATTAGCCCTCTGTCAGGTATAGGGTTGGTAAAGACCTTTTCTCAATCTGTTGGTTGCTGTTTTGTCCTATTGACACTGTCCTTACAGAAGCTTTGCAATTTTATGAGGTCCCATTTGTCAATTCTTTTTTTTTTTTTTTTTAATATTTTTATTAAATAATTTCCTCAATTACATTTCCAATACTATCCCAAAAGTCCCCCATAGCGCCCCCCACTTCCCTACCCACCCATTCCCATTCTTTTGGCCCTGGCATTCCCCTATATTGGGGCATATAAAGTTTGCAAGTCCAATGGGCCTCTCTTTCCATTGATGGCCGACTAGGCCATCTTTCGATACATATGCAGCTAGAGACAAGAGCTCCAGGGTTCCGGTTAGTACATCATGTTGTTCCAACAATAGGGTTGCAGATCCCTTTAGCTCCTTGGGTACTTTCTCTAGCTTCTCCATTGGGAGCCCTGTGATACATCCAATAGCTGACTGTGAACATCCACTCCTGTGTTTGCTAGGCCCCGGCATCGTCTCACAAGAGACAGCTATATTTGGGTCCTTTCAGCAAGATCTTGCTAGTGTATGCAATGGTGTCAGCGTTTAGAAGCTGATTATGGGACGGATCCCTGGATACAGCAGTCTCTAAATGGACCATCCTTTCATCACAGCTACGAACTTTGTCTCTGTAGCTCCTTCCCTGGGTGTTTTGTTCCCAATTCTAAGAAGGTGCTCAGTGTCCACACTTTGGTCTTCATTCTTCTTGAGTTTCATGCGTTTAGCAAATTGTATCTTATATCTTGGGTATCCTAAGTTTTGGGCTAATATCCACTTATCAATGAATACATATTGTGTGAGTTCTTTTGTGATTGTGTTACTTCACTCAAGATGATGCCCTCCAGGTCCATCCATTTGGCTAGGAATTTCATAAATTCATTCTTTTTAATAGCTGTAATAGCTGAGTAGTACTCCATTGTGTAAATGTACCATAATTTCTGTATCCATTCCTCTGTTGAGGGACATCTGGGTTCTTTCCAGCTTCTGGCTATTATAAATAGGGCTGCTATGAACATAGTGGAGCATGTGTCCTTCTTACCGGTTGGGACATCTTCTGGATATATGCCCAGGAGAGGTATTGCTGGATCCTCCGGTAGTACTATGTCCAATTTTCTGAGGAACCGCCAGACTGATTTCCAGAGTGGTTGTACAAGCTTGCAATCCCACCAACAATGGAGGAGTGTTCCTCTTTCTCCACATCCTCGCCAGCATCTGCTGTCACCTGAATTTTTGATCTTAGCCATTCTGACTGGTGTGAGGTGGAATCTCAGGGTTGTTTTGATTTGCATTTCCCTGATGATTAAGGATGTTGAACATTTTTTCAGGTGCTTCTCTGCCATTCGGTATTCCTCAGGTGAGAATTCTTTGTTCAGTTCTGAGCCCCATTTTTTAATGGGGTTATTTGACTTTCTGGAGTCCACCTTCTTGAGTTCTTTATATATATTGGATATTAGTCCCTTATCTGATTTAGGATAGGTGAAGATCCTTTCCCAATCTGTTGGTGGTTTTTTTGTCTTATTGATGGTGTCTTTAGCCTTGCAGAAGCTTTGTAGTTTCATGAGGTCCCACTTGTCAATTCTTGATCTTAGAGCATAAGCTATGGTGTTCTGTTCAGGAAATTTTGCCCTGTGCCATGTCCTCAAGGCTCTTCCCCACTTTCTTTTCTATTAGTTTCAGTGTATCTGGTTTTATGTAGAGGTCCATGATCTACTTGGACTTGAGCTTTGTACAAGGAGATAAGAATGGGTTTATTTGCATTCTTCTACATGCTAACCACCAGTTGAACCAGCACCATTTGTTGAAAATGCTGTCTTTTTTCCACTGGATGGTTTTAGTTCCTTTGTTAAAGATCAAGTGACAGTAGGTATGTGGGTTCATTTCTGGGTCTTCAATTTTATTCCAGTGATCTACCTGCCTGTCATTATACCAATACCATGCAGTTTTTTTTTTATCACAATTGCTCTGTAGTACAGCTTGAGGTCCGGGATGCTGATTCTCCTAGAAGTTCTTTTATTGGTGAGAATATTTTTGCTATCCTAGGTTTTTTTGTTATTCCAAATGAATTTGCTCTTTCTAACTTTATGATGAATTGAGTTAGAATTTTGATAGGGATTGCATTGAATCTGTAGATTCCTTATGGCAAGATGGCCATTTTTACTATATTAATCCTGCCAATTCATGAGCATGGGAGATCTTTCCATTTTTTGAGATTTTCTTAGATTTCTTTCTTCAGAGACTTGAAGTTCTCATCATAGAGATCTTTCACTTGCTTAGTTAGAATCACACCAAGGTATTTTATATTATTTGTGACTATTATGAAGGGTGTTGTTTTCCTAATTTCTTTCTCAGCCTGTGTATCCTTTGAGTAGAGGAATGCCACTGATTTGTTTGAGTTAACTTTATATCTACCTACTTTGCTGATGTTGTTTATCAGGTTTAGGAGTTCTATGGTGAAATTTTTGGGGTCACTTATCTATACTATAATATCAACTGCAAATAGTGATATTTTCACTTCTTCCTTCTAATTTTTATCCCTTTGACCTCCTTTTGTTGTCTAATTGCTCTGGCTAGGACTTCAAGCACTATATTGAATCAGTTGGGAGAGAGTGGGCAGCCTTGTCTAGTCTCTGATTTTAGTGAGATTGCTTCAAGTTTCTCTCCATTTAGTTTGATGTTGGCTACTGGTTTGCTATAGATTGCTTTTACTAGGTTTAGGTATGGGCCTAGAATTTCTGATCTTTCCAAGACTTTTATCATGAATGGGTGTTGGATTTTGTCAAATGCTTTCTCAGAATCTAATGAAATTATCATATTTTTTTGCCTTTGAGTTTGCTTATATAGTGGATTACGTTGATGGATTTCCATATATTGAACCATCCCTGCATCCTAAGGATGAAGCCTACTTGATCATGATGGATGATCTTTTGATATGTTCTTGGATTTAGTTAGTGGGGATTTTATTGAGTATTTTACATCGATATTCATAAGGGAAATTGGTCTGAAGTTCTCTTTCTTTGTTGGATCTTTCTGTGGTTTAGGTATCAGAGTAATTGTGGCTTCATAGAATGAGTTAGGTAGAGTACCTTCTGTTTCTATTTTGTGGAATAGTTTGTGAAGAACTGGGATTAGATCTTCTTTGAAGGTCTGATAGAACTCTGCACTAAACCTATCTGGTCCTGGGCTTTTTTTGGTTGGGAGACTATTAATGACCTCTTCTATTTCTTTATGGGATATGGGACTGTTTAGATAACTTATCTGATCCTGATTTAATTTTGGTACCTGGTATCTGTCTAGAAAATTGTCCATTTCATCCAGATTTTCCAGTTTTGTTGCATATAAGCTTTTGTAGTAGGATCTGATGATTTTTTTTTATTTCCTTGGTTTCTGTTGTTATATCTCTCTTTTCATTTCTGATTTTGTTAATTTGAATACTGTCTTTGTGCCTTCTGGTTAGTCTGGCTAAGAGTTTATCTATCTTGTTGATTTTTCTCAAAGAACCACCTCTCCGTTTTGGTGAGTGTGTGTGTGTGTGTGTGTGTGTGTGTGTGTGTGTGTGTGTAGCTCTTTTTGTTTCTACTTGGTTGATTCCAACCCTAAGTTTGATCATTTCCTTCTGTCTAGTCCTCTTGGGTGTATTTGCTTCTTTTTGTTCTAGAGCTTTCAGGTATGCTGTTAAACTGCTAGTGTATGCTTTCTCTAATTTCTCTTTGAAGGCACTCAGAACTATGATTTTTCCTCTTATCACTGCTTTCATTGTGTCCCATAAGTTTGGGTATGTTGTGGCTTCATTTTCATTAAATTCTAAAAAGTCTTTATCTCTTTATTTTTTCCTTGACCAAGTTATCATTGAGTAGAGCATTGTTCATCTTCCATGTGTATGTGGGCTTTTTGTTGTTTTCTTGCTATTGAATCCCAGCCTTAGTCTGTGGTGATCTGATAGGATGCATCAGATTATTTCAATTTTCTTGTATCTGTTGAGGCCTGTTTTGTGACCAATTTTATGGTCAATTTTGCAGCAGGTACCATGAGGTGCTGATAAGAAAGTATATTCTTTTGATTTAGGATAAAATATTCTATAGACGTCTGTTAAATCCATTTGGTCCAGAACTTCTGTTAGTTTCACTGTGTTTACTTTGTGTTTCCCTGATCTGTCCATTGATGAGAGTGGGGTGTTGAAGTTCCCCATAATTATTGTGTGAGGTGCAATGTGTGTTTTTTAGCTTTAGTAAAGTTTCTTTTATGAAAAAAGAAATTTGGAGCATAGGTGTTCAGAACTGAGAGTTCTTCTTCATAGATTTTTCCTTTGATGAGTATAAAGTGTCCTTCCTTATCTTTTTTGATGACTTTGGTTGAAAGTTGATTTTATTCCATATTAGAATGGCTACTCCTGTTTGTATCTTGGGACCAATTGCTTGGAATATTGTTTTCTAACCCTTTATTCTGAGGTAGTGTTAGTTTTTGACTCTGAGGTATGTTTCCTGTATGCAGCAAAATGCTTGGTCCTGTTTACATATCCAGTCTGTTTATGCCTTTTTATCGGGGAATTGAGTCCATTGATATTAAGAGATATTAAGGAATATTGATTGTTGCTCCCTATTATCATTGATGTTATTTTTATGTTTGTGTGATTATCTTCTTTTGGGTTTGTTGAAAGAAGATGATTTTCTTGCTTTTTCTAGGGTGTAGGTTCCCTCCCATGTCGATGCTTTCCATCTATTACCCTTTGTAGGGTTGGATTTGTGGGAGGATATTGTGTAAACTTGTTTTTGTCATGAAATATCTTGGTTTCTCCATCTGTGGTAATTGAGAGTTTTGCTGGGTATAGTAGCCTGGGCTGGCATTTGTTTTCTCTTAGGGTGTGTATGAGATCTGCCCAGGATCTTCTAGCTTTCATAGTCTTTGTTGAGAAGTCTGGTGTAATTCTGATAGTTCTGCCTTTATATGTTACTTGACCTTTCTTCCTTACTGCCTTTAATATTCTTTTGTTGTTGTTGTTTAGTGCATTTGGTGTTTTGATTATTATGTGATGGGAGGAATTTCTTTTCTGGTCCAATCTTTTTGGAGTTCTGTAGGCTTCTTGTATGTTCATGGGCATCTTTTTACTTAGGTTAGGGAAGTTTTCTTCTATAATTTTGTTGAAGATATTTACTGG
The DNA here is from genome assembly GCF_978045245.1 of Mus caroli. NCBI lineage: Eukaryota > Metazoa > Chordata > Mammalia > Rodentia > Muridae > Mus > Mus caroli. Next base: position 105,881,149 of record NW_028227265.1, on the reverse strand, counting down.
CCCTTTAAGTTGGTAATCTTCACTCTTTTTTAAACTTATTATCCTTAGGTTTGCTCTTCTCATTGGGTCTTGGATTTCCTGGATGTTTTGGGTTAGGAGCCTTTTGCATTTTGCATTTTCTTTAACTGTTGTGTCAATATTTTCTATGGTATCTTCTCCACCTGAGATTCTCTCTTGTATTCTCTTGGTGATGTTTTCACCTACAAAGTCTCTTTCCTAGTTTTCTATCCCCAGTGTTATCTCTCTTTGTGATTTCTTTATTGTTTCCATTTCCATTTCCATTTTTAGATCCTGTATCGTTTTGTTCAGTTCCTTCACCTGTTTGGCTGTGTTTTCCTGTAATTCTTCAAGGGATTTTTGTGTTTCCTCTTTAATGGCTTCTACCTGTTTACCTATGTTCTCTGGTATTTCTTTAAGGGAGTTATTTATGTCCTTCTTAAATTCTTCTATCATCATCATCATGAAATGCGATTTTAAATCAGAGTCTTGCTTTTCTGGTGTGTTGAGGTAATCAGAGTTCACTGTGGTGAGAGAACTGGGTTCTAATGATGCTAAGTAGCCTTGGTTCCTGCTGCTTATGTTCTTGTGCTTACCTTTGCCATCTGATTATCTCTGGTGTTAGCTGGTCTTGCTGTCTCTGACTTTGGCTTGTCCCTTCCGCAAGCCTATGTGTCAGTACTCCTGGGAGACCAGTTCTTTTGTAGGAATTTGTATATGGAGTCAGGGTCAGGTCCAGGGGTGCAGACAGAGATCAGAATGATCCTATCCCCAGGTGATCCTTAGTTCCTGTGTCCTGATGGCCCTCTGAGGGTCCCTCTAAGGCTAGGAATTTGAAGAGAAATGATGGACTTACCTGTCCTTGAAAGTATGTAGGCACTCCTGAGAGACCAGCTCTCTCCTATGTATGTAGCTCTGGGGCACAGGATCAGCTCTGGGCACAGACTCCTGTGCCAGGCAGCCCCTTGGTTCCTGTGTCCTGAGGGTCCTAGGTGGGTTTCTCTGAGCAGCAGTGGTAGTCTTACCTGCACTCACAGGCCTGTCTGCACTCCTGGGAGGCTTGCTCCCTCCAGGAGCTATTTCGGTAAGGAACCCTGTCATATTTTAGATTCTTGTTTTTTTTGTTGTTGTTGTTTTTTGTTTTTTTGTTTTGTTCTGGTTTTTGTTTTTTGGTTTTTTTGTAATTGGACAGGTCTCGCTGGATTTACTTGCCAGTTGCATCTACTTTTGATTGATTGTCTCAGTTAGGGTTTACTGCTGTGAACAGACACCATGACCAAGGCAACTCTTACAAGGACAACATTTCATTGGGGCTGGCTTACAGGTTCAGAGTTCCAGTCCAGTATCATCAAGGCAGGAGCATGGCAGCATTCAGGCAGGTATGGTGCAGGAAGAGCTGAGAGTTCTACATCTTCATCTGAAGGGCACTAGGAGAAGACTGGCTTACAGGTAGCTACGACAAGGATCTTAAAGCCCATGCCCACAGTGACACACCTACTCCAACAAGAACATACCTCCTAATAGTGCTACCCCCTAGGCAAAGAATATACAAACCATTACATTGATTTAAAATTTTTCTCTTTTTAAATTTCTTGCCCCTCTGATGATAGTATCTAAGCACTGAAGATTAAACAGGGGTGTAAGCTGAAAAGTCAACTTGCAAGAGGTGGACACGTTGAACCATGCCATGTCAGGCTGAGCTCCCAGCTCTCCTGCAACCTCCAGGATCCAGGTTCCTTCCATTCAGGGTGAATCAGATCCTGGAGAGTGAAATCAACCAGATAAGACATCCAAGTAGAGTTTAATGTGGGCCCTGGTAGTCAATGAGATGATTTCCTAGTTTAGGCTCTTCTCAATACCCTGTATGGACAGGTTCTTTCTAGGGGTGAAGAAAAAGATCTAGCACATTTCTGAATGAAGGCAGGACAGACATAATGATCTGTGAGACAGGGGCCTAGATGTCTTAGTCGGGGTTTCTATTGCTACAATGAAGTACCATGACCAAAAGAAACATGGCTTACACTTTTACATCACAGTCCATCATTGAAGGAAGCCAGGAGAGGAACTCAAGCAGGGCAGGAACATGGAGGCAAGAGCTGATGCAGAGGCCATGGAGGGGTGCTGCTTACTGGCTTGCTCAGTCTGCTTTCTTATAGAACCCAGACTACCAGCCCAACGACAGCACCACCCACAGTGGGCTGAGCCCTACCCCACTGTTCATTAATTGAGAAAATGTCTTACAGCTGTATCTCATAGAGACATTTTCTCAATTGAGGTCCTTACCTCTCAGATGACTCTAATCTGTGTCAACTTGACATAAAACTATCCAGCATACTGGCCAAATGCTAGCATGAATATATACTTTCTACATCAACCTACAATGAAGAGTGGCAACAGATCTTATGAAAACCATAGTCTGTGCATGGACAGCTCCTAGGGGATCCACTCATTCACACAGGCAACAAGATGGAGGATGCCCTGGGAAACACTACATTGGGACTCTCAGCAAAGCACCTGAGGACAGAGAAAACAGGTACAAAGTAGAGATCTAGGAAACAGACAACTTGATGAGGACAGGATCAGAAAGTGTTCAGGAACAATAGGATTCCCCCTTGCAGCACAGTCCTTCTAAACAGAGATTAGTTTGATTTTAGCTGCAGTGCCATAGCCTGAGCCCAGAGAGGTGCCCTGGTAGTAAGCCTGGGCAAAAGCAATGAGAAATTATAGTTGAAAGGGAATGTTTCAGGCCAAAGAGAAATGTTCCAGCCTCTCTACAAGCCTCCTGACTTCCACCTCTCTCTTCCTTCTTTCTCTTTCCTTCCCTCTTTCCCTCCCTTCCTCCACTGGCTCCTTTCTTTCTTCCCTTGCCTATCCTTTGTCCCCTGCCCTTGCTATCACATAGATCAGATACCCAAATCCATGCAAAGTAAATAATCAGGCCCTGATTACCACCCACTGGTGTGGAATGCCCACTAATGTGCCTGATTACTACAGGGCAGGGATACACAGATTCATGTGGAGAAAGGACCTGCTTCCCAGTGTATCTGCTCTCAGTAAGAACACTGTCTATGAGAGGCACTGCCCAGGCTGGCAGCACTGCACTTGCATCAGAGCCTGCTGCAGGGCAAGGTGCAAAGCCGAGGCTGGTAAGGTCTGTACCTTCACCACCTACAACTGCAGAGCACCTGGCTACGTACCTGCAGAGGCAACTGCAGATGAGCCTGGTGCTCCACATTCTGGTGCCCAGCAGCTTATCCAGATGTTGGGGGAAACTTACCAGGCAGGAAAAAGCTTGGCCAAGACAAGCTCTCCGCATCTTAAAGGGACTGCTGAAGGGAAATCTGGGGCAGACAGCATGAGGGCAGGGGTGTTGTTGAACTAAATCTGCCTCAGTGAGTTCAGAAAGAATATGAATAGATGTGCTGCTGGTTCCCATGAAAGCAGGCCCCTTGTCCAGTGAAGCAACCGTCACGAGTTGGCTGTACACACTCTTGGAAAGTCAGCTGCTGGCGTAGTCACATGGTAGTCACAGAAGCGGCAAACTAGGTCCAACTCAAGTTTAAAAGAAGAAAATAAGCACTGTGCACATCAAACATAGCTGTTTCACAGGCAAACATTCTCATTGGATTGTCCCATCCAATGACCTTTGGATGGCATGTGACTGAGCTCCTGCTAAAGGATACTAGGAACTTGAGACTTGGTGTCACTCTCCCTCTCCAGGTGTTCAAGGAGAACGTGAGGTTCTCCAACACTGATGTCAACCGTGGCATAGGGAAAGGAGTGAAGCCCTGAGATTGGCCATCGCTGACTGCACACAGTGCATAGTGCCTTGTGCTGTAGTTTCTGGGAGATGGTTGTGAATGTACTCAACACTCTTCCTGGGTTGTTTCTTGGAGCCAGAAATTATGAACCACTTTTGTCTTCCCTACTAAAAAGCCTCTGTAACCCCAGATAGTAGCACAGCCCCCTGATATGGACTCAACACGTGAATGACATCATATGTAGCATTTCAAGTCTCTCTATTTTCTGCGTGTGTCTTATTTTGTCAACTAGGAAAATGAGAGAACATGGTTCAAGCTTATTAATCCACTCAAAAATATCTATTAATTGTCTATTTGTATGACATACCATAATAGGCCTGAAGCTATGCTGGTAGAGAAGACCCACACGGTCATTGCCTATGATGCTTAGGATGCTTGGACACATGTAACAGAGCACATAGATAGAAGTGACACAAGTAATCAACACCACGTAACAACCACAAAATCCCACGACTTCCCCAGGAATGCTTGGCCACCCACTGAGGCCATTTGAGGCTCAATTTCTCTTCCATCTCCAATCTGCCTTCCATAGTTATAGGCCTTGTGGTGGCCAGTTGTCCAAGCTGTAAGATGCCTAACACGATTACCTGCTTTCTCCTTCCTATATAGAAAGTTTCCATCCCAAAGTCCCAGTCAGTGGCCCCCTGTGTTTTATTGGTTCTGAATCCTACAAATTTCTGGATACTCTGATGTAGATGGCCCCTCATTGATGGAATTAGTCCAGAGATACACAGCCTCAAATATCCACAGCCAAGGTTAAAACCTATGCTGAAGCCAGGGCATACAAGAACACAGATTTGCAATGAGCCTCCAGTGAATTGGAAGAGAAGGGGACATATCTGGGAAAGACAGGGACACAGTAATCTCTTATGGATTCTTATGAACTTGTAGTCATGTCTGGCAACTTCAGAAAGCAGACTTTTAAGAAATAAGCATTTCTTTCTGGTTTTCTGAGAAAAATATCTATCTGCGAAGAATGTGGGGGACTGACTCCCTGTCTTACTGTGCTATCACTTAACATACTGAACACTAGTCTAGTTGTTGGGTGCTGGTCACAGCAGAACAAAGAGGAAAGTGAGAAATTAGTGTCACCACACTCATAAACCACAGCACAATGCATAAAATATGCAGTTCACTTACCAAGTAGCCAATGGTGAAATGATACATGAGGCAGGCAGCTGGTCCACAGCAGGAGTATGGGTCATACATTTTGATGTGCCTAAGCATCACCTGGAGTGAAGATACTGAGTTCAGTCATTCTGACTCAAGGCTTGAGATGGTTCTCAAAGATTTAATTCCACCTCCCCCTCTTCCTCCTCCTCCACTTTTTCCTCCTCCTCCTCCTCCTCCTCCTTCTCTTCTTCTTCTTCTTCTTCTTCTTCTTCTTCTTCTTCTTCTTCTTCTTCTTCTTCTTCTTCCTCCTCCTCCTCCTCCTCCTCCTCCTCCTCTCTTTGATTCTCTCCCTCCTCCTCAACTTTTTAAAACCAAGGACTTAATGGTCATGGTGGACAGAAAGCTTGCTGTTGAAGAAAACTTGAAGAGGCTTCATGAAAAAGACCTAAGAGTCACAAAGTTGTTTTATGAGGAAATGGGTAATTTTAGGAGTCCACAGGGAGTGTGTCATTCTCAGTTTCTTTATCATTCACTGTAGTCACTCACATATTATCTAGAAGAAATGGGTCTGGAGAGATGGCTCAGCAGTGAAGAGCACAGGCTGGTCTTCCAGAGCTCAATTCCCAGAAACCACAAGATAACTCACAACCATCCCTAATGGGATCCAATGCCCTCTTCTGGTGTGTCTGAAGACAGTGACGATATATATATATATATATATATATATATATATATATATATATATATATGTGTGTGTGTGTGTGTGTGTGTGTGTGTGTGTATGTGTCTATGTATGTATGTATATGTATATATATATGTGTGTGTGTGTGTGTGTGTGTGTGTGTGTGTGTGTGTGTGTGTGTGAATTTAACAAAAAGGAAAGAAAATGCTTGTCAAGAGCTCTCTAGCAATGAACATATTGTACAGAAAAGTTGACACAGTATGCTTGAATCAGAAGAAAGTGTGAATGGAAAAAGAAGTCAAGCCCACAGAGATCTCTTCTGTAGAATGCTACCTCAGTTCTCCCTGCATAGATGTGAAATAACGCTTGAGAAGCTGTGGGTCCATCACCAAGTTTTTACCCGGGATCTGCATGACCTTGGATAAAAGTCCATCTATTCTTCACAGCAACTTCCCATCGGTTGAATGAAGGAGTAAAACTAGAAAGGCTCACGTGTCCTTTGCTCCTGCCACAGAGCATCGCTGCGAGTGCTGCTAGGAAAACTGTACATAAATTTTCTCTTTGAACTGTCAGAATAAGTCTGGCTAAAAACAGAATGCATATGTATTCCATGTCAGAGTAATGGTGATGGTTGCTTCCTAATTATCTATTCAACCAGTGCAATCCAACAGCCATGGTGAAATTTATGTTGAGAACAATGCATGCATTGGACTGATCTGGCTGTAGTAAATTAGAATTTACAGATGCCCTTTCTATTAATTTAAAGGCATCCCTCTGCCACTAGCAACAGAAATGTTATCAGCATAGGAATGAGGCCATTAACACAACAAAAGTTGTGTTACATAATGTCAAAGTGCTGTGCTATGCGTCTGACCTTGTAAACACTGCACTTGTATCTAAGCAGAAATTCATGGTTATTGTCTCTGGCTCTAGGCCAGATCCAAAGACACAGAGTGGGAGGCCAGAATGCATCTCTTCCTTCTCTCTCATGAGGACCACAGGAAGCCATCCCTGGCACAGGTGAGTTACACCTCACTGGTGGCCCCCATTAGTTATTTAAAGGTTATCATTCCACTATGGAATGGCTGTTATTTTTTAAATAAAAGCTAGCAAGGAATTCACTAGAGGAGAATTCTCTGAAGTGCATTTCAAATGGTTTTCCATCTAGAACTTAACATACACGAAAAAATTCAGGGATTGCATTACATAAATAACAATAAGGCTACCACTTAACCCCTGCGAGATGAGAAACGTGTGTTAGTAACATAACTAAAATTCTTTGTTAGGTTTCTAACCTGAAAAATAGCTGTCCCTTCTACATAGCTGGAGTTCACACAGTCAAATCATCTGTTAAGTATCAAACAATGGGAAAATGTGTGCCTACATCTGCATCATTGACACTCGCATGTCAATGTGTTGTGGAAATAGACATTGCTGGATCCTTTTTTAACAGCATGGGGTTCACTGGAATTGCTCAGAATGGTAAGGGAGAAATGCATATCCTTCCCCGTCTAAGCTGTATCTCCTTCTCTTGCACTTGGAAGAGCTACAGTTAACGCTCAACGCTGTCGGCCTGGAACCGTAAGATTGATCACATAGACATTTTCAAACAAAGAGGCTTAGTTTTCCCAAGGCACTTTAAAAAGAAGTAAATACTCCTGGATGACGGATGTTTTAGGACGTCAGACAAAACATTGTAGACTGATATGAGGCTTTTACGTGGTCTGGAGCATGTAAGAAATGATTCTATACAAAACTCTCTAGCTTACCCAGCGTTTGGGACATTTTTCTCAGCAACTTGGATTAAAATAAGTGGGCTAATAACTCATTGAGAAGTTACCTGTAAGTGCAAGGAGAGGGTGTGTGGACTGTACATACCTACAGTACCCCTGCCGCAACCTCAGGGTTTAGATTTCTAAGCACATGAACATTCAAAAATAAGTTTATGATAAACTCTTTGCATTAAAAAAAATAAGCTGAATCCCGCATGCAGCTCAGTGGTAGAACATTCACCTAACGTGGAAAGGTCCTGGCTCTCTCTCTCTCTCTCTCTCTCTCTCTCTCTGTGTGTGTGTGTGTGTGTGTGTGTGTGTGTGTGTGTGTGTGTGTGTGCATGCAACTGAATCAAGAATACTTGCATTTTTCCAACAGAAACTTGGACAATGATCAGAATGAGTGCTACTGTTAAGTCCCTCGGAGTCACAGGGCAATGCACGTGTATATACATGTCCATCTATACTGCACTGTACGATGTAGAACCAGTAGAACAGTGGTTCTCATCCTGTGGCTCGCATGTCAAACATCTGGCACATATTTACATTATTATTCATAACAGTAGCAAAAATGTAGTTGTGATGCAGCAACGAATGTAATTTTATGGTTGGGGGGAGGGGTCACCATAACACGAGGAACTGAATTAAAGGGTCTCAGCATTAGGAAGCTTGAGAGCCACCACAGTAGCATATTGCAGAAGTAAGAGTTGGCCACACTGAAGAGCAGATCATAAGACGCTGCTGTGTGTGCTTCCTCCTGGGGTTGCATGAGGGAAGCCTGTGTCCTGGTCATCAGGCATTCACAGATGACTGAAATGGAGCTGAGGCTTCTGGCTATACCACATGAGTAAACTAACATGGCCCGGGGAATTCCGTTCTGAGGGTTCTTTAGGGACAGTTTTCTCAGATGGCATCTTTCCTACAGCCTTCCAACAGACCCAGCTGAGACCTAGATTTTCTGAAGCTTCTGAACTGAGCCAAATGATAAATTTCTACCGTTGGGTCAGATAGACCCGTTCGTGTTTCAGATAGACCTTGAGTGTGCTGTTGCTTGTTCAATCTGCCACCTAGCATCTGATTTCATGATGCAAAAGCAGAAATGTAGGTGAATGAGTGTGTTCATGTAAGAAATGGAAACCCTGATTCTGTTCTCTAGAAGGAAACTCTGAGAGGCCACTGGCCTAGGATCACAGTGAGAAGGGCCTACATGATGGAAAGGAAGGCTTGAAAGTTGTCCTTTGACCTCTACAAGTCCATGCTCACATGTGTATACCTACTCATGGACAAAAATCAATAAAGACGATAAAATAAAAGTAGTGTTCCAAGTTCTTTAATTCTCTAAGCAAATAAAATTTCTCATAATGTTTCATTCATTTAAGGCAAAATGGAATATTTATGTCCTATGAATTTTATATGATTTTACATCGAACTTTTTGTGTTTTTATTAACTATCCAGTGACTTAACTTAGCAGGCATTTATAATTTCACAGTTTATGTGCATCAGGCATTAGACATAGCTGGTGGCTGCCGAGCATCTGGGTCAGGATGTCGGCTATGGCTTCAGTCATCCCAAGATTTGACTGGGGCTGAAGACTTGCTTGGCTTGGGAGATTCATTCAAATGTCCACTGGCAAGAAGCAGAGGACACTCCAAGAACCATGTGAGTACCAATCAAACACCATGCTGAATATCATCACAGCTTGTCTTCTATGACAGAGAGACAGAGACAGAGATACAGATAGACAGAGACACAGAAAGAGAGACAGAAACAGAGACAGAAAACGACAAAGAGACAGACAGATAGACAGACAGACAGAGAATGCTCAAAGACTTTGATGTCTTGTACAATATCTCTACAACCCTAATGGTGAGCAAAGTTTGGACCATTGTGTTCAAGGGCCTCTCTCATTAGGTTATTTTCTAATGGGGACCATATTCCCAAGACCCAGCAATTCTTAGCTAAATACCAGACAAGACACTAAAATTCAAGAGATCTTTCCATTTCTCTCTAAGCTTTTCTTCCCTACTAGCTAATCTGAGTATCAGTTGGAGACTCGATTTTTTGATTAAGGAGAACCTTAGATTAGCTAAAAATATTTCTGTTGGGCTCTTTTCAGAAGCTAGTAGAAAGGAAAGACTCAGGAGTGTCAGATGACCTAGTGAGAACATGGGCCTGAATATCATCACATACCAGGCATGGGCCTGGTAGAAGAGGCAGCATGATTCTCTCCAGGACTTTTTTATAAAAAAGGAAAAGAAGAACGTGCACTGTAATCTCCTGGGATGGATATTCCAAAGCTGAAGGATGTGAGCTCTTATCTCTGAAGCCATTAGTAATGAAGATGAAGACATCCTACAAAAATGAGAAGGAGTTTTCTCAACCTTTGAGATACTAGAATGTCCACTCTGGTTTGCCACTTCTAATGCCCATCATACTGAAAGTATTGTTAAGCCTGGAAGGCAGAGGAATTCTTTGGAAGGTCCTTATTATAAAGATGATAGGCTGCACGGTCACAAGCTGGCTTCAGTTACTCGGGACTTGGATTATGGAGCTCTAATTTACTTGTGCATAGAAACATCCGAGCCTCCCTCTTCCCTGTTTTCTTTTGAGTCCATCCTCCGAGGCTTCCATTTTGGGATTCTATTTCAGTAACCCTGTTCACTGACTCAGTGGTGAGAACATTTGTTCTGACGGTGGCAGGAGGAAAAGATGAGACCAGAGATGGATGGTAGAGACAAGAAAGGTTATATAAAAGGGCACATGCCTATGTAGGTTATACTCATTTCTCAAACTCAGAGTCTTCTCAACAGACAACCTTTGTAGGAACTCTAAATATGAATTTAGACTGGGCTGTCCCAGAGAAGTTTTGACTCAACTCCTCATCCTCCTACCTCTCTGCCAAGTATTAGACTTGGGGTTTAGTAAGAGTGGTGCCTGGAGTGTGGAAGCAGGGGAGGGAGAGGGCAGTTTGCAGGGAGATTCTTGGTCAGGGTCCCAGCAGACAAGCTCTAGGGTATTCATCAGAAACTTTTTCCATGGTGAAAACACACTGTTATAAATGTTAGTGGAGCTTTATTAAATGTTAAAGGAATTTAAAAGGTGAGAGTGGATTTTGATGTTTCCTATGACTAATGAGGAGGCTGGGGCTTTCCTGGCATACCTTCTTCTGAGACCAGTTTGTCATGGCAGTGCTAAGGAGCATGGTGGTCTCAACAACACTGCTCCAGTAAATAAATATGGATGGGAAATCCTCTACTCCATCATTTCTGAATAGTGAGAGAAAGGTATTTGTAGGAAAGGAGATGTGGCTAGTGGCTTTCTAGGCTGTGCACAGAGTCTTGGAAAAGTCCTAAATGTCATTGTGAAGGAGACATCCCAATGTTATAGACTAGAAAACTAGGAAGTAAGACCAGCCATCAATAGAAGAATCATTATGACCAGAGATCTAAGGAGTTCTTGGGGAACTCCCCATCCGTTCCGTGTGGCAGTTGCATCTTCTCTGCTGGTTAAGAAGTTAATTCACACGAGCCCCTTTCATTTCATTATTCATGCAACACAAATTAAATGGCTTAGCTGTTTCAATAGAGATTAATTACATTAGGCAGAAAGCACATTTCCAGTTCAGGCCATGCTTTCTACTTCATTTAATTCATTATCCCATGTGCAATCCAGTGGCATCCTGAAGATAACAGCTCATTTCAATCACATGTGTCTTCTTCAGCCCCATTTCTTCCAGGTCCCTCTAAGAAAACAATTACCTAGAGCAAAAGATAAATGATATGCTTAGAGCAGTGGGCTTTGCTCCTCCCATTTTCCTACCTTTATTGCATCATGGCATTTGCATCTTGTTTGAGTGTCCTCTGATGGGACAAGTGGTGCTGAATGATGGGAAGAAGGGAGCATGTTTGGGCCACCACATCTATGAATGGAAGCCATTGCTAATGAGTGGCTGGCCAACTTTGCCTCTCCTGATTAATGCGAGAAGAAAACTGAAGGGGGAAGGAAACCAAGGAACTGAAGGCTGGAGCAGTTGAGGGCAACTTGCATATCAAGGCTCATTTTGATGACTACAACTCCTTTGAGAACAGAGTTTACAGTTCAGCAGAGAAGCCTTCCTCACAGGTCACCGCTATAGAAAGCACATCAGTGCTATCTGTGTCTAGAAAGTCATCTGAGGTGTGGGACCATCATCTACTTTAACAGAGCTCTAGAAATGAGGAAGACGCTAGCATGCCTGTGTTCCTTCTCACAACCATTGGCTTCCAAATTCCCTTCATGACAAACAGCAACATTGGGTGTTACCATGCCTGTGTCACAAATTCATTATGGCTTGATATAATTTGAACCTTAATTCAAACCCAACACCCCCCCTTTTAATTTTGTAATATTCTCAAAAGCATGTAATTATGTATAGGGGTAACACGTCTGGCAACAGAATGCTGGACACAGGTAGGATGAACAGAGAAACAGTGAAGAACAACAGATATTACTATTAGAGCCCCAAGGAATGGGGAGAGGCATCCAAATGGGGGGAGGGGCCACCACTGCGATTGGGAAAGATGTCGAACAGTATCTCATAACTGTTCTTGTTGAGTGTTTTCTTGCTGACAGTGGTCAGATAAGTTCAAACAATATAGGCCAGATCATTGTTCCTATCCCAAATGCTCTTTTAATAAGAGATAATCTAATGCCACCCAATTTGGTAATAAGGCTGTTTTAACTTCTCTCAGTGTCTTCTTTAATTCTCCTAATATTTGAGATGTAAGGTGAGTCACTCTATTAATAGCACAGACCAGTTTTATAGTCTCCTGCTGAAGGTCTACAGTAGGCCCAGTGCAGACAGAGGAAAAGCAGCTGCCATAGCTGTAGTAAAGACAGGCCTAATTTGATGGTCATCCCAACCAGTGAGAAGGTCTCTACATTCCTATGCATAATCCCATAGGATGTCAGGCAGTAGGAAAACACATGTTCAATGGCATGTAACCCCAAAAAATTGCCTCAAAGAAAAAGAAAAGTATGGTTCCAGCAGAAAAGGGACCAGCCACCCACAGTTAAGTTTTGCCTGTGATAAGAATTGTCAAAGTCTAGCATCTCTAATAATATCTTTCAGAGAGCAGATCAAGAAACAGTCATGTCATGTCCTGAATAGATGGAAATTTTCTATTCAGGTTTTAAACAGTCTTGACCAGCTTGTCCCAGTCATGAGATATTAGGTACTCTGTTTCAGCTATAGTATATAGAGATATAGCTCTGTATGAATAGATGTTTGTTTAAAGTCCCTGAGTGTCGTATAGAGAAAAGGCTCATATTTTCCATGTATTCCTCACTCAAGAATATCATCAACTCTGTGTAAAGAAATGCAATGGGGCTTAAAATGGGGTGTTGTTTAGAAATGCCTCAAGATTCCCTTCCTATGAATTAACCAAATCTCCTGGGCTAATACAGAAGTACCAACTCATAGAGATACAGAGAGATGGTTAGCAGAGAACCTCATCTTCTGAACCATCAAGAGAGCCAAGAGACAGGGAACAGGAGGATCCAGAAGTTTAATAACTTCTTGTTTCCATTCTGAAGGAGCTGTCCCATAATTCCCCCTTGTACCGACAGGGCAGGAGTCCTTTGCAGTTTCTGAACCCCAAGGTGAAAGAATGACAGAGAGAGAAGACTTTTATGGGTAATACTCCCCTTTGCAGATGCACCTACGAAAGGCTTTTAGTACCTCCTGCCATTCCTGATCTCTCAGGGTGCCCAAGGGCGGAAGTCAATAACAGAGCTTCTTTATATATTTATGCAATATCTGAAAATCTTGCTTAGATGAGCATACTCCTGACCTACAGAGCATACATAGCAAGCAGTAAATGTAAATATTCTTCCTGCTTAGTTTCAGTTTGTCCCAAATTTGTGTCCCTGGCATCTTGGCAAGGATTCCACATAAGACTTTCTGGGTTACTTACACCTCTGACATTCTCTGGGGCATCTCCATCCTCTGAGGGCCCCACATTTGGCACTAGCTGTGGGAGGATGGCCAAGCTGCCTTTCCTGATTAATGCTGAAAGAACTGAAGCAGGAACCAGGGGACTCAAGGCAGCAGAGCACTTGAGTGCAATTTGCACAACAAGGCTCATTTTTATGATGATACCTTCAGCAAAGAAACCTGCTTCACAGACCTGTGTGCTCAAGGTTATATAAACCACAGCCATACCATTTGTCTACATAAAAACATCTGAGGGATGGGAGACATCATTCACTCTAACAATTCTCTAAAATTTGAGGAACGTTGCAGGCATCTCTGTGTTCCCTCATACACTTGTTGGCATTCTAAATTCCCTTCTTGAGAAGGATCCACATTGGGTATCCCCACGCTGAAGTCACAAGTTCATTATATCTTCACATAACCTTAATTCAAACCCTGAAAGCTCATAACATTTAAAGGGGAAGATCCTGATGGCAATTGTGCCCTTGAGTTCTGTGCAGATATGCTGGATGGACATATTCCTTACCAGATGGTTTGCTTGTGTCTCTGTGTACCTTTCCCAAAGCTCTTTCCAGAAGTGGTTCTTAGAGGACCCACCAGAAGGAGCACCAAGCTGTTTCTCTCAATGTGTGTGTCCTTCTCAATGTCAGAATGGTTCGCCTACTAAGTGTGTGTGAGAAAGATTATACAGGGAGATGAGATGATAGATGATATAGAGAGATGGTCAGACAAACAAATTGACTCTATATGCTCTGTTCCTCTAGAGAACTCTGCCTGATATACCTGTAGTTCTTCTGCAGGACTGAGGCCTCATGGGCTTTTCCCCATCTCACATGACATGTTCACTGGCATCCTCCTTGTTCAGCTCATGTTTGGGCATCATGCTAGTGAGACTTAATCGTATATCTTTTAGTGTTACTTGGAGGCACAATCTCACAGCAAACTCCCTGACCCTCTGGCTCTTATAGTCTTCCTGCCCCTCTTCCACAATGATCCCTGAGCCTTAGGTGTGGGGATGTTTAGTTGATGCAGCCATGGAGGCTTATAACCAGATCTCACAGGAGCATGAACACCAGATTCTCCCACCAGTTCCTGATTTAAGACTCTGGAGGTTAAGGGCAAGTGTCTGTTGGCTCTCAGACCCAAAATGTCTGCCAAAGATCTAAAAACATAGAAAACAACATTCTGGAAAAATAGAGCGTGGACAGACAGGGGAGTAAATAGTGCTGAAGAGTTCACTTTCATTTTGTTATGAATTTTTTCTTTCTTTTACGTATTTCCATTAGTTCTTTGAGAATTTCATATGCATAGCTTGATGATGTCAGCCACCTCCCCCAAGTCCCATATCTACCTTCTCCACACCCACTTCCCTACTCACCAACCCCGAGTTTTTTTTCTTCTTCTTTTGTTGTTTTCTGTCAAGTCCAATTTGTGTAGCTGTATGCTGTACTATCCCTGCAAGGTGGCCAACCTACCAGGGGCCACATCATTAAAGAGAATTGAGCCTTCCTCTCTCATCAGCTATCACATGCCAATAGCTCCTTATCAAGAGGTGAGAATGTATGTGTGTCCTCCTATTATATAGGGATTTGTTTGTTTGTTTGTTTGTTTGTTTGTTTGTTTGAGCTTGTGCAGGTCTTGTTTATACTGTCAAACTCACTGTGAGTTTATATATGCCACTTCCCTGTTATGGTCAAAGAATACTGTGTAGACTTAGATTTAAAAAAAAAAACTACTTTAATAAGGGTTCTTAAATGCTTTAACCTCCCTTCTAGCCCACCACTTACCAGAGGTAGTAGAAGAGTTAATAAAAAACAGAGTTGGGGAGGGGGGTTGCACCTGCTTAGAAATAGTTCCTTGGAGCTATTTCAATCTTTGTTGTCCAGTCCTCTAGAAAAACACCAACACAAATCATCAGCTTCAGTCCAGCGCACTTGGCAATCACCACTCATGTATCAGGAACAGCAGTTACATCTGGAAGAAACCTCTAGGCTCTGTCAATGGGCTGGAGACTGTGGAGGCCACAAGAAGCTGCCAGAATATCACAAGAAGTTCTCTGCTAAGTTACTCTCTACAAAGTCACAACAAGCAAAGATAAGCAACATGATGCAAGGCGAACCAATGCCAGAGAGTTGGCAAAGACTAGCAAGGAAGGTGAACCAAGACCAGAGCCTCCTCCCACTTTCTGTGGGGTCATATTTATATGCTTTCTAAACATCACTTGTCCTCTCACCTGTGTCTGCTTAAGCAAAGCATTGTTTCATATGTCTGCTTCAACATTCTTTCACATGTCTGCATTAGCAAAACAACCTTTTACCTGTGTCTGCTTCAGAAAAACATCCTTTCACCTGTCTACCCCAGCCAAAGATCATATGACATAACTGAGTTTCCAAAGAAACCAGAAATTTCCACTTCAACATTGTTTCTATGGTATTTCCCACCACCTCCAGAGCTTATACTCTTTCTGCCCTCAACGATCCTTGAGCCTTAGAGAGAAAGGCATGATATGTAAACCCTACTTAGGGCCCAGAACTCCACCATCCCCTAATTCTCTGTACATTGATAAGTTGAGGGTATCTGTATCAACTGCCATCTACTTTAAGAAGTTTCTTTGATGAGGGTTGAGAGATGCATTAATCTGCTAGAATAGCAATAAGTCATTAGGAGTGATCGTAATACTATATCCATTTATCTGAAGAATAGTAGTAAGTTCTCTCCTAGGGCCTCTCACGTGTCTAGCCATGGGTGTTTGACCCCACTAACAGTGCCAGCTATGGGTTCCACTCCTGGAGTAGCCCTTAGATACAGTTAGAAAGTGTTATTGCTTACATAAGTAAGTATGCACTATGGCATTATTTTATCAGGTCGGTTGTCATTGTAGCATGCAAGGATAATAGCTTGCTTGGTGAGATATATTTTTTAAATACTACTGCTGATAATGATAATAATAATTTTAGAGATAATTTTTGTTACCAAAATATTTCCGAAGCTTTGTGGTTTAGTCCAGGAGAATTTTTACAGGTTTTCATTTTCTACACTTCTAGCTCAGTCTGTTTCTGAACATATTTGAGATGGGAGCACCACATTGAGGCTGTGCCTCTGTATGTACCATTCTGGAGGCCAAAGCAGGAGAGTTTGAGACCTGTCTAGGCAATATAGCAGGATTCTTTTCTTTTAAAATAACGTAAAGGTCTAGAGACATATCTCAATGTTAGAATATCTTGCCTACTTTGTATGAGGTACACACACACACATACACACACAGCATGCACGCACAATAAAAATTAAATTAAAAATAAATATGAAGAGCTGGGCGTGGTGATGCATGCTTATAATCCCAGCACTTGGGAGGCAGGGGCAGGCGGATTTCTGAGTTCAAGGCCAGCTTGGTCTACAAAGTGACTTCCAGGACAGCCAGGGCTATACAGAGAAACCCTGTCTCAAAAAACCAATAAATAAATAAATAAATAAATAAATAAATAAATAAGAATAAGATAAGCCATTTTGAAAAGTAGATACCAGTTGAGAATTTACCAAGTTACTGGAAAACCATTGTTAGCTGAATGAACAGGATGGGTCTTTAATGAGTAAATGTGTTTTCACCTGTCTCTACATGTTACACCACATATTCCTGGGGTGCTGAAAGACTACTCTACACCCAAATGCTGCTTTCTGGGGTTCCTGAATATCTGCCCTTGCAGCTTGGTGTAATTGTAATTACTCTACTGCAAAAACATCATAACAGAAATGGAAAAGAGTAACAAGAAACCATCTAAGGACAATCAAATAGCCATTAATCTGTAATCTTTCCACACAAAGTAAACATTAGCTGCAGCTCAATTAAACTCCACAGTTCACAGATGCTCACAGTATGGCTGCCCACAGTTGTGTTCTTCTCATTACGGTGCATCAGAACTGTGCATGCAGCTAGCTCCCGGTGGGGAGTATGCGGCACAGGTAGCAGGCATGCCTGGAATTGGAAGTAGTCAGCCACACGCTCATCCCAGAAAAGATGCATCAGCAGGATTTATCACCATGCTTGAGCTAGTACCTCATCTGCTACCCCCTTCTGGGCCATTAACCGCAAAATACAGAACTTGACAGAGGCAGAGACCAAAAATGCATCCCTGGGGCCTGAGGCATCTGGAAGAAACCCAAGTTTGCCCTGTATCTACTCGCCGCAGAGGAAACCCCAGGGCTTCTTCTCAGAGGATGGGCTTTATTCCCTCAGATGCTTGGGTTTCATTTAAGGGGAAGGCCAAAGGATATGAAAATTACTGAAGACTGGTTACGTTTTTATCTATTTGCCTTGCAGAGAGGTCAGAGGACTGTTTGTGGAAGTCAGTTCTCTTCTTCCACCTTGTGGGTTTCATGGATATACAACTCAGGTGGCTCTGTAGATACATAATTCAGGTGGTCAGGCCTGGCAGCAAGCCCCTTAGCTGCTGAGCCATGTTCCAGACCTGTGGAGACAGGTTTTAAATAGTTCACCAGCACAGAAAGAGCCAGGGTAAATATTACTTCCCTTGAAAGCAAAGGAAGAATGCAAACTGAGGGTGTTTAGAATCTTAGACAGGAAGCCAGCCTGCTTTGCCAATACCAGAATGGGCCTGAGGTGCAACAGCCTTGGTCCTCCTGACATCTGAAGATAGGCACTGTGCTTACAGCATCCTCCGATGCTCCCCAGGGTTATAAGCTCTTCCAAGAGGCTCCATCACACTGAGAATGGCTTCCTCATGAGCCTCAAGTCCATGCTAAAGTTTCAGTTTCAGGGACTACTGACAAAAAGGCTTGCTCCTCTCTTTAGAAACCATCTCTCTTTAAAGAAGCAGAAGGGCTGTTTGAGAGCAAAAGATACAGGCTGGGAAAACCCAGGGACCCCTCCTGGCCAAACCAGATCCTGAAAGCTTGGAATGGACCCGAGGGGACAGGATTGAAGGAGGGCCTTGGTTCCTATCTGCTTGACGTCCATTGCTATCTGATGAATGATATCAATGACCATTTTCCCATAGGCAAATAGATGTCCTGGGGCTGAGATCCCAATGGCAGCCTCTGTGGCTTTCCTGTGCTCTGCCTTATCAGTATTCACTGACTAGAAGCAGGAGAATAAACATGAGAGAGCAACTTAGAGTAGCTAGAGTTGGGGTCTCCCAGACGCTGTCCTCAAAGCCTTGGTTCTCAGTCTGTAGGGCACTGAGAGGAGCTCGTAGGAAGCAAGGCTACTGGGGTGTGTCCACAATTAGGAATTATGAGTCCACACTCCTTTCCTTCCTTTATTGCCTGCCTTCCTTCCCTCTTCCTCCTCCTCCTCTTCCTCCTCCTCCTCGTCCTCGTCCACCACCACCTTTTCTTCTCCTTTTGCTTCTCCTTCTTTCCCCCTTTTGGTCATGAAGAAACTGAGTTTCTTCTATCACATACCCCTACCATGATGGGCTTGCAGCCTGGCTAGAGACCCAAACACAAAGGCCAGATGAGCACAATCTAAACTCACCAATACTGTGAATAAAAATACCTTCTCTCTTTTTAAAGTTGATTATCTCAAACATTTTGTAACTATCACAGGACAAGCCCACCACCTGCAGCAACTTGTTTGTGTTCTATTTTTGTGCTGAGAAGAGGGTATTACTATGTAGCTCAGCCTGGCCTTCCTGCCTACACACCCTCAGTGCTGGGGTTCCATGTGTGTACCACCACAGGCAGCCAGCGGCTTGCTTTTGTGATTCTAGCACCAAGTCTCAGGTGTAATGGTAGCAAAGAGGAAAATTCAAATATTTTCAAAACTGTTATACAGGTCTCTTTTTACGATTATGTTAGTGTCAGGCTGAATTTTCTCCACTCAAAACAATCCAATTTACCAGATTGGATGCAGAGGAAATGAGGGTATCTCATGTCCACTGCTGACACTGATGTGACAGAGTCCTAAGTTGTGCTCACTTCTCACCTTCAAGTTGACATTTGTCATGAACATTTTACATGGAATTAATGTACTATTGTCATATAAAATGAATTAGTAAAATACACACTTTAAAGTTCTCATTTCTACTATGGTAAATATTGGTGGACAGAGTCCATGTAATGTAAAACCTTTTATAAGGTTCTCAATAATTTTAAAAAGTGTGGACTCCTATAAATTAAATGCTTGAGAGCCAGAGTTCAGGAAAAATTCCTAAACAATGCACCCTGATACCCAAAATGCTGGTCCCCAGATTCCCCTCAATGCTGTGTCCAGAATGGTCAGTGTCACTGTGACTTTTGAGCAGTGAGTGGGAACAATCTCAGCTCCATTCACAACCCCCACTGCAGCTTGTCCTAAGTAAAGACCCTTTGACTCTGCTCTCTGGCTTCCTTGTGTTGCATTAAAGAATGTCTGAAAAAGTCTGGGTGCACATTTTATGGGGAGACATTTCCTGGTCCTCCTGAGCCCTTGGGCTTAGTGATCTTTCTAAGAAAAGCCTTCCACAGCCTCTGCTGGAGAACAGGGCTCTGTCCTCTTTGGCCTCGCATGACAACTGACTCACTCCTTGGGAGGGCCACTTCTGAACTCATTGGCAACGGCTTTCTGTCAAAATTCATTTGACATGGTTTCCTAGCTTTTGAAAGGGAGAGAGAGGAGAAAAGGATATGGAATTTTACAAATTCTGTGAGTGGAATAATGTAAGGCTCCATGAGCCTAGAGACTGAAATTGAACAGGGAAAAGAATAAAGTTTTGTCAAGTCTGGAAAATTGCACTATACTCCCTACAAATAGAAGGAAGGAGGGAAAGAAAAAGAGAAGAGAGAAGGAGGAGAGGGAAGAAGGAAACAGCATTAGAGAGAGGGAAAGGACAAGAAAAGAGAGCCCATCTGAGGAGTGCTAAGCGCTTGATTGCTGCTGGCTGCAAGAGAATCAGCTTCCATAATCACTGTGCCCCAGTGGAAGGCCTGCACCATGCGCCACGTGAACTCAGTAGGTTTAAAAATAAAGCACACAAAACCAGGAGGGAAAAGTAGTAGGGGTACAGGAAAGGAATGTGTCAGGGTTCTCAGGAGGAACAGAACTTATAAAATACATACTCCAGTGGTTCATTAAAATAGCTTACAGGCTGTGGTCCAGCTAGCCCAGTGATGGCTGTCTACCAGTAGGTGAGGTAGGGTCTTCAGTATATGCCAGAATCCCGAAGAAGTAATGCCAGTGAAGGTGTGCACTTGCCAATAAGAGGGAGGGCAAGCAGGCAAAATGAGAAGCCTGACTTCTTCCAGGTCCTTTATAAAAGTAGAGGTGTATCTTCTCACACAAATATCCAGATTAGAAGTGGATCTTCCAGCTTCAAACTATTTAATTAAGCAAAAGTCCCCATAGGTATGCTTGGCAGGTTTTGGGTTTGAGTTAATTCCAGATATAGTCAAATTGACATCCAAGAATAACCATCATAGAATTTAAGAGGAGAGGTTAAGGGGCTGGGTTTATTCAAAACTCATGTGTACATAATGAAATTCTTAGCCCCCCAAAAAAGATTTTTAAAAGTTGCATTGATTTTTATGTGTATGAAGGTTTTGCCTGCTTGCATGTATGTATGCACACTGCGTGCATGCCAATGCCCACTGAGGTGATAAGAGGGTGTCAAGTGTACAGGGACTAAAGTTGAGGATGCTTAGGAGCTACCCCATGGTTGCTACAGATAACCTGGGTCCTCTGTAAGAGCAACTACTGCTCTTAACTGCTGAGCTATCTCCTCAGCCCCCCAAAAGATTCATAAGAAGTGAGAAAACTACGTTTCTATTCTATTAAAAACACTATTCCATGGTGAGTCAAGTGTGGTGATGGAAGCCCTAAGCAGAGCAACTGGGAGTAGAAGGCAGGGGGATCACAAATTATGGATTAGTCTAGGTTATACTCTGAGTTCAAGGCCAGCCTGAGATAGATCATAAGAACTTGTCTCATAAACAAAAACAAAAGCAAGCCACGCTCTAGGGTAGTGTAGAGGAAGATCTCTTTCCTAACATGCACAAGGCTCTAGACCACATACCCAGAACAGCAGCAACAGAACAGAGCAATGACAGAGGCTGGAGAAGTGGCTCAGTGATTGACAGCTCTTGCTGCTCTTACAGAGGATCCAGGTTTAAGTCCCAGCATTGATGAGACTCTGTAGCTCTAGTTTCAAGGGATCCAGCACCCTCTCTGGTCTTCCTGAATACGGATATACATGTGACATACCTGTTCAGACAAAGCACACATGTAAAGAAAAGTTAAACTTTTTGTTAAGGCAGTTACATGACAAATGCTGGAAGTGACAATGTGAGTCCTCACACTCCCTTTAGAGAGCTTATGATGACATCTAACGTTCAGGTACAGTGGCTCTGTTAACATACATGGATCTGCTTTTCTCCCTCCTGTCTTCTGCTTTCATTATTAAAATGGTCATTGTCATGAATATGCTTTCATTATCAGTCACCTTGGATTCTTTTCAAAAATGAGCTTCTCAGACAACTCTGATGGATTCCTTCATGCATGGTTTTTTGTGAAGAGGAGAAGATGCTAGGGCAGGGTGGCCTGTGAATACTTGGTACTGACATGGCTTCCTTGTGTCTACTGACACAGCTTCCTGGGGCACAGCACATTATTAGACAAATGCCAGTGGCTCCAATGAGGAAGATAATGGGAAGGCAATACAAATGAGAAGCTAGCGGGCTGTTTGCTTGTCTGTTTATGCATCTTAGGGTCATGGTCTCTTACAGAAACTGGAATAATGATGACAGCAAGGACCTTGAAACTCTTGGAAGTTCAAATGCTTTAAAGAAATGCACTGTGCACTCATTTGGAATGAGGGTGACTTATCCAGAGCACAGCTAGGGCTAGGCTGAGTCCATCTATCGAAGGGAAACTTAGAAGTCCTTGCCTTTAAATTGATACACAAGCTTTTCAGGTGCTCTGTGCCCTCTGAACTTGGAGTCTAGGGTGTGTCTGGTCCTTCAGTGGTGGGTTCCTCTCTAGCTAATGAGAAGCACTGAAAGACTTAGAAACTCTCTCAGTATACTACCTTATTGTGTTTGGAAATAAACAATAGCTGTAATATTTACATTTGAAACCCAAACATTTTGACAACAATTGCAGCTGCTAAATGAATTATGAAACTTGTGAAATCAAAGGCTGACAGACAGAAGACAAGCAGATTGCGGCTGGGAAGGAAGGCTCCTGTCTTCTGCTGCCTGACTAATGCAGGTTTCCAAGCGAGTAATTCGATATAGCAATCATTCTTAGAGGACTTTGATTTTTTTTTTAAGATACATTTAATTGCTCTTTGATCATTTGTGTTTGGCTGCTGTTATCCTTCAGATGACAAGTTACTGACTTACCAGAGATATAGCCAAGAGATATTGCCCTGAGAGATACTGCCCTGATGTAACTATTGGGAGATTATGCCCTGTAGAGTTGGGTTACTACCCCAGAGTCAAGGCAAAGAACTTTGGGGTTCAGGGAAGGACATGTTTCCCTCTGTTTTCACCAACCCTGGGTATGTAGCTAGTTCTCAAATACTTCAGTTACTCAATAATAAAACATTCATCTCTTCATCTCTTTGAAGGATTTTGAACATTTTGGTCAAAGTACATGGATACCAGGAGAGCCCAGGATTGAGGCTCTGCCGTATGGAGTTGAGCTGCAGGCTTTATAAATTGAGAGTCATGCCCGAGCAGGGTGGCACACACTGCACTGAGGAGGCAGAAGCTGGTGGGTCTCTAAATTCAAGGCCAGCCTGGTCTGTGTAGTGAGTTGCAGTACAGCCAGGACAGAGAAAGGCCCTGTCTCAAAAAACCAGAAAAATAAAGAACAAAACAATTGAGAATTATGTTTAATGTTAACCCTTCCTAGGGACTTTGCTCTTCATTCACAAACAAACATTTCTTGACTATAACACTAAAACCCCAGAAGACCCATGTGTGAGTGAGTCTCCTCCTGAAATCTTGCTAATTTCTCTCTATACAGTAACTGGCTGGCTGCAAAGCCATGTAAAACCCAGAAAACAATTTTAATAATGCAAGGAAAGAACCTGGCTGCTTAATAGAAGTAGTAGATCTAATGACTATGAGAGATGTGAAGAGAGTTCTGAAATAACCGACTT